>NW_024540285.1:0-310028 GCF_016647625.1 Suillus subalutaceus | reverse complement strand
GAACATAAGTACCGTTTACAGCTTGCCTGTAAGAGCGTTCAAGCTTCTCAATTTCGAACTTGCGCTGTCGAAGTCGTTCGCGGATACGCGTTTTAAGAGCTTGAGCGTCTAAACGGACTTGTAGATATATGTTGCGACGTAGTTGTTCTAGACGGGTGCGCTGACTGATGCCAAGTCTTGTCTTCCAGCGGCTCAAAGTGTCTGCGACTCTTGATCGGTGAGCGCGCTCTTCAATGAGACGAAGATTGTAGTCAGTGAGATTGTCAACATTTCCCATACAAAGTTGCGTTTCCATGCGTCGCAACGCTCCATCAATCTCAATAAGAGATTTCTCAAGGGAGAGAATTTTTGAGATTTCCTCGTCATTATTTGTCTTCGATCTTCCTGTCGAGTTCACGTGCATGAATATTGTAATTGTACATCACGAACGGTAGCACTTACGAGGCAGGGGTTTCGTCTGATATTCAACTTGCGATTGCCATTCCTGGCGTACACAGATCTCATCGACTGAAAGCTCACGTAGAGCCTGCGTTGCAGTACTCTTCTTCTTGATGCAGTTATTCCACCTCCGGATCAACCAGTTGCCATATAAACTAAGGTTCTTCTCATCGAGGTGCCGGACTTGAGTGTTGAGGACAAAAGTCGCTGATGAAACTGAAAAAGCGGTCAGTAAGAAGCAAACATGTAAAGTATAGTCAGAGGTGTGAATGAATAATACGACCATGGCAAGTATGGTCATAAGCGGCTATAGCTCGTATGCAATCATTTTCGAAACAGAGACACTCACCCCAGAAACGCGTAGCGGAGCAATGAGATGTTTCAGTGCACTCCATAAACGCTCGCAACCTTCTCCATCCGAAAGGCCAAAGCCTTCACATTTGCGAGGATGGTATATAATTTGACATGCCCATTGGTGGCCGTAGGCGTGAAAGACTGATATCGCGAAAGTTATACGGCGAAGAACCGCATCATCGAGGAGTCGGTACTTGAGACAACTTCGATGAAGCTGACAGCCAATGTCATACAACAGGCCAACGGTCATATCGGTAGGGAGATTATCGAAAAGTTTCTGGATGAGGGCGAGAGCATAGTGTTGCTTTTCTCCCGCCGACGTCATGTTGGCGAGCCATAATACACGATCGTGCCGACATAGCATGGCCATCACGCCTGTATCTGCAAAAAATTGGGTACTAGCCTTTTCACGTTTCTCATCAGCGGCAAGAAAAGAATCACCGCAGCCATCTAGCACAGACGTCGGGACTCGCATGCCATCCTCGTAGTCATCCCCCTCCTCTTCTGTGGCTGCAGGTCGCTTTCTCTTGCGACCCGATCAAGGGGTCGCCGCGACAACTCCGCACATGAACCTCCATCGATGTCACCTCATCGTCCGAAGGAAAACCGATCTGACTGGGTTTGGGGGATCTGGCCCTCCACCGCGTTGGTCTGATGAACGTTTTTGAGTGAAGCATGCGTCAATACAAGTATGGACGTCAGGTCTATCATATACTTTAGAATTGTTTTAGTTGCTAATATTGAAACAACTTACTTGAGATTAAGAGTTCTACTTTTTCACCAATCATCCAAGCCAAAACAAATCGGACAACGAGACCTTAGATAGTCACTTGGACGTGTTAGTCCCTCAGTTGACGGCGGTGGAAGTGGGCGATGAGTTCCAATGACATTGGACAGGTGATCATCAGCACTCATGAAGAGTACAGAGTACCAATGATAGGCAGTACCAAACCGACGACGAAGATTATCCTATAAAAATATTGATACTTCAAAACTCAGTATAGGCACTTGACTCACCTTGGTGGTAAGGTGATACCCGCGGCCAGCCAGAAAGACTTCGAGTGTTTCGCACCAAGCAGTTGTGTTGGGGAGTGGTATGTACGAACAAGGTTTTGACAAGTTCCAGCAACTGAAGGTCGACAGCGAGGGAAGGAGCGATGGGGAGCGCAGGCAAAAGTAACCGCGAGACAGGAGCTGAAGGGGGAGCAGGCGCGCAAGTGCAGCACTCAATTCGTAATATCTCGATATCTACGATATTATCAGACAACTAATAACTCAGGTAATAAGAGAGACATACGATTGAAGAGTATGCAAGTGATATCGAGAACCCTCCGTCGACAAGACGATTTGCACTGAAAGGTAGCAACTCCATCTGGCTGCAGTTCAATTTGATCGCGAAGAGAAGTCGATTTGCGCAAGTATGTAAGGTATGGAGCTGATCAAGGAAGGAATGACTTCGTTTGTCCAGCGTCGCCACTGATTCATCTTCTTTTGGCGGCCCTTCGAGGGGGAAGGTAGGATTGAATCACCATCGGAGACGTAGTGTAGTGAGCTGTAGAAAGACGAGTGTTCTTCACGCTCTGAAGTATTCCCAGCGGATGGACTATCATGCTGGTTAGCAGTATCGGCATCGCGCAAAGGCTGTTGCTGCTGTGACCTTCCTGGATTATTGAGTGATTGTTGGGTGAGGCGTTTTCTTCCGGGAAGTACGAGTAGTGGGGGGGGCTATAGGAAGATGAAACTTGCTGCTTTGCTGCGGTCGCCGCCTCCTCGTCACCATTGAAGAAGTGATGAGTTCGTGCTGCGTATTGTGAGAGGGTGGAGTGGACGGCCCAGCGATAGGGTTGGATGAGACCATAACGAGATATTGAGAGCCAAGCACGAAGCCCGCGTTAAGGTTGGTGTCAACACGAAGGCAAGCACGAAGCCCGCACTAAGGTCAGTGTCAACCCGAAGTCGACTAGGAGATAGTCGAAGGCAAGCACGAAGCCCGCACCAAGGTCAACGTCGACACGAAGTCAACTACTAGGAGGGACTCGAAGTCCCAAACTTGCGTCGAATACACAGACGAAAAAGTGGTCGAATACGTCGATCAACCTTTGGAGCAAATGAGGGCTAGCAAATGTGAAGGAAGGAACTCTACCTGTTTGTGTACACTCTGCTCTGTGAAACTGAAATATTAGCGGTATGCGGAAAATAAACGTTGATATCTAAGATAACCTGTTCAACCATGACAAAATCCCATGTGATTGCAACAGCAATGGGTAACACAAGGTGGTATACAAATTATTGACTATTGGGGGTATATGTGAATTAAATTCGTAAGATGACAATGATTGCGATGGGAAAAGAGCACACAGCATCTAGATCTAGGCGACCGAATACAGTAAGTGAGGAACGACAGGTGGACGACCAGTATTGTCGAAATAAGACTGAACGTAAAAGAGACAACATTCCTTCATCCCCTTCATATGTTGTGCTCACGTCCGGTAGCATCAAAAGGTTGTTTGAGGGACTCGGGAAAGTGCTCCCACGCTGACAACACCTTGCGGAAACTTTCGAAATATGGTAAAGCGGCGTCGAAAGATGGCGCATTGAGTCCGTCGTTCTCTTGAGGGTAAGTCCCTGTTCCAAACTTTCAACGACTTCGACGGGAAGATGCTACGAAGAAGCTCCATCCTTTCCTTCCTCGCCTCCTTGTCCTTACGTGCATCGCGCCCAAGATGCTCATCCAGGTCCAGAAGCTCATATCGAAAACTTTGCTCACAGATTTCATATACGATTTGGCGTGCGAGATCTGCGGGGGGATTGTCGAGCGTGGAAATGGCTATATCCTTTCCACGCCAGTGAACATTTGTGGGTCCTGCCCACAAGGCCCGCAGTACCGGAACTTCCTTTTGGAAAAGTAAAGCAGTCGCTGCTTTCGACTTGCTGGTCTTGCCGGACGTCCGCGTGTTCGAAGGTTCCTGAGCGTGCTGAGATATCAAGAAATCGCGCCAGTTCTGGGCGCGAGGAAGAGGTCGAGGCCTTTCGTCATAGACACGTTCTATCCAGGTAGGGCGGCATGCCAGCCAGTTGGCAAGGTACTTCACCAAGGATTGCGGGGAAAGAACGTTAACGAATAAACCTGGATCGGGAAGCGAAGTACCCATCATCCATTTTGTCTCTGGGATGCTTGATGCGAATAATATCTTTGTTTGCGTCCTCCAACGCTATCTTGAAGAAAGAGTTCATTGGCGGCATATAAGGGTGATCTATATCAGACCACTTGTCACGGCCAGATACAGCTTTATTCTGACGCGGAGCGGTTGCATTGTCTGAGGAATTAATTAGTCACAACAACCATGAAAGAAGAATGCTGAACTTACACGGCGCAGGCTTGGCACTCATTTTGGCCTTCCCTTTGTCTACGCGCGCCCTTCCTACCAATGACTCCCTCGTTACCATCTGTTCCACTTGGGGTTTTGGAACCGGTAGCTTCTCAAAGTTGGAATACGGCTGACGAGCGGCCTCATGACGCTTGCGATTATTGGGACCTCTGTTGATGATGTCGAATGGTTGGGCGAAGAGTTTGACGGGATCATGATACATGCCGATGACGAGGTCATCGGGTGGTGTGAAGGAAACGACTTTGACGATGTTCATGTTGGCATTGACAAGTCTGGCATCGCGAATAAGCCAGACAGGAACTCCAGCAGCGTGCACCTTCGTAGCGATAGCGACATCTTCGGTGAAACAACCCATCCATTTGGGTTAACCTTGTGCGTAGTGTCGACGAATCGCATGCGAGGCTCGATAATTTCGTAATAGTCTATAACCGCCCAGATATCGAGAAACCGGCGCTGATATTCAGCAACGATTATGACGATGTCGCGCCAGGCCATGGCTTGCTGGAAGCGCTCGTAGACAGCGCGCATTGCATGCGCCCACCCAACTACATGATCCTCCTTGTGGGACCTTGCAACCTTGTAATTGCTAACCCGCGTATTGGCCTTCTCGTACAAGCGCTTGAGATGGCCGACAATGTCGGTCTTGAGTTGACCAAAAAGATTGCCGGGAGAAATGGGCGTGAAGTCACTTGCGAAAGTTGGTCTGAACCATGCGTACATCATGCTTGAGTCGTCCGCATAGGCTTCCTGGCGTGGGATTGCAAAACTTCGAGCGTATAAGTCGTCATACATCTGCGGCCACTGGAAGGGATCCAGGGCCCAATATCTACCATCTGCGCGCGCTTGAATGATGTCGGATTCGTTGTCGAAGGGTTGGGGAATGAATTTCATGTTGGGAGTTGTGATTACTCGGTGGCCATATGTAGCCACACAGAAAGCATCAGTGGCAGTCAGGTAACCTGGATATCGTCAATCAAGAGTAGTAGAGGTACGAAGATGCCAAAACGTACGGTCACCATCGCGCATGAATGGCTTGAAGACAGGAATCGACATGGTTGTAGCTCCAGGAACCGTGATATCGAGAACGGGAAAGATACAGCGACTCGCAGTCACTGAGGAAGGAAATTTAAACGAAACAGCGACTCGAAGTCACTGCCGATTAAAATGCTACCACGAAGGCAGATAGCGAGAGAGAGTGTGTCTTGAAAGATTCAGGAGAAATCTGACGAAGGCGTGGTGTCAGTGATGATAGCATGAATCAGTGTAATGAACGAACTTACTGTAAAGGGCGACAGGAGTCTTGAGCGAGTCTGGTTAAAGACCTAATGTAGTCATAATAGCGTGACGAATAACGAATGTACTTACCTATGAAGTCTAAGACCCACGAAGGCAGTAAGAGTCTTGAAAGATGGGAGAGATCTGGTGAGGGCGTGATGTTAGTAATAATAGCATAAATCAAGGCGGTCGTAGCACGATACTGAGCTGGTGGATGACAAGACTGCCGACCGAAGTCTAAGCAATCGATAGTAGCAAACAACACGAAGTTGCTGCTCAAAGGACGCCCACCACGAAGGTAGACTGTAGAGGCTGGGGAATAGGCTGGGGAATGTGAGCCGCCGCGATGAGGAGTGGCGTTGAGGATGAGGAAAAGCGTTCAAAATGGACTTCACACTTTGATTCAGTGTGGGAAAGCCCTTACCTAGAGTGGGAAAGCCCAGACCAAAGCCTGGGAAAGCCCTTCTGATTTCGACCAATTTAGTAATCTCATCAATGTTTGGCCCCATTTCCACTCATCGTCTGCCCTCTGCCCTCATCGTTTGCCCCCATCTTCAACCTCTGGCCTCATCGCATGGTCTGCCTTCGAGGCAGACAAGTTCTGCCTGTATGACTTCGTGTCATCCAGCGCTATCTGGCCGTCTGACTACGAGTCAGATTACGGTCTACCTACCTCAACACCTCGCCCACATCCATCCTCTACAAATGTATGTGTCCATTTAACTCTATTCTAATTGATTACACGCAGGATTTTTCAACGACATCCTCATCTCCCACCCTTGTCTCCACCGCATCGACTGGCCTGATCGCATGGTTCTGCCTTCGAGGCAGACACGCTTTGGCTGGGTGACTTCGCGTCATCCAGCACTGTCTGGCTGTCTGACTACGAGTCGGATGCCTCAACACTGCGCCACTATCTATTCGTTCTCTGCGCAAGCGCATGTCCAGCAACTCAATTCTATTTCATCGTCTGCGGGAATTTTGAACGCTCAACATCTTTGTATTCCAACTACCGATCGGTACGTCCTCCCCCATCTTACAATTATACAATCGTTTCATTCTACTTACAACAGATAATCAAAGTTTGGGGTATGCAAAATATGGTAGGGACACTGGCGCGTATAATTGTAAGCATTCTTTTCTCGACACGCTGGAGGAGATTTTTGATGATGACCATGGCATCATCAGTACCGCCAGTAGCCTGGACTCTTACGCGCGGAGAAGCTCATATTCGCCCCATCACCCATTTGGACCCTCATTTTCGTAAGTTTCGAAGCTTTTTTAATGTGGGCCATCCCCAATAAGTTAGTATACGATCCTTTGCGGTGAATATTCCATTTTTCTAACAATGTTCTTTCAATGTACCTCTGTTCGTTTCGGTGTCGATTGGGCGGGATTACAACTTTGGAATATTATTTCTTGATGTGTATTGGGCGCCTTACCATTAGTTAAAACCCGCAATGTTCGTGTTTTTTAAACAAGAATCTTTCTTCTTTTGACTCGCAACCATTAGTTTTCTGTACTCTTCTATCGTCCTGTCAAGACTTCGAGTCTTGAAATCTAGCTGTAAGACTTCGTGTTTCACAAGCTGCCCTGCTTCAACATTCGTGTAAAGCACCCCTTTTCTCAGTATCAAGCCCGCCTACGTTTCAATGGCACCGTCTACCAGAAATGCAGCCCGTCGTGGTGCTACCGGTACTGGCACTCATGACCCCACAGTGTCTGGCACCTATGTCATGCGCACACGCAGTGGTGTTGCCATCAACCCCCCCGCCAAACAAAATAATAAGCGCCAAAGAAATGCTGTCCCCGAGTCATCTCCTGCTCCGGATGACCCTCACCGGCCAAAACCTCGTCCTTTACCCCGACGTTCCTCGGGTACGACCTTTGAGGACTATGCTCGAATCCTTGCTCGCCCTCGCAAACAACACTTAAAACCCACAGCGGACTCCGTCTCTTCTGGAATGGAGTTGCAAAGCGACCATCCCCCAGGTAATGACTTACGGCATTCACAACAATAACTATACTAACCCCTTTCATAGATACACCTGACATCGACGATGACGTACCCGTTACGGACACTCGCATGGATGATGATATGAACGGCGGTAGCGACAATGATGCCGATGATGATATGACCAATGAAGACCGTGAACACAGCCAGGCTAACGAAGATGAGGATGAGGATAATGATGGCTCCGTACGTGGAAAGACTTCAGGTATATTATTTTTCATTTAGTATATCGTTGGGAAGGCTGACGGTTGTCACCGTGAAGACAACGTAGAAGGTGATAGCGACAACGACGCCAAGGATGGCGATGAAGAGCCTGAGGGTGGCGATGAAGAGCTTGAGGGTGGCGATGAAGAGCCTGAGGGTGGCGAAAATAACAAGGACTTCGAGACTTCACAAGGTATGTACTATCTTACTTTTCTCTTAGTGGGGAGGGCTGATGGTCATCTGTTGTACGCAGCCAGGAGACTTCGGCCTCGAAGGGTCAAGAAGGGCAGCTACAATTTACATTTCGATGATGGTTCTCAAAGCTCTTCATCGGATACCAGCTACCGTGAAGGCCCCGCAACATCTGATCAAGATTCCGCCCATGAGTCAGATGCAAACAAAGACCTCGACCCCAACCACAACAGCCCGTCTTCACTGCCTGCTAAGCGCAGGAAAAGGTCTTCAGCGATCGAAACTACCTTGGCCAACACTTCCCAAAAAACATCTCACTCGACAACCGTTCGCAAGAAGCATGCAGCTATTTCACATGGTGGCAACCCCACTCCAGCCAGTATAGTCTTTGGCCCGACGCCGGACATTGACAACAGTGAGAATGAAGACGAACCCTCAGGTCATTTAAAGCGTGGACGGCTATGTCAGGAGGGCATCGATGAGGCTCAGGAACTTGGACAGAAAACAGCAGAAGAAGCTCGGGTGATTGGCGCCAAGTATGGCAAGTCCGCGCGCGCTATTCTCATTGAGGCTGGTCTGTCCATCAAGCATTCACGATCAGAGTCTGATTGGAATGCCCACCAACGCTGGTTCATGGATAATAACCCCCGCAAGGACAAAGAATGTCAGTCCCCCCATTCTGTGGTGTATATGATGCTAACTCGAGAGTCTCAGCTATCATCGACTGGAAAGAACGTCAACGCAAACATTATCATGCGATGGGCAAGGATGACGAAGAGTGGGACATCATTCGCAACTATAACGTTACTGGCGGCAATACCAATCAATCACGCGCCAAGACCATTTTGTCAATGAGGGAGGATATTGCAAGAAAGGTACATCTACTTCATTAGCGCATTCTAAATTACGACTAATGACTCAATACAGTTGTCTGCTTATTCTCGCCTTGAAGGAGTCGAGGCCATCGGCTGTATATTTGATACAACACAAGACGAGGCTGCTCGACAGGCATCCGGCTTTGTCGCGGGCTCCGACCTCATAGTCAAGTTGATCAATGAGCATCAACTGGATGCTCGCGCAATATTAGATTGGGTCGTGACTGCAACGAAGTACGTCTTATTATTCTGGACTTTTCCTACCTCCTGATATATTCACAGAGCGAAAGGCTACAATATATCCGTGCCGCAGTTCATGGGGGGAGTAGGGGCTTACGAGATTCTACTTTCAAAGCCAAACGAGGCTCCCCGCGACCGTTACAGGAGGATATGGCCAATTATGGTACTCGAGCACACTTGTGAGTACTCAAGTTTGTCCAAATTCAACGATTCATTGGATTCTGCTCAAATAGCGAAGTTTGGGTATCAACCCAAAGCAGTCCAGTGGCGGAAGCTTCTTGACTATGCTTTCCAGTACAAGTTCATGATTAAGAACTGGCCTGAAGACGTCCTTCCTATCGGTCCCGAATTCAATCCTCACAACC
The DNA here is from genome assembly GCF_016647625.1 of Suillus subalutaceus. NCBI lineage: Eukaryota > Fungi > Basidiomycota > Agaricomycetes > Boletales > Suillaceae > Suillus > Suillus subalutaceus. The sequence continues at coordinate 300,682 of NW_024540285.1, read as the reverse complement.
TAAGTTCTCAGCACCTCAAGCTACTTGTCGTTCCTTTCATCAAGCGCAAAGCGCATTCTTATTATGAGGCAGAGCTCCGCACTGAAGCTGAGAGCTTGTTAGAGCTAGAGAAAAAGAAGTCGAAGGGCAAGCGCCGAGGTCAGGGGCGCACTGTGGAAGACGTCATGAGTGAATTAGATGTCGATGTACCCGAGATCGAGTTCGCAGCTTGGCCAGATGGTATGTCATTTCCACGTTATCATTATACCTTTGTTTTCTGATGTCGATTGTGCAAGAATGTATCAAGCAGCTCAATGACGAGGTGCCGGAGATGTTCGACATTCCCTTGGTGACCAGTGCCTTGGATGTTGTGCTACGCAAGCTAGTAGACTCCGCCAAATTTAAGGCGTCTGTCCCTGAAGATATATTGGCAGCTCATGAAGCACATCCGGATGGTCAGACTCCCTCTACTCACGACACGCTGCCAAGTGATCATGAATCTCCTGTCACTCCGAGCCCCCCGACCTTGCCATCAAACCAACGTCACCCTACCAATTTCACAGCAGTACATCGCTGCGAGGACACTCATCTTCCTCAAGTCCCAAATGTGTTTGATCGTGAATCTCGCCCTGTTCTGCCTACAAGCAGAGATGAACCTGTCGGTGGTGGAAGACGACAGGCTAGCCTGCCGTTCAAGGCGAAGAAACCTTTACGGGTAAGTGCTACGCTATTCCGTCAAGACTCAATGTTGATCTTCTTCAGGTTGACCCTACATTCATGCGCCGCATGGAGGAGCGTCCCGCTGACTCTCGTAATGATGCAGACTTGGAGTATGTCTTACCTTTCCACGACTTCCAACATATATTAATTTAATTGCTTAGGCTTGCGCCCTACCCAGGCCCTCGTCGTGAGGACAGAGATTTCGTTGCCCCAAACCGCCGCCGTGAATATTCTCGTTCACCTCCTGTATACCCTCAGCGAGATCCATCTCGCTCAAGGTACTATCGGCCCACCTACAGGCAACGCGAGACTTCTCCTGTCGCGCTTAGCGATGATGGTTCTTATCCTGGACGTCCTGCTCACTCACGCCGGCAAAATCATGCTGATGATTTCAATCAGAGGTTCCAAGTAAGGAGAGCTGGTGACTCTCATTATGAAGACGGGCCTTCGCGGTTTCGCTACTAACATGGGCAAGAATTGTGCTGTCCACTCATTCATATTGACTTTGCTTGCCTTTGGTTGTTCATATTAGCGCCTCACGTTTTTGTACTTCGGGTACCTCTAGCTGTTGTACTTCGTGTACCTCTCACTGTTGTACTTCGGGTACCTCATCACTTCAGTTGTCTCTTGCGCGGATGAAGCTTTCACATGTAATGTTAGTACTCCCATGTGTCGGAACAAGACAGGTCATGTCTGTCTCCCTTTTGTTGACGATCTTGTAATGCAATCATATGTGTACCAACGGCCCAAAACGTGTGAAATTAAGTTTGCGCACTATATCTGTGAGAAGGTTTGGTGACAACGACGAATGGCAACATAATTTATCATCACATGCAAGAGGATTGAATCGACCTCCACGGATTTTTCTGCTGAAGAAAAAAAACAAATATTTAAAATGCACGTTGGCAGGTTCGAACTCACATAAACATGCTATGCAGGCATACACACACTCTAACCGTTACACCACAAGTCCTTATATCTTTAGGGTGTCAAATTGTATATGGCTGCTGAATGCTGCTCATCTCATCAAAACTTTGCAAAGTCTTTTGCCCGTCATCCTATTCAGTCTACCACACTAGCAATTATGTAGCATAACATGTACTTTGCACACAATATTGCTTTTTGTAGATTTCAATTTCTATATTCAGATGGATTTGTGTTCATTGTGCTCAGGTAAATGGAAATATGTGCACTTTGGGTTGAATACAAATACTGAAATGCATGTGATTTGAACATACTCCGAAGTCTACAAGAGCTGATCAAGGCCAGCATATAATAGCATAATTAGGGTGAGTGGGAACACCTGGATAGTAGTTGAGAGGTAGATGGAAGAGTCCAAATAGTGTCATTATGGTCAGCGGGAGAGCCCAACTGGTATAATTAGGGTCGGTGGGAAGGCCCAGATAGTAGTAGAGGGGTAGGCAGGAGAGCCCAAATGATGTGTATACAGTCGGTGGGAGAGCCCAAATGGTGTTGGTAGGGTTGGCGGGAAGGCCCGGTTGCTGATTGAACGGTAGATGGGAGAGCCCAGAGTATGCGTATATGGTCGGTGGGAGAGCCCAAATGGTGTTGGTAGGGTAGGCGGGAAGGCCCGGTTGCTGATTGAACGGTAGGCGGGAGAGCCCAGAAGATGCGTATATGGTCGGCGGGAGAGCCCAAATGGTGTTGGTAGGGTTGGCGGGAAGGCCCGGTTGCTGATTGAACAGTAGGTGGGAGAGCCCAGAGGATGCGTATATGGTCGGCGGGAGAGCCCAAATGGTGTTGGTAGGGTAGGCGGGAAGGCCCAGTTGCTGATCGAACGGTAGGCGGGAGAGCCCAGAAGATGCGTATATGGTCGGCGGGAGAGCCCAAATGATGTTGGTAGGGTTGGCGGGAAGGCCCGGTTGCTGATTGAATGGTAGGCGGGAGAGCCCAGAGGATGCGTATATGGTCGGCGGGAGAGCCCAAATGGTGTTGGTAGGGTTGGCGGGAAGGCCCGGTTGCTGATTGAATGGTAGGCGGGAGAGCCCAGAGGATGCGTATATGGTCGGTGGGAGAGCCCAGTTGCTAATTGAATGGCAGGCGGGAGAGCCCCGATGATGTGTATGGGGTGGGCGGGAAGGCCCAGATAGTACTAGAGAGGTAGGCGGGAGAGCCCGAACAGTGCCATTAGCTAGTCAGATTTATCTATCCCCCCCCCCTCTAGATAGCATCCCAAATTGAGATTGGCGCCTACATTCCTCTCTTCACCTCTCATACCTCCATTAGAAAGATTTGCTTCATTGGCGATGACAAACAATTGCCACACTATGGTCAGGATGATATCCACGACCTGAAGAGCATCTTCGAGGTCAAGCATCTCAAGGACCATGCCCTCTTCCTGAACACACAATACAGGATGCCTCCTCAAATTGGAAACTTCATCTCTCAAGCTGTATATGATGGCCTACTCGAGTCGAATATGCAACACCCCGTCACGAATGAGAGGATGGCTTATCATTTTATCAACATTCCCAGCCAGGAACAGTAACATAGAAATAGCCGGAAGAACCTTGGACAGTGCCAAACCATTTTCCATATTGCTACCATATTGCAAGCAAAGAATAAGCGATTCCGCATTATCACCCCTTACGACACTCAGCAGACATGAGATAAGTAAAGCTCCCACATTTTATTGCATATTATCTTTGCCACCCCCCCTTCCTTGCACACCCCCCCCCCCCCCCGTCGTCTTATGACAGACTCGCAAGTAAAGCTCCCACATTTTATTGCATATTATCTAATGCCACCCCCCCTTTGTTGCACACCCCCCTGCTGTCTTATGACAGACTCGCAAGTAAAGCTCCCACATTTTATTGCATATTATCTTTGCCACCCCCCTTCCTTGCACACCCCCCCGCTTTGTCTTCTAACAGACTCGCAAGTAAAGCTCCCACATTTTATTGCATATTATCTTTGCCACCCCCCCTTCCGTGCACCCCCCCTGTCATCTTATGACAGACTCGCAAGTAAAGCTCCCACATTTTATTGCATATTATCTTTGCCACCCCCCTTCCTTGCACACCCCCCCCCCCCCCCGCTTTGTCTTCTAACAGACTCGCAAGTAAAGCTCCCACATGTTATTGCATATCTGAGTCTGTGCCACCCCCCCGCTTTGTCTTCTAACAGACTCGCAAGTAAAGCTCCCACTATTGCATATTATCTTTGCCACCCCCCCTTCCTTGCACACCCCCCCGTCATCTTATGACAAACTCACAAGTAAAGCTCCCACATTTTATTGCATATTATCTTTGCCACCCCCCTTCCTTGCACACCCCCCCCCGCTTTGTCTTCTAACAGACTCGCAAGTAAAGCTCCCACATGTTATTGCATATCTGAGTCTGTGCCACCCCCCCGCCTTGTCTTCTAACAAACTCGCAAGTAAAGCTCCCACATTTTATTGCATATCTGAGTCTGTGCCACCCCCCCGCTTTGTCTTCTAACAGACTCGTAAGTAAAGCTCCCACATTTTATTGCATATTATCTTTGCCACCCCCCTTCCTTGCACACCCCCCCCCCCGCTTTGTCTTCTAACAGACTCGCAAGTAAAGCTCCCACATGTTATTAAATATCTGAGTCTGTGCCACCCCCCCGCTTTGTCTTCTAACAGACTCGCAAGTAAAGCTCCCACATGTTATTGCATATCTGAGTCTGTGCCACCCCCCCGCCTTGTCTTCTAACAAACTCGCAAGTAAAGCTCCCACATTTTATTGCATATTATCTTTGCCACCCCCCCTTCCGTGCACCCCCCCTGTCATCTTATGACAGACTCGCAAGTAAAGCTCTCACATTTTATTGCATATCCAAGTCTGTGCCACCCCCCTCTTTGTCTTCTAACAGACTCGCAAGTAAAGCTCCCACATTTTATTGCATGTTGCTCGCAAGACAACCTCATTACTCAATGACTAGTGCTGCACTCAGTTAGACTTCTCTTACGTTTAGGACGCTGTTTCAAGCCAAAAATCCTGCAGGTTTTTGTCCCATATCAAATCTTGTCTCAAGTGCATATACTGGCCTTGCATACCTAGTACTACTCCTTCTATGGATGTACAAATCGTGAATTTTTATGCCGTCAAAATGTCTGAAAAAGGACCCCTATCACCCCTATTTATGATGGGAAAGCCCTCCTGATAAATGCCCTGGGACATCCCAGAGACATGCTAGAGTGATCCCAGTTGGGATTGGGAAAGATCAAAAATAGGTCCTTGGGATGGCCCAGATACTTGCTTCAGTATGGACCGGGACATCCCAGTACATGGGGTAAAATACTGGGAATACCATCCTAGAACACACCCACTAGGTCCTTTGCTAGCCACAAACACATAGACCTAAGAGGTCATTTCAAGTGGTTGACTGAAGTGTGTGAGGTAGGCATATACATAGAGTCGGTGAATGCTTTGCGAAAGAGTGTTGAAGGGATGGAGATGATGGGTGGTAGTATGACTTTTTCGATGGACCGGATCTGACATTGGTGGCAGGTTTTGAGGTACCAAGATAGGTCCTTGTCTAGCGATGGCCACCAGAAACGATCCGAAATAGTGCGTCGAGTTGAGTAAAATCCATTATGGCCGAGGGAGTCATGCGCTTCTCGCATCATTCGAAGTCTGTCGGATTTGAGTAGGACGAGCTGATGACGACTGTTGGGTTCCTTGCGCCACAGTTGGCGTCCTCATACAAAAAACTGAAATGCGCATTTGCGAAGACGATGTTGACTTGTACTGGGGGTTTCCTGGGGAAAGGCGAGAGTATCGAGGTAAACTTGGATTGCATGGAGTTCGTCATCGAGGCGCAGAGAAGTTTCCGTGGATGGAATGTTAGGATCAGGCGTGTGTGATGTGTTCAACACTTTGAGAACAAGCGCGCTGTGTGAGGGTGACCGTTCTTCCTCGAACTCTTTCGCTATCCATATACCACTTTCCAAAATCTCATCAATCCACTTTTCAACATCTTCTGACGTCCCCTCGGGGTTTCGTTTATCTTCTGGCGCTGCGGGTCGTCGAGATAGTCCATCCGGTGCTGCGTGTTTGTCTCCTGGAACGTGTCTAAGTGTGAAATTGAATAGGGAAATTCCTGCGATCCAACGGTTCACAGCGGCATTGGGTTGGATATCCGGATGATTGATCATTCCACGAATGTACTTCGCGTTGACTTCGACGGTGAAATGTTTTAGTCCGATGAGCCATACTTTGGCAGCTCTGAGCGCGCAAAAAAGACCATATAACTCTATCTTGGCTTGTGAGTATCTTGATTCACGTTCATTCCAGGTAATGGAGCCGAAACAAGCAGGGCGTTGTCGACCTTCAATGTCGAGTTGATACAGGATCCACCCACAGGCGATATAGGATGAGTCTACTGCTAGGATCACTTCACAAGGCGATGAGTAGTCAATAGGGCGTATTGCCGGTGAGTGGACAATCGCTTGTTTGAGTGTCTTCATGGCGGCTTGAGCCTCGCGGTTCCATATAAAATCAACTTTGTTTTTCGTCAGATTAGTAAGAGGACGAGCGATGAACACATAGTTCTTGATCCAATTGCGAACGGTCCCTGCCGTTCCAAGGAACCCACGAACTTCTGATTTTGTGGTGCAAGGGGGCCAGTGGATGATTTTTGCTATTTTTGAGTCGTCCAGGATGCGACCTTCATAGGTGCATTGCTGGCCAACGACGATGACTTCAGGGACGCATAAAAACAACTTCTTTGCTGATATGGTGGCCCCAGCGTGTTTGAGCCTATGCAACACTCTATTGACGTCAGTACAGTGTTCCCAGACAAAACGGTGGATCCTAGGGTTCTCAGCAAGCACTTCGTAAGTCCCATCTTCTTTCTCGTAACGGGTACGGGGACCAAGAACATTGACGTCGTCCTGGAAGTTCGGAGCGATCTCAATCTCGGCTTGCAGGATGAAGGCGACGTCATTCTGGAATACTGCGGGGGAATCTGTCCATCCTTGAGGCAAAACGGTGAATTGATACGTTCCAAGTGGTGTCTGGAACATTGTGATATCTCTGGATTCTTCCGCCAGGGCACGGTGATCGAAGCCGACAAAGAGATCCATCATTGAATAAATGGCACGTCCCACGCATTGTTCTGCAAAGAGCTCCACATAAGGCATGGTGGCCGCATCTTTAACGGTGATAGAGTTGAGCTGCTGAAGATCGTGGACGATTCGTACTGCTCCGCTTTTCTTCGCCACACAGAACCAACGCGACTGGTATGAGGAGTTGGAGGCTTCGTAAACTCCAGACACAATCTTGGACTTGATAAGCTTGATAACTTCTTCGCGGATGCCGGGGGGGATAGGAGGTTGATGGTGCGCCCAAGGCACATGCTCTATGGTGGGAATGATGACAGGAGGGAAGTAATCATCTCTAAAACGTCCTTTTTCCGATTTGTCCCAGGCCAAGGCAAATTCGTTGTTCCTTAGTACTAGTGCGGCTAACTTCCATTCTTCAGGCCACAGGAAGTCGTTTTGGAAAATACCGAGCTCGTTCATGCGTTCTTGGGTGAGTCGTGTGCCAGGTTGGAATTCAGGAGGGTTGGAAGATAAAGAAGAAAGTGAGAAGAGTGGATTTTCGGGGAAGTGACGGATGATACGCGCACGAGCTGGCATTGTCGTAGCTGCCGGTTTTACCTTGTTGGCTACCTTTTTGTAGGCAAAGGTGTGGCGAACTAAGTCGATCTCGAAATGCTCTTGAAGAAGGGACTCAGCGTAAGAAGAGAACGATAGATGGGAGGTAGGGATGGGCTTTGCAGAAACTGGATGATTTGATTGCGTGATATATGTTGGTGGAGCAGGTTGGCAGGAGGATATATCAGTAGGGCGTGTAGGTAGGATGGCGCAATATGTAACCGTCGAATTGGTTGGATTGATCGCGTGATAGATGTCTGTGGAACTCGTCGGATTGATCGCGTGATATATGTCTGTAGAGCTCTTCAGATTGATCGCGTGATATATGTCTGTGGAGCTCGTTGGTGAAATTTGCGGGGTAGATAGAGCTGAGAGTTTTTCTTCATGAGGAGGGACTGAAAGAAATGCTGCGGCTGTCAAAGCTAGGGAGGGGTGAGGCCATGGGCGAGGGGAGGTTGCAATGGTGCGGACGTTGGCGCTATCCAAAGGGTCTCGAATGGTGACATATACATTGTCAGCTTCCTCTGACTTCGATAGGCGGACTAACTTCTGCCAGGGTCATCCCAAAAGTAGGCGGTATGGTGCATCAGGCACAACATAAGCGTGAGCCCAGCTCTTGACCCCATCGACTTCAACTTCCAACATTTCGACACACCCTCCCATCTCTTGGGCACTTCCATTCGCAGTCTGCATTCTCATTTTAATCTGCTCATTCCGAGGTGCGTTGGTTTTCCTCCAGATATCTTCCCTTATGACAACGATTTCAGAACCTTCATCCAGTAATCCTAGCTCCGAATGGACCCCGTTAAGCGTAACACAGAGTTCCCGAAGAGGTGTGGCGTGATCAACCTGAAGGGGAGGGATGGTAGATGCAAGAGCGTTCACGGAAACGGTTGTGGTGGGTGCGGGGACCCGGTGCATGCGGCAGTGCTCCACTGTTTCTTTCTGTAGTTCAGGGCTAATAGCAAGAAGGTCGGACACGGTTATCTGGGGTACCGTCATCTCCAGGATTGCCTTGTAGATGCGCTGAGTGGCCACCGGCGCTGCTGCTTTTGATTCGTAGGAGAAAGCTGGGGGTCTCCTATGTGTTTTCTGGGGTTTTGGGGGCTGCTTCGATTAAACGTGGTGCTAAGGAATCTTCCTTTGAGTTGGGCATGGTAAGAGTTGCTTTGGCCTTCGACCGTGTGATGGCGTTAACATCTGCTAGCATCTCTTCACTCTCCTCCTCAATGGTGGTTGCAGCTGCCTGGATCTTCACTTTGGGGTTGCACTGCAAAAAGTAGGACTCGGATATGAAGGCGGAGGAGGGGATTTCAACAGGCGGTTGCGAAATATTTTCGCGTTGAGGAACACTAACGGAGATGGCATTGGATCCAGTGGCGGGTATTGGAGGGGTAGACATGGCATATCTCGCGTCAATGACTTGCTTAAATATTTCATTACCAAATCGTTGTATGCGTGACTTGTCCGGGAAGGCGAAGTACGGTCCCTCCCAAATGATGTGTCTGGCCTGTAGGTACTCTCCTGCAGTTGAGCAGGTACGCATAGCGTGGGGTCCTCCGCAGAAGTAGCACATAGCAGTTGTTTGCTGATTAGACGAGGATTAGAGAGGAGGAAGGGGAAGGTAGGACATTGAAGGCTGGGTTGAGACGGTGCTGACAAGGGCGTGTGATTTTGGGGAAGGCCAAGCTTGGGCTGCGGATGGTAACAGACCTACGAGATTTGTATAACAGATAGTGTAGGCTACATCTGCGATGTCAAGCCCATGCATTCTCCTTGCCAGTTCTTCTACCTCATCTTTGGCTGACCTAACCGGGGCGACAGGAGCGAAGGCTACTCGCCTAGTCTGAACTTCTCTTTTCACGTCTCTTTTCTCTTCTTCTTCATCGGATTCTTCTATCGGTACTGGGCTTTTCGTTCGACTAGTGTGGGGCTGAATCACCGACTCTCGAGTCGTTCGAATCCAAGTAGTGATGGGGTCATTTAGATCAGTATCGAAGGCGTCATCTGAGAACACAAAACGTCCTGCTTTAAGGACTTTGTCAAAGTCCGTGGCTTCTGTCCTCGAGTAGTTTGTATCTGTAAGTTCCAGATGCCTGTCAATAGCACGACGAGCAGCTGCGGGCAATCCTTGCCAGAAGTATCGGTCTCGCTCTCGCGTAGATATCTTGCCATTAGTAATGAGCCAATGCGCTACAGGGCGAAACTGTCTGTAGTATTGTTGCAGTTCTGTTTCCGATGAAATGTCATTGTCCGCGTTGGTGATGACGACACGCTCGAGGTTACGAATGGTGTATCGTCGACCTTTGGCTGCTCTTGAATACTGATCTAAAATACTAGCTTTTAGTGCGGCATAGTCCTTGCTTTTGTACCCGTTTAGTGTAACCCAAAAGTGTTTCGTGGGGTTATCCACGTATCGGATGATAGTTTTGCATTTTTCCGCGCCTGTAAGCGCATATCCATTGGCCATGTCTTCGAATTGCTCGAAGAAGTTGAGAAGCTCAGAGGTTTCACCATTGAAGGTCGGCGCTTTACCAGAGTTGGCTCCCAGCATGGCGTTGATACCTTTTGAGGGGTTAGACATGGTAGCCGATGGTTGTGGTGGTGCGGGGTGAATAACAATGGAAGGTGGAAGTATGACAGGTGGGTTCGAGGTTGAAGGGACAGTAGCTGGTTGGGGAAGCGCCGAAGAAGATGGTTCAGTGATTGGCGTCGTTTGGCGATGGATGAACTCCGGTTTTGGTATGTGAAGGAGGGTTGGGTTGATAGGTAGAGACGCGTTCTGTACCGGAGGTATCGTAGGAGTTTCTGGGTCAAATATAGCAGGTCTAAGGGTAAACGAAGGTCGAATGATGGGAAAAGGTGAACCGGAGTAGGAAGAGGGGCCTATAGTTTCGTCTTCTGAGAGGGAGGATTCAGATGGCCCTTCTGAGTTGTCTAGTGCTGGTTTGACTCTGTGGTGGCGAGTTGGCGTTTGGGGTACGTTCTGGATGGAAGGTTCTTCTTCGAAAGGGGTGGGTGAGGCGCTTAGAGTGTTGGCTCGAGGTCTTCTTTTCTTTGGAGGTGCAATGTTGCTTGAGAGGGCCAGCACGGATGGCCTTTCTTGTTGGAGGCGTAACTGTGTGTTGGGATGGTAGTATTTAGTAATGTCGACAGATAGGGTGGTCAAACAACCGAGATTTTTCTTTTTAAGAGAAAGACTAGAAGATCGAGAGTAGATCAGCGAATCAGTCTCAAGGTGCAAGGGATCTTTCAAAAACAATTCCCTCGCGGTGGGCTCCAAATATGTAAGGCTGAGTGTGAGTTCAATCGGGAATTGTGAACAAAACGGGGTAAGAACCAAACAGGAGGAGAGGTGAACTAGACGTGGTGTAACATGTGAACTGATGCTTTTAGAGGGTTTTCCGGTCATACTTGGAGCGGGGTTCTGACTATTGATTTCGCTGTAGGTATCAGTGTACATGGGTGCTATATATACGTTTTGAATACTTGGATTAAGCCGGATGCAGCGTGAAAATGCCCAATAGCGAAGTGAAAATACTCGAATGTAGGAACAGGAGTGATGTGATATGAGGGGTAAGAAAGGCACTGAAAGGTAAAATGACAAAGAAGAGAATGTATCCGCGTGACTCGGATGCGATGAGTAACACTCTTCGCATCAGTGACTCACGCGGAAGACTCCGAACATGTAGTTCGTACATCTTGTTTTTGGAGAGCGGTCGGTGCATAAAGGACACCCAGTCCTTACAACGACGACGATGACGACTTCAAAAGATGCAAGAATCCGAGAAACCATCATCTCCTGGCCCAGTCTGTGCTGAAAATATTCCACCCCCAGATCCCCGCCTTCATCACCAACTATCCCACCATCGCAATTCTCCTGTGCACATATACAAACTACTGCAGGACAACAAAAATGATCCAGTGTTCGAGGTATGTATTCTCATGAGTCTGCATGCATTAGCTACTCAGCCACTCTCACAAGAAATTCATTCCAAAACTTAAGGACCACATATTACGTTGCTTGCAGGCGCAAGGTGACGGCCTCATCAAATTCTCGGGCAATGATCAAAATAACATTGTCATCTGCGACAACATTCTGTTTTCCGTCAATACACTACGCATCAATTACACTTCGTACGATCTGCAATGTCAGCAAGATTTGATTAACCCTCGCAACCATGCTGATATCATGATGCTGTCAGGCAATTCCGAATCGTGTTCTCATCCATATTGGCATGTTCGAGTACTGCACATATTCCATGTCAATGTGCTTGATTTACGATCGAGTGGAACAAACCCACAGAAAACCCAGATTGAAATATTGTTTGTTAGATGGTTTGATCCAGTGCGGCGGTACAGGTCAGGGATCAAGGCAGCTCATCTTCCAAAAGTTGCTTTTGTGCTTGAGACGGATGACTCTGCTTTCGGTTTTGTTGATCCTGCATTAGTGGTTCGCGGGGTACACCTGATCCCTGCTTTTGCAGATGGATGCATGCGCCAGTCTGTACCACAGCAAAACTCAGCCCAATGCACATGGAGGGAGGACCACGCTTGGACTGCATACTATATCAACCTGTGAGTCGTCATCTCGAAGTTTTTTGAATCATAGTCTCATTTGGCATGCAGAGTTGTGGATTGTGATATGTTCATTCAGTTTACTGGTGCTGGCATCGGACATGGACCTTGGCAAGTGGATGGTCCAAATTCTGACAAACTTAACAAGGAAGATGAGCTAGGCGATGATGATGAGAGTGGGAGGACGATGGCAAGGGCGAGGGCGAGGGCGAGGGTGAGAACAAGAACAAGAACAAGAACAAGAACAAGAACAAGAACAAGAACAAGAACAAGAACAAGAACAAGAACAAGAACAAGAACAAGAACAAGAACAAGAACGAGGGCGAGGGCGAGGGCGAGGGCGAGGGCGAGGATGAGGACGAGGACGAGGACGAGGGCGAGGGCGAAGAGGAGAGCAAGGACGAGTGTGAAGAGAGCAAGGACGACGATCACATGACAAGTCTCAGCGACTCTGATACTGACGAGGATGGTAATTTCTGATATATACACCATTCATCCAGTTACAGTGACTCAAAAAGGAAATGCACAGCATCGACATTTCTCCTATTCCTCCTCGCACTCGAGCAATAGACCATTTTGTGTCGTTTCACTTGTTGCAGTGTAGTGTACTAGGTCTATATTTTCAATACCATATGCTTTTATTGTGATACTTGGCTTTCTGAGAGAGCTGTCCAGATATTTGTGAAGAGAATGCTGTGCATTTCATTTTTAGGTTTAGTGTGACTTTACAGAAAATGTGTTTGTCGGCTCGTTGCCGCACAACGTCACACTTGCACCACTTGCGGACTCATTCTACGCCCTTGCTGTCACTAGTCATCCATGACAAAATACACAACTCCTACAAAGAAAGCTTGAATCTGCCGAGACAAAGCTGCTGGCATGTCTGATGGAGACCTCGCTGAAAAGTTTCAACTCCACCGCACTACAATTACCCGCATCGTGAAATGCTTTGCTAAAAGTGAAGCTTACTATGATATCAAGCCTAAATCAGGTTGTCGTTGCAAATTCACGACCAACGATGCTCGCTTCGCAGTCCGGGCACTGGCATGCACTCATGCACATGATGTTGCTGACCTGCAAAAGAAGTATTTCCCCGATATCAATGCTCAAACCATCTGAACGAGACTTCGGGCATGTGGCCTCAATGCCTATGTACACCGTACAAAGCCTTTTTTGACAGAAGCTCACTAACAGAAGCGGTTAGCATGGGCGAAAGCTCATGCTGATTGGTCAGCAGAAGACTGGATGTCAGTTGTCTTCTCAGATGAGTCTAAATTCAATTTATTTGGCTCTGACGGCCGTTCATGGTGTTGGAGGAAGCCTGGGGAAGAGTTTGATGAGCGCTACACAAAGAAGGTTGTGAAGCATGGTGGTGGAAATGTCATGGTTTGGGGGTGTCTAACTGCAGAGGGATTGGGCCGCATTACCCACATCGAGGGCAACATGGACGCCAAGTTATATGTCGAGATCCTCAATGATGACTTGCTGGGGACCTTCCGCGACCTGGGCATCAACAAAAAGAATGTCTATTTTCAGCAAGACAACGATCCGAAGCATACTTCGAAATTGGCGGGAGAATGGTTCCGGAAGAAGAAGATTGATAAGCTGGATTGGCCTGCACAGAGCCCGGATATGAGCATCATCGAGAACATTTGGGACTATTTGGATTGTCAAGTGCGCACTTGGACCCCTTTACCATGCAATCTCACAGAGCTATGGGCCGCTTTAGTGAAGGAATGGGGTAACATCGAGACGGACTACATCAAGAACTTGTATGAAAGCATGCCACATCGTGTTGAGGCTCTTCTCAATGCTAAAGGGGGTCATACCAAATATTAGAAAGGTTTGTTGCATTATCTTTTGATTTGATCTCTGTATGCTCAATGTTTTTGCAGTGCTGCAACTGTCAAAAATGAATTGCACAGAGGTTTTCACATCAATTGCTTTACTACATTTCAGATGATACATTACACTACACTTCCTTTACTACACTAGTACATACAGACTTCTAGCTTTCTTGAGAGCCTACTATCGTGATGTGAACTGCGCAGGAGGAGGAGGGAGACAACAATTCATCAAATTAGTCATGCTGTGCATTTCCTTTTTGAGTCACTGTAAGAACGCAAATCGTTTTTCTAATGATGCATGCTGCGGATCTGTGGCGAGGATTGAAAGAAATCACATCATGGTGCAAAGGGGTGCGCATATAAGTTTACAGATGCTAGGACCTGACACTACTCCCAAGTTTGATCGAGAGTATCGCCCGCCATCTTCTCGCCGCCTTTGTAGGTATCTGCCAATAGCACTTTGTTGGCTGCGTCTCAGGTGTAAAAAGTATACGCACACTCGCGCTTTGTGAGCGTTTCGTGCGAACATGCATCTATTGATGGGCCCTTTAGAATATGTGCCAACGTTTGGCAGCTTGGCAACCACGGACACCATTCCTTGGTTTTATGAACATCTACCAGAAATATTTCGCTCAGTCAATGTTGTGATCATACGTATTCTGGTTGGTACCTTTTGCGAACACATGGTCCACCTGTAATATAGTGATCTCCCATTCCATACCTTTATAGTGAAATGAGAGGTTTACGGTCTCAAAGTTCGTATTCTAGAATGTCGTCAAAATTTTGTTCGTGTGGTGTCAAGCTATCCAAACAGACGTCTCCACAGATAGAAACTTGCAATTCTCACCAAATATTTTTCATCCGTTGCTGAGACCAGCCAATGCTCTGGTCATATTGCTTAATGTTTATGCTGTTAGCTAGTGCGTGGTTCGATTGTGACAAAACGACTGTCCCTTGTAAGCCATGGATATAGAATGAGAGAAGAGCAGTCTAAGAGGTTACGTTCTATAATGTAAAACATAATTTACTGAAAGCGCCCTCAGCTTTGCAACGCGATGTCGAGCTATGTACACCATGCCTTGATAGACGACGTTATGTAATCAACATCAGGTCATAGCGAGCTACCTTCTATTCAGTGATGTATACCAGCTGTCTGAACTCAGACGCGCTACTTCTACTTTCCAGCCGCCTCGCTTTCTATTCGTTCAGTCCAGATGGTGAATGTATGTATGTATCTCGATCAGTGCTTTAATCTGACGGTCTTGCTTAACAGGATGGGCTTTAAAAGATCATCGCAGGGACGCAAACACAACACACAATTTGCAGTCGCTTGGGCAAAACATTACGATGGCGCGGGTCCGATCAACTTACGTATTTACACAATTTGAGAAAATCGTGGTCGATGTCATTAATGGTTAGCTCCGATCCTCTAATTCTCTACTCTCCGTTCTGCACACCTCATCTCTTTGGCACGCTCATTTGCGATATAGGCATATAAGCAAACCACGAGTCCGCGCGATTCATTCCTATTCATTTACCGTGTCCTAGATGGACAAATGAGCCTCTGAGCACCAATGACTTACAGCCATCCGGGGTTCATCCTTCACGGTCACTTTTTCATCATCTGTGTGCTTATACAGCGTAACTCCGCAAACACGTAGAATCAGTTGTCTTAGCATCAAGGACTGGGTTGGTTTCTAGACGTTGCAGATAATTTCAGCTTGCCACTTGGTAAAAGTGTGGACGGGCGGTTCACTGACTTCCAGTAGTGATACAACAAGAAATGAGTTTGTCTACATAAGCCTCGTCTTAAATATTCTTTGAAACAGCATAACTTAAATAAATAGCACGACAGATCCTTGACCACATTTCTCCTCCCTGCAGAACACTCGGCAAGCATTTCCCTACACAGTACTGCTAGTTGATATTTGTACATGCTCCTGGAAGACAATCGAATTCATGCTAGTTTCTGCGTCGGAGTTGGCCACGATTTTTGCATGATATTCTCGAACACTAAGGATAAGGCGGGGTCCCAGCACAAACGACTGCACGCCCAATAAAATATCAATAGTGCCTTCGAGTATCTCGACTCCCACAGAATATGAATCCTACAGAAATGATGAGCAGTGGGTACAAGCAGATGCCAGCGATAGGTCGGCACACCTCAATCTCTGGAGAGAGATTACGAACTAACTGGAGGCAAGAGACGCAAAAAAAGCTAGCACATGTGGAACTTGAGCAGAAAAAGACGAACACATTTACATTACAGGCTCACCTTGCAAAATAAAGCACGTGAGATTTTATCAGCACTCTGAAACAGTCCCCTATGACCGATCCCGTCGATGGGCCGAGTCGTCGCAGGTCACGGAAATGTTTCATAGCAATCCAGACTGAAAGACACAGTGCAAGGACCTCCCAGACGGTGTTGAGCGTCCAAGCAATTGACATCAAAAGCAGGACATCCCCCTCATATCCAAAGCCGCATATATGCGTTCCAGAGAGTATCAGCTCCTCTGGTGGTTGTCCAATGAGCGGTGTTTTTCAAGTCAACAAGTAAAGCTTACCCCCTACAATATCCTTGAGTCCTATTGCCGCCATTACTCCGCAGGCGATGTTAACAGCCAGAAAGATGACAACAAGGAAGATAAGCATCCTCCTAGATCTCTGATACATGGCATGCAGGCGAGCAATCATGATGACTTGCATCGTGTTTCAGTCGAGTCAATATCACTGAGGTATTGCTACTCACCACCCAGCATGGAAATTACGACCACATTTATCCCATTTATTGTGTAGTTTATAATATTACCTGAAACACGCAGTCAGTGACCACCTCGTACTAGTATCAAACGCTCCAACTTACACCTGTCGAGTCTTTATGTTGAGCCTAGTTCAATTGAATCTCACTCACCCCTGAGTATGAGTGTATTCATTGGATAGGAATAAGATGATTGCGGAATACTCACTGCATCTGTCAGGGAGACCGATGGCATAATTGCTGTGTGCCGCAGGTCAGAATAATCGAACACAGTGCATAGTATGAGACATACCCAGAGCGTGGATACTGATAACGAGAGATGGGCTATTAGTACAGTGCCAACTTGTTGGCCTCAAACACATACACAGAATATAGTATTCCAATATAGCGTATCTAGAGCATTTTGAGGTCAGCACAACTTGCCAACCACGCTATAGCATAATATGAGGTACGAACAAGCAAATACATGACAGTCATGAGAGACCAGCGTTGCCTCTGTGGCGAATTTATTGTATTCACCTGTTTTTATTTTAACTCGGATATTGGACTCACCCAGATCAGTTCAATCTATGACACCATTGTTAACAAGTTGGCTACTCCGGCAATAGCACCGACATACCTCTTGTCCGAGTGTTAGGACTGGAAATATTATGAGAATATGAGCGGGTTTCGAACACTGTCCTGCTCACCCCAATCGTATACCACCATGACGCCGACAGCAACTGCAAAACCACAAGTCAATGTTAGACATCCGACCAACTGATACGACAAACCTATCCAATAGGAGAGAAAAATACTCGAATTGATGAACGGCCACCAACTGGGATCAGTGGAGACATAGGTCATATTTGAGAGATGGGTGTGAGCGAGCGGGGATGTTGGGTATTCAAGTTATAACAACATAGTGTTCGTATTAATAGTAGTAGATGTACCAAGCGCTGTCCGAGATCGGCATAATGGTGATGAAGATATAGATCCTTGATTGGTCGAAGTAAGTATTGCAATTTTGATTTGCAAACCAGTTCCACTCGTTGCGAGTGAGTAACATGTCTTCGGGTTATTCTTGTTGTACTTTGGGGGTTTGAAATTACTCATCTCCGTGAAGTGATCGCAACTTGAACAAGCTGTAAATTCTCTCAGGGCGTAACAGCTCCCCTTACCGCTCTTATATCCGATTCATGCCTCAATATAATCAATTGTCCTGTTCTACTACTTGTTTAGTTCAAGTACTCAAATACTCCGAAATCGAACAAGGCTTGCCTCTTGATCTTAGTATTCAACCCATTCCTCCAACATTAAAAGATTTCACGCCATAGATACAATCACTCCCCGTTCCACAAGCTATTGTCCAGAACGTTAGCTATAACAGGTACCCGGTCTTAGTATCAAAGTCACGATGCCACTCATCCAAATTAGGCTAATAATCCTCTGCATCGGATTCAAATCCACATGCAAGTATCCCACATATACCTTCCGTTAGGACATAGCTCTATCCCACAACTCAATTTCCGATCTGATAGTGATCTGCACCTTCCATCATGGTTCCCTATTAAGAATCTCTTTTGCAACGTCAACAGCAACGCCGCCCGCGCCCTCATGATGTCCTGAATATTAACTCACTACCGTCGCCATCGCCATCGGACTCGGACCCACTCTCTTCAATTTTGCACACAATTACTCCCTTTTCAAAACGAGCTTACTTGGGACAATGCTTCTATAGTGTCGTCTTCACTGCTACACTTTTCGTTCATCGTTCACACGTGCCTTTTCTTGTAGCGACAGTGTCCAGGCTTTACCTGATTAGCACAAGGTAAATATCTTCTATGAACGTTCCTCTCGGATATGTTCTGACTCCCCGTGAACCAGTGCTTCACACTCCATTCATACGGACAGCCAAGATGGGTATCACCAGGAAGCAGATTCGTTGCCTTATCAGCCATCTCGCCTTCCACTCACTGGCGTCACAAATTATAGCCATTAATCCAATGCTATTCCTCTCTACTGGTTCCTTGTACCCCATCCGTTAATCCCCCTCACTTCATTCGTTTTCACAAACATAATTTCCCCATTGCCCGAGTCAAGTCTGGATGGCAGGTGTCACGGTAGTTGTGTCCTGCGAACCAGAGCCGCTGTATTATCAGAAATATGGAATTCTACTGATTACCGTTACTTCCGCTCCTTCCTTCGTTATCCTCAGATAGATGACAGATCTCGAATGGATTTGATGGTTGTGAAATCCTTGGGGCTATCAGCCGTCTGAACTCCCTGAGACACACTGGTTTTACTTTCCTGGTTCACCGAACTTTCGTATCGTGTTCCACATGTCTGGACATCCTTTTTTTGTGCTCAGACAACTGGCCCATTGATCATATTTTGGCAGCCACGCTTTACTCCTCGCTCAGCACCTCATATCTCCTTACCATCTGTGATAGAAGTAAATACTCGAGCCATAAGTTTTTTTGAATCCATCATACTCCATACCGTCGAATCATGCTTGAGTACAGACGATTGACTGCACGACTATCTGGCAGTATTCAGCGATCGCTTCACCTGAGCTTCTAGTACTTATTGCATATACAAACGATGGACGAGATAACATCATGGGACGCGAGAGATCGTCGTAAAGATCAATGATGACCGTCAGTATACTCAGGAGAGGCACAACAGACAAAAAGCCAGAAGCGAGTCCAGCGACCAGCGTGTTTTATCGTTGCATGAGGATTGGTACTCAAAGATGTAGTAGCTTCGGGGGTGGCAGATGACGTGGGGTTAGCAGCCTGCGATTGTGTTTGCGAAGATGGCTGGGCCTGAGCCGTGCCGTTGGATTGCTGTGTGGGATTGCTATTGGGAGGGCGTGAGGTACTTGCAGAAGGGTTTTTCGGAACTGGCCTCCGTTTTTCTCTTGCACAAGCGTTTCTCTACGTGAGATGAGGTGGGGTTGGAACAGAAAATAAAGTCAGGCGGAATTGAACATTTGAGAAGGAAGAGAGGAACGTACGCGTTTGCCCTTGGCATAAGGGACATCAATTACTGCCGAGGGATGCTTATGCAGCTCGATATCTACAGGTCCGCTTGATCTGCCAGAAAGACGGTTTCGAACCCAGTGAAAAGGGCGGGGTCGGGATGGCGTATCGTGGGCATCGGAGTGTATGGGGCGAAACAAAGATAAAAAGTGGTTACGAAGGGTGGTTCCATGCGATGGTGATAGAGGTTGGAGGCAGTGTCGTTCAGACAACTGAGAACATCAAGGTGAGGAAAGTACTGAATGAGATGTTAACCACATACACGAGCATGATCAAGTGTATCGTCAAAGAAACCTCGGGGTACCCTATTTGGATCTTGATTGGCTGACGGACACGACGTCGTGTAGCATCGGCCTAGAATGCATAAGCTTACATGCAATGAGAATTTATGAAAGTGTCACGTACAGTGAGTAGTGATTTATCGGGCTGGTCCAAAAGAAGGTCGTCGAGGCCAGCTTCTTTTAATATCACAGTAACATCCCACGTGTATGCATTGTGGCCACCGCTAGTGGCTAGTAATTTTCCATCTGGCGAAAAGGACAAGCAGGCCACCACGGGTGCATATTGGAGGGGCGGACCAATGGGCTGATTGTTGTCGAGGTTCCATAATTGTGATGTCATGTAAAAGGATGCGCTTGCGAGAATACGGCCATTCGGAGATATCGCAATGGCATAGACAATGTCGGTGTTCTTTAACAGTGCTATCTGCTTCCAGGTTGTTGTATCCCATGTCCTAATCGAGCAATCGTTTGACCCGGAGATGAGTGTTTTTTCCATCTGGGGTCCAAGCCAGGCAATTCACCATTTGTGTGTGTCCATTAAGAGTGGCGACAAGCTCGCCTGTCTTCGCTTGCCAAATTTTGATTGAGTCTTCATATTCATCATCCAGGTCCCACTGGTAGTAGCATCCAGCAGTCGCGAACATGGTCATGTCTGGCGAGTAGACAACTGCGTACACGTTTGTGTGCCCTGTCTTGATTGGACCTAGAATTGTCTCTCCGTTCTCCACATCCCACTGCCTTGCAGTCCCATCATCAGATCCACTCACCACTCGCCGACCATCTCGACTCCAGCACACAGACCGCACTGTTGCTGTGTGTCCCGTCCATTTCCCGATGACTTTGCCTGTGTCGATGTCCCATAACCTCATTCCACCATTCAAACTTCCGCTAACCACTTTCTTCCCGTCCGGGGACAACGCTATGGTTCTCAATTCAATATTATCATCTCCGTCTGGGTCCCGATAGTCTTCTCCTATCTGTTTCCCACTCTTCACGTTCCATACCCGCAGCGAGCCGTCCCTTGAACAAGTCATCATCCTCTGTCCGTCTGGCAGTTGTATGATGGTATCGACAGAATCGGTGTCACGGTGTCCTTCAAATTTCTGGGAGGGTTTTATTGCTGATATCTCTTTCCTCCCTACGATGGATGAAGGTGAAGACATGATCAACTACTGGGCTCAGCGCCGTCTCAGCATTCATCTAACAAAGTCCAAAATCATCACTTACGACGATATCTTTCTTAGCAGGTCTCGACGCCTCGACACCAAGATTTAGGTCAATTCGGAGTACACTGGAAGTTTGAACTGGTACGACATCTTCGTGATTACTTCACAGCTTGTATTATAGGCTGTGCAGCTGAAGCGCCCAAGCCTAGGCCTCATTTGGGACCCTGACTTGTATTCCATCAGTCACGATCTTGATTCCCGTTTCGACTTGCCTGACCAACATATGATATATCATATCATATCCTTAGTTGCGCGTCTTCTCTCGGGAAGCATCAGGGTGGCCGAAGTGGTTATCACAACAGAATCGAAATCTGTTTCTCTTGGACTGTGTAGGTTCGAAACTTGCCGAAGATAGGGTTTTTTTCCTATTGTATAACACCTTGGCATTCACTCATAGATAGATTATTCGGAGGCACATCTTAACTCGTCTTAGCCAAGTGGTTGTACAACAGAGTCAAAATCTGTGTCTCTTGGAAGGTGCAAGTTTGAAACCTGCTGACCACTGTTTTTTTTTCCAACAGAACACGCCTTAAAGATTCACTCATGGACAGTTCCGCGGAGGACTGTGTCACCTTCATCTTGGCCACAATGGTTACCGCAACAGAATCAAAATCTGTTTCTCTCGCATGGTGCATGTTCGAAACCTGCTGATGACAGGTTCTTTTTTCTGTCGGAAGCATGCTTTGAAGATTCATTTACGGACATTTCCTTGGGGTTCATGTCGTATCCATCCTGGCCACATTGGTTGCCCCAACAGAATCAAAATCTGTGTCTCTTGCACTGTGCAGGTTCAAAACCCGCCGACAACAAGGTTTTTTTCTATCCGAACACACCTCGACATTCACTCGTGGGTGGCTTCTTCAAACGCTTATGTTGACTAGTCTTAGCGAAGCGGTTACCACAATTGACTCAAGATCTGTTTCCCCTGCACTGTGCAAGTTTGAAACCTGCCCACGACAATGTTTTCTCTATCTTAACACGCCTTGATATTCACTCATAGATAATTTCGTCGCTACCGCATCTTAACTCGTCTCATCAAAGTTGTTACCACAACAGAATCAAAATCTTTGTCTCTTGGATAGTGCAGGTTCGAAACCTGCCGACGACAGGTTCCTTTTTCTGTCGGAAGCACGCCTTGAAGATTCACTCGTGGACAGTTCCTTGGAGGTTCATCTCAACTTCATCCTGGCCAAAGTGGTTATCAGGCAGAGTCGAAATCTGTTTCTCTTGGGCTGCGCAGGTTTGAAACCTGCTGACGACAAGGTTTTTTGTTTCTATTGGAACACGCCTTGAAGATTCACTCATGGATGGTTTCCTCAGAGGTCCCTCTCAACTGGTCTAAGTCGAGTGGTTGCCACAACAGAATCAAAATCTGTTTCTCTTGGACTGCGCAGGTTCGAAACCTGCCGATCATGTCAAGGTTTTTTTCTATCGCAACACGCCTTGACATTCACTCGTGGATGGATTATTCGGAGCCTCATCTTAATTCGTCTTAGCCAAGTGGTTACACAACAGAATCTAAATCTGTATCTCTTGGACTCTGCAAGTTTGAAACCTGCTGACTACAGTTTTTTTCTATCAAAACACGCCTCAAAGATTCGCTCACGAATGGTTCCGTCAGAGGCTCACCTTAACTGGTCTTAGCTAAGTGGTTACTGTAACAGAATCAAAATCTGTATCTCTTGAACTGCACAGGTTTGAAACCTGCCCTCAACAAGTTTTTTTCTTGTTGGAAACATCCCTTGAAGATTCACTCATGGACAGTTCCTCGGAGGGTAGCCAGGTAGTTATCATAACACAGTCCATATCTGTCGAACTTGGTTTTTTCACCTATTGGAACTGAACCTCCGGTCCTCGGAGGTCCAGTCTTAACTGGTCTTAGCCAAGTGATGACCACAAGAGAATCGAAATCTGTTTCTCTTGGACTGCGCAGGTTCGAAACATGCCGACAAGGTATTTTTCTATTGCAACACGCCTCGGAGGCTCATCTCAACTGGTCTTAGCCTACATGTGGCTCATCTTAGTCCAGTGATAACCACAACAGAATCGAAATCTATTTCTCTTTGGACTACGCAGGTTCGAAACCTGTCGATGTTAACGGTTTTTTTTCTATCAGAAACACGCTTTGAAAATTCACTCGTGGGTAGTTCCTCAGAGACTCGTCTTAACTGGTCTTGGTCAAGTGATCACTACAACAGAACCGAAATTTGTTTCTCTTGGACTGCGCAGGTCCCAAACCTGCCGATGTCAATTTTTTTTCTATTGGAACACGTCTTGACATTAACACTCCATGATGGATGGTTTCGAGGCTCATCTTAGCTGGTCTTAGCCATGTGGTTACCACAACAGTGGCATGTGCAGGTCCGAATCCTGTTGATGACGAGGTTTTTTCTATCGGAACACACCCTTTACATTGAGTCATGGATGGTTTCCTTGGAGGTCCATCTAACCGGTCTTAGCCAAGTGGTTACCCCAACAGAGTCAAAATCTGTTTCTCTTGGAGTTGGTTCGAAACCTGCTGACAATATTTTTGCGGTGTAAAGATCCTCGGAGTTCACTTAAGGGGCCTAACCATTGCGCCGAAGCTCATTTTTATATGTGATAGTCTGTCCATGAAAAGGAATTCACCTTCACCGTCACGCCTCGCCAGGGTTGTCCCAATACTTACATCCCCGAGGTGCTTACGTGTCAACCTAGATCTAGAGTGTCGGAGATCGGTGCTAAACACCACTGCGATATCTGCATAGTCAGACGAGTTTGCAAGTGTGAATCGTCGAAAGGTAGCAGTAATATCTGGCTACACGTGCGTAAATTGCCTAAATGCACCTTCAATGCGGCTTTAATGATGCTCACTTTGGTGAGAACGTCAAGTTGATCAATTGATGCATCCAATGCGTGATAAATTTGTTTCTGTTAGTCAAACCCTCGCTTGGATGGTCTGTAAACTCATGTAGGACGACTACTGGCATTCAACGAGCTCCAAAGCGAACTAGTACAGGACTCCCCTCTCCTTATCGCTCTCGCTTTCCTCCACGAACATCGCAAGATGCATTAGTGACTGCTGAGGACAGTAGTCGCCAATGATGGGAAGCTGAATATATGCGACCCTCGGTGTCGGAGAAAAAGGCCCCCTCTAGTGGGTCGGAGCATGGCACCTAGTCAGAACTTGATTTTGGATGCGACATTCGATGGAGAAGCAGACAAGAATTAAGCAGCGAGGACAAATCATATGCTGGCCGAGTGAGGACCCTGTGAAAGCTGCGTTGACTTTTAGCGACATGAATCATTTAACAAACCTCGAACCATCGTGGAGCTTCTGTTCATCAACACGTGTGCGAAGAGCTCCGCAATTTTGCTAAGGGCATCAAGATTACCAACAAGGCGCTTTAGGAACCACACCATTGAATTCAGCGGACCATTACAGGAAGTGGGGAAGCACAGTAGACATACGAGATCCTCACTTCACGAGCGCGTTGCCCCTGCGCAATGTGTCAATGAGAGTTACCCGATGTCAATGCTGCACATACCTATTAACGATAGCTTGTGTGTGCCAGCTCTTTGTTGGTAATGGCTTTGCTGTCTCCATTAACAACAGTAATAATCTCTCGTGCTAAACGCTCCTCTACCGTCTTCCCACTCTTGTTTTTTCTGACGGCTAATACAGCATGAACACCCGCCCTTATGCGCTGTTTGTCTGTAAGCGCGGCAGATCTCACGACATTCTTTCCCGAGCGCTTCTGTGATATGCACTTGACACCGGGGGAAGCAATGATGAAAGCATGGCAGATAGCGGGGGCGCGTAGGTAAGAACGTGAATATAAAGGAGGGTAAAGGAGACGATGCGCTCTGCACTTGCAAGCTTTCCATGATTAAGCAGGGAAGATGGGAGGAAATGAAGGAGGTCGAATGCTGGCGGAATGAGCATTTGTGAAGCGTCTGGAGTTGAAGGGGGAGATAATATATTTGATAGCAATGAAGTATTCAAGTCGAGGCTTGATGAAGACCCCATTAGAGTGTCAAATAACACTATATGCACTTTGGTTGACTGTTCGTTCAGCGGCAGTAGAAGAGCGACAGGCAACAAAGTGCCGTGGAGGACAGAAAAAGCGAAGAAAGGTGGTCACGACTAGACATGCTCGCTGTGGCTCGAACCATCTGCCAGCAAGGAAGTAATATTTCGTCCATCCCGATTGAATGTCCTAATGACCGGGTTTTGGAGGAAGTTCGTTGAATACAAAATATTTCGCAATGTTTAGTCGTGGTTGAGCGGACTGCAGGGCTGCTGATTCTGTGGAAATGCTCATCGATGTTTGAATCTAGGAGGGGTGGGAGGGTGAAGCCGATAACAGAAAGAACAGAGCCTTGTTTGGAGTCCAGTGACAGTCCATTCCAGATGCTCCTGTGCAATAGAAACGAATGATTTCGATGGTGCTGGAAAAGAGAGGTCGCGAAATATTTGCGAATGCAATTCCCGAGAAATGGAAATATTAGATTTACTGGAAAGTCGAAAACAGAAGACGACGAAAACGGCTCGAAAACGCTATGTAGTGTGAATGTACCTAGTAACTAGATTAGTACATATTAACTAGTGCACCTCTACAGCATATCATTCAGTCGGACAACCATAAAATTCAGCTAGGTATGGAAATTGACGAGGAATCAAAGAATCAGACGATACACTGAATGTTGCGGCAATAAAATCATCGTTATATGGAGCTAGAACTCCTGACGTTAGCAACTGCGAGGAGGGATGGTAAAGACTGAGAACTCACGCATCTCGGCAACTCGACCAGTGTGTTCCATGTACCATGCGGCTCAAATCAAGCTCGGGATATCCTCTGGGTATCACCAATGAAGTCCAAGGAGTATAAAATGGAAGTCGGGAAGCAGGAGGTACCCAGAAAAGGAGCTGATGATTGGGTCCCATGATCCATCCATCAGACTGCAGCAAGAAAGGGGTGGAATTAGAATCATGATGAGAGGTGAGTTCGAGCAAGTCAGCAGAATTGGGCAGGGCGTGTTCCAGGCTGGACGAGAAGGAAATGAAGTGATCGTTACAAGTGTTGGTTGGCATGATACAGCGTTCTTGAGTGGGAGGTGCGGAGCTTTGACGTAGCGAAAATGGGGAGGAATCTGGTTGTCTGGGTATGGGGGATGGCTGCACTTTCCCTGCATCCCACAGCCGCACAGTGTTATCTCTCGAACCAGACGCGAGTACCATCCGGTGAGAACGAGACTGACGAAACCGAGCTAGTGTGCCCCTTCAAGGGCCCACCCAATGGCTGTCCCGTCCTTACATCCCACAGCCGCACAGTGTCATCCGCCGAACTAGATGCGATGCGAGTACCATCCGGTGAGAACGGGGCTGACAAAACCGAACTAGTGTGCCCCTTCAAGGGCCCACCCAATGGCTGTCCCGTCCTTACATCTCACAGCCGCACAGTGTCATCCTCCGAACCAGACGCGATGCGAGTGCCATCCGGTGAGAACGAGACTGACGAAACCGAGCTAGTGTGCTCCTTCAAGGGCCCACCCAATGGCTGTCCCGTCCTTACATCCCACAGCCGCACAGTGTCATCCTCCGAACCAGACGCGATGCGAGTACCATCCGGTGAGAACGAGACTGACGAAACTGAACTAGCGTGCCCATTCAAGGGCTCACCCAATGGCTGTCCCGTCCTTGAATCCCACAGCCGCATAGTGTTATCCCTCGAACCAGACGCGATGCGAGTACCATCCGGTGAGAACGAGACTGACCAAACCGAACTAGTGTGCCCCTTCAAAGGCTCACCCAACGGCTGTCCCGTCCCTGCATCCCACAGCCGCACAGTGTTATCCCAAGAACCAGACGCGATGCGAGTACCATCCGGTGAGAACGAGACTGACCAAACCGAACCAGTGTGCCCCTTCAAGGGCTCACCCAATGGCTGTCCCGTCCCTGCATCCCACAGCCGCACAGTGTTATCTACCGAACCAGACGCGATGCGAGTACCATCCGGTGAGAACGAGACTGACGAAACCGAACTAGCGTGCCCCTTCAAGGGCTCACCCAATGGCTGTCCCGTCACTACATCCCACAGCCGTACAGTGTTATCCCTCGAACCAGACGCGATGCGAGTACCATCCGGTGAGAACGAGACTGACAAAACCGAATTGATGTGCCCACTGATTATGGTCTGAACAACCGCCCAGTTCAAATCACGGCCTAATGCTAGACGAAGATTATTCGGAAACCTTGCCGTGAATTTGGTAGCCATGGCGGAGTTGACAGGCGAGAATGGGAGCGCTGATAAATACAGATGCGGTGTGCTGTGCAAGATCATGCCACCAAAGACTTGGATGAATCTTTGTACATCCATCGTGGTGGTCCACAAATCTTCGTATCCAGAATGGCCCTGTATTTATTTATCAGCTGTCAATCTGACACTGCCTCGTAGGCATGTACCCACCTTCAGCCACTTGGCAACGAGTGGAAGCACAATAATTGCACCCCTGATTGCATTGAGAAGTCCGAGTGATTCAATCCAGAAGAGCAGTCGCTCGTCGTCGTCGAATGATCTGATCGCCTTGGCGAGCTCATCGTCGAAGTCCGTTGTTTCAGCATGCGTAGCCCAGAATCGACAGGAATAGGAAAGATGTGGGGGGATGGATGTTTTGACTCGTTCTGGCAGTCCGGTATCTTCGCGATTAGGGAGGTATGATGACTTTAAATCGCATATATTGAAGCGAAGGCCATGTTCCATCACTCGAAGTGATGCCAACGCTAAATCGTGGTGTTGTCCCTTCGTCACCTCGACGAAGAAGTCTCCGCTGGATGATTTGTCTGTGAGGAACTCTTGGAAGGATGCGTGAAGGGGTTTGACGGGGATATGCGGGTCCGTTGTGCCGCTAAGGAGGGATCCCATATGTTGTATGATGTTCATTTTGTAATGCTTGTGATTTGGAAAACAGTCCCGCATGGCATTGAGGGAATCGAATGGGAGGGGTTCAGCCGTGCCGAGTATTTGTCCTATAACGGAACGAAACCCCGCTAGTGCTTCCTTGTACTCGACATCGCTATACCGACCTCGTGGCAATATATCTGCCAAAATAAGCCGATACATCTCATACAACTGGTTCGTCCATTTCCCAGGATCGCGGTTCACGACAGTTTCAAAGCGAGACCTTGGGTCTACGCCGAGAAGGTCTTCCTTAATGTATTCGCATGCAAGACGTGCCCACTCGAAAAGTCCATCGGCTTTCGTAGCGAGGTTTACAAACTCTTTGTCTCCAAAATGCGACAGACCTTCTAACTTGTCAGATACAAAATTGCAGATGTCGCGCTCCGCCACTGCTGCTGGAATCATGTCCATGGATGACTGTAGAATATGCTGAGCGCCGTTAAATGCATCTTCGATATCATGAAGCGGGCGAGAGGTAACGAGAATCCGAAAGTTGGATGGGAGTTCTGTGATTTGGGGAAGACCTTTGTTCCGAAGTTTGCCGGCAAGTATGCGGAGAAGGTCACGTCGGGTCTCTACTCCGCCGCTCTCGTCCAACGCTTCAATCATGATCAAGACAGGTCCCATACTTGACCTAGAGGATTTCTTCAGCGGTTCCATGAGAAGCTTCTCCCACTGCTGATAGATATCCTTCGAGTTCTTGAGTGAAGTGGAATCTTTGACCGCATTCGCCAATGCTCGTCTCATCTCCGGATCACGATCAGCTAGGTCATGAGCGATGGTGGAGAAAACCGTTTCATGGCGTTTCTCGGTCTTGTCGAAGCAGAAACATGAACCGAGCACCCCCATGTCGCTGAACCACTTGGCAATCGTGTGAGCGATGGCTGATTTGCCCGTGCCTGCAGGGCCAGATAGCCACAGCACACGTCCAGCAGCATCTCCACTGCCGTTGATCCAATCCGTAATCTGGGAGAGAATCCCCGTGCGCGTCCCTGGTAGGCACTGTTTCATGGTATTTAGTCCCGCGCCTTTTGCATAAGCGATATCACCGAGATCCAGGGTATCGCCTGAAACGGTGTGAATGAATGTAAAGACAGAAGCGCGTTAGAATCCTTACTCGTTCGTTGGACGAAGACGACCACGTCCCGATCAGTTTGGTCCCGGAATTGTTGCATAAGGTCGTCCAAAGTGTCGCTGTACTGTTTGATGATGTTGTCGGTTTCTGAGAGAACGTTTTTGCCAAGTCTCTTCCCTGCGATAATAGTGTAAGATTCATGTACGAAGTTCGATAGCTTGGTGACTCACAAAAGCTCTTTGTCTCCGAGCAGTCCCTGATGAAACGGGCACACTCAAGGGTCTGCTGAATAATCTTTCCAACGATCCCGCGCATGGATTCAATTTTGACAAGGCTGTCATCTTGAATCATAAAGTGGTAAACTTCAGCTAATTCTTGAGAAGAGTACAGATCGATTTGTCGCGCTCTGCTTGAGCGATTATAACCTACGTGGAATTATGACTTCTGAGTGACACTGGACTCCGGGAGAAACCGGACGTACTTTAGATGCAGCAGACAGTATACCCAGCGCCATCTTTGCGTATGGGTGTACCTATGCAACTCGATTAGCTCCCTCCAATTCAATAAGAATATCTCGTACATCCGTGATCTTCTCAAGGACAGCATCAACAATCTTTAGGGGTTGAATATACGTTGTCTCAAAATCATCCACAGCAGCGAGACCCGCTGAGGCCTTATTGGCGGCGGATGCCATAGAATTCACATGTCCTCCGAGTAGTCTCATGCTTTCCGTACCACGAGAGGCACCCTGAAGTTCAGCATCAACTAATTGGGGATTAGGTCTTTCCTCCTCGCCAGGAGGAGCAGGCTGAGCCTGTGGGACCGCCGAAATTAGAGAAGAAGTCAAAGTATTTGACGAAAATACCTGTAAAGCAGGCTCTTCGGACAGCCCTTGGTTCATAGAGTCGCTGGGAATCTCAGATGCGGTGGGATGCTTGTTGTCGTCGGAAAGATGAAGATGCAACGTGTCCTGGCCGCCTCTAAGAAAACCGAAGGACTGGGATAGCTAGTTGAAGCACTTACCTCGACTTTCTGACTCGATGAAGCCCCTTCGGTTTCAACGCTTTGGATCGCAGTGGTGCGATTGCTTGTTCGCTTGAAGCGTTTCTGCACGATCTTAGCCATATTCAGGACAGTCAGCATTCACGTCCACGCACAGGAAGTTTTTTGGTTAACGCATTCTTCAATTTCCGTAGGGACTGACGGATTCCTCCACGAGGATGGTTCTAGATGAAAAATGTATAAGGGCAGCGATGGATTTCAGAGACGACATACCGAGCTTTCAGCAACATTTGCCTGACTGGATCTGGAGGCTCCTGGAGGAGAATCTGGCCTATAGTCTTCACTCATCACGAGTAGTCAGTGTGAGCGAAACGGTGGGGAACAATGAGAAGAGTGTGAGAAGGGAATGGGTGTCTTATCCTTTGGCGCTACTAGAGCCACACAATTCCCGTCGGTTCATACATAGCGGCAGGTTATTGTGTGTGCATCACAGTGCAATGAAGAGGACAAGAGAGCTCCTTCATGTTGGGTCTGGCGTTGTCAAAGTTTAAGTTGGCATTGGGAAGCCTGCATGCTAATGTGGTGGAATTTAAGGTGTCGTTCCAACTGTTCGAACTTCAAGCACACGACGGGACCAGTGCATGGGATGGAATAATGGTGCTGATATTTATGAGGCGGTTCCGCTGCAAATAATGATATCATGAGCTCAGCATGATAGTTCTGTCGACCGAGTGATACATGACGCGTGGGAAGGAAGGTGGAAACAGTCTTGCTACAGCCCACAGCAACCGCGTGTGTTCGGCGGCGTGCACAGAGACTTGGCCAAGTCTCCACTTTAAGTTATGCACTCCGACACTGGGGGTATACGAGAATGACAGGGAAAAAACCGATCACCAAAACAAAGCTTTTCCTCCTCTGGCGCCAGGCGAGTCGGGGACTACTATAATGGTATCACATCTCGGAGACCTTCCACAGTCATTCTTGTAATGATGTTCACATAAAAAGGATTGTCCAGTCATCCACGGACGCGTCACGGTGATATCACTTACTCGCCAGTGTTGTTGCCTTCTGGATGACGCCGAGATGCAAGATCCTATTGGACACCAAATTGCAGGCTATCTATTCTCAGCGCTATCTTGACGCTAGTTTTACTACTTCTATTTGCTCATCCTGACTTTCTTCGCTTCCGTCAATAGGTCATTCGAAGATTAGAATCATTACCGGGAGCACAAACCCCCTGCGTACATGATGCACGGACAGGATGATTGCACCCCAATACAGCCATCATTTGCACTTATATACTCTGCTCCCGGACATCTCCTTCCCAAGGCCACTCCTCGGTCTCCTTGTAACGACAATCAACGAAGCGTGCTTGGACAATCTGCCTCGTGGTCTTATCGGTGGCCGCTACACTTGTTTTATCTTGTCCAAGCGCCTCTTATCTAACTGAGTCTTTTCGGGCGTTGTCGACTGCACAGTACAAAAGACAAAGCGGCGGATATGTTCCTTCGCAGTGTACTTCGATTCGCGATCCCGTTAACAATGAAGTGAACGCTGTGAGCTGCATCCCTCGCCTTGCCCGTGTTGATTAGTGCTAACTTTTGTCCAGGGATCTCCTCTAACTGTATGCTGCGCCCAGTCCTTTGAAACAAGCTACTATAATTGTCTCGTGTGTTAGCGCTGCGCTGAATGCTATAGTATACACAGGCACAAGTTGATCTAGACCGTAAGCTCAGCTTCGCATACAGCATATCAGAGTCGATCACCCGATCTGCATGCTAGGACCCTCTTACTAGGATTATTGATATATGCTCCAGGAACCTACTCTCCCCGGTCAAAACCCATCCCGCACCCTTTCAACTTCTTTACCTGTTGGTTCTGCATTCACAACTACTTCTGCGAGCACTATACTGCCTTCAAGCGATTCTCTTGCCTCCTCTGGTACAGCAACGCTACAGGCGCTACGGGGAGGCAGAGTCTGGACTTTGACTGCTGCCATTATAGGATTGGTCGCACTCTAGAGGAGCGGAACAATAATAGACTGGGGAACCCCCTGTATCAATATTCTTAGATCAGCGCTCAGCTCAAACGCCTTATTATCTAATTGATAATCGTGGATATCTCCAGGCGGCTATACAATGCATAAACTGTACGAGCTTTTCTTGTGCTCTCCATGAACTGCTAGTTCTCACCCGCGTACGCCTTGCTACGTAAGGAGGTAGAAAGCTCCTGTGGCACACACCCGAGGCTAATGGACAACTCAGGCAGCAACGATGGCGTCAAAAAAGCAAAGGCTATGCTGTCAAAATTGTGACCTTCTTCGCTTCTTTACTTCCATCGATAAGCCATCTGCCAGCAGATTAGAACGCCTGGAACGTGGGCCATAGACGCGCATAATGCATGGTGCATGCATGTTTACAGCCTGACGCCAGTATCCGAGTCTGCCGGCATCCTCGCATATATATTGTGCTCCAGGATCCATCATGATGGTATTCCCTCTTCTAAGGAGCCCTTCTCGATCTTCGTGATACGACCTTGTAACGACAGTCAACGATGCGTGCCTCTGCAATTTGCCTCGTAGTCTTATCAATGGCTGCTAGCCATGTCTCATCTCATCCAAGCGCTTCTGATCTGACCCAGTCTTTCCGGGCGCTGTCGAGCCTGTCATACAAAAGACAAAGCAACTCCGTTCCTTCACAGTGCGCCTCAGCCTGCGATCCTGTCCAAAATGAAGAGAACGCTGTGAGCTGCATCCCTCGCCTTGACGGTGCTGATTAGTACTAACTTTCGTCCAGGGATACCCTAAGACCACATGTTGCACCCGGTCCTTTGAAAAAAGCTACTACGACTGCCTCTTATGCGTCGGCACTGCAGTGGATGTTACAGATTACACACAGGCACAAGCCGATCTAGACCGTAAGCACAGCTTCACATGAATAAAGCAAATAGTCTGAGTCAATCGCTTGATCAATATATCCTAGAACTCTACGTCTCTTGCTACGATCACGGCTATTCACTCGAAGGACGAACTCTCCCTGGTCAAGACTTATCCCTCGCTCGCACAACTTCTTCCCGTGCTACTACTAGTAAAACTGATACCGTTGCTGATACTTCAACTACGTCCGTATCGGTACTTACATCAGCGTCGGCAACTACGTCCACTTCAGAGACCACTACACTATCTTCAGGTGCTTCGTCCACTTCCTCTGAGACGTCGACCTCTGCCAACAGTACTGCGACTTCGTCCTCGTCCACGCCTGACACCGGGTCAAGTGCTGCGCTGGGGCTAAGCGTAGGAGGAAACGGAGTATGGGTTTTGGTTTCTGCTGCTATAGGATTAATCGTGTTGTGGAATAACTGATTGGGAAAATTACTGGATAATTTTTTGGTGATTCATATATTGTTGGTACTCGCCAACATATAGGACTGGCGCGGCTCAGCGCTTAGTAGGTAGTTATGATCACACGCAGCATTAGCATTACATATAATGTGTAAAACAGCACAGATCTAGACACTATGGTACGTTGTCTCGCCTTGTTGTACAGTATCGTAAGCCAGTCCCTGACTTCAACGTCAAGAAACGACGATGGATTGGTAGCAAACAGTCTATCGTTATACCGCAGATCAGATGCAGCACTGCTTGAAATTTGACATCGAGTTATTAGCAGGTGACTGACCTCCGAACTCGTCAGTAGCCTTCCTTTTGCCTTTGGGATCATGGAGAGCTTTCTTCGTGTATGCTGCAACTGCATACGCCGAAATGACTTCTTTTGAAACAAGCGCGGCATTGATCATTCCCGCTGTCGATCTGTACGAATATCTCTCACCTCTGCCGGCACATTCTGTTTGTGTTCTAGACGGGCTGACATGTCCTTGACAGAGCGCGAGACAATTTCCTGTGACAAATGTTCAGTAACCAGCACGCCAAACTCATGAGCAAGAAAACAGGCTTAGCCGAGAGTAAGTAACAGCTCAAGAACGGAATAAACATTAACCAAACTTTAAAACACTTGCTCCAGCGTGAAATAGGTGTTGTGCGCGTTTCAGGGCATGATTGGTGAGTGCATCACACGTTTTTCGATGAGAGCTTGTTGTCGAGCGTGCGATAGCGTGGCGCCAATCGAGGATACATGTTTGAATGTCAGCTTCGAGCAAGACGAGAGCATGAGATGCGCTGATGACAGGAGGAGTACGTGGAGAAGTTGCCACGTCGGAACCGTACAAGGTCTGAAACTCTGCAGCAAGTAAAGTGCCCCGTGATTTTGTGGGACTGATGCGGTCAAGAGACTCTCGAAGAGGATATGCATCTGACATGCTTGCGAGCTCTGTGCGTCGAGAAGCGAAATGAGATGCAATTTTCTTTATTTCGTGCATCGGATCTTCGCAGTACGACACCAGGTATGGACCAAGCAGACAATTTTTCTGGATAACAAGCATCGGTGTAGGAACGCCGAGGATCTCGATCATGGACATGAGGCAGCAGAGCAGCTTCTTGATCCGAATACGTAGCGAGAGAAATATGACATCATCGTCAATCAACTGTGAAAGTGTTCCGCATCGTGCCTGATCTTCTCCCACGGCGTCACTCAAGAAGATTTTGGACAGTTCTGCTGATGCGCACACCTCGGCGAGAAGTTCAAGGATATCCACGATTGTCTACTAGACCTGTGCCTAGCCCCAGTGCGGCGCTTGAAGACAGTGCTCGCAGAAGCACGACAGTGTAAGTACTGTCGTCCCTTATCGTTTACATAAACCGTTATTAATTAACCGTTAGGCAGTGATAATCAAAGCTCACGCGTGCACATTTATTTATGCTGATTACAGGAACTCAGGCCCAGGTCCAGGTCCAGGTAAGCCAACGGGCTTACACCTTCTTCGCTTCTATCAATAGGTCATCTGCCAACATGGTTGCAACCTGCCGGCAATTTGGCACTTATATACTCTCCCATCATGAGCTGCTTTTCCCTCTCCCCAAGAGCCTTCTCGATCTTCGTGATACGACCTTGTAACGACACTCAACGATGCGTGCTTCTGCAATCTGCCTCCTAGTCTTATCAATGCATGTCTCATCTCATCCAAGCGCTTCTGACCTGACCCAGTCTTTCCGGGCGCTATCGAGCCTGTCGTACAAAAGACAAACCAGCTCCGTTCCTTCACAGTGCGCCTCAGTCTGCGATCCTGTCCAAAATGAAGAGAACGCTGTGAGCCGCATCCCTCGTCTTGCCCGTGTCAATTAGTACTAACTTTCGTCCAGGGATACCCTAAGACCACATCTTGCACCCACTCCTTTGAAAAAAGCTACTACGACTGCCTCTTATGCGTCGGCACTGCAGTGGATGTTACAGATTACACACAGGCACAAGCCGGTCTAGATCGTAAGCACAGCTTCACATGAATAAAGCAGAGTCAATCACTTAATCGATATATATACTAGAACTCTACGTCTCTTGCTACGATCACGGCTATTCACTCGAACGACGAACTCTCCCTGGTCAAGACCTATCCCTCGTTCGCAGAACTTCTACCGTTGCTGATACTTCAACTACGTCCGTGTCGGCACTTACTAGTACATCAGTGTCGTCACCTACATCCCTGTCGTCATCTACATCCGTGTCGTCACCTACGTACTCGCCACCTACCTCCGCGTCGTCATCTACATCCGCATCGTCATCTACATCCGTGTCGTCATCTACGTACTCGTCACCTACCTCCGTGTTGTCATCTACGTCCCCGTCACCTACCTCCGTGTCGTCATCTACGTCCTCGTCACCTACATCCGTGTCGTCATCTACATCCTTGTCGTCATCTACGTCAGTGTCGGCACATACATCCGTGTCGGCACCTACATCCACGTCGGCACCTACATCCGTGTCGTCACCTACGTCCGTGTTAGCATCTACGTCCATCTCACAGACCTCTATACTACCAAGTGCTTCGCTCACCACCATTGGGACGTCGCTCGACGGCGTTGCGACTTCGGCTGCGTCCACGACCACGCCTGCAAGCTCAAATGCTGCGCTGGGGCTAAGCGTAGGAGGAAGCGGGGTCTGGGCTTTGGTTGCTGCTGCTATAGAATTGATCGTGCTGCGGAATAACTGATTGGGAGACTGCTGTATGTTTTTTTTGGGATTCATATATCGTTGGTGCTCGCCAACATAGGACTTGGACTGGTGCGTTCAGGGGGGCTCGGACAGCTATAATCACACATAAATAGCACTAGCCGCTACGTATACCCATGGCTTCGCCGTTTTGTCTGTGATTCATATATCGTTGGTGCTCGCCAACATAGGACTTGGACTCGTGCGTTTAGGAAGGCTCGGACAGCCATAATCACACATAAATAGCACTAGCCGGTACGTATACCCGTGGCTTCGCCACTCGATTGAATATTATATTAGGGGAACTCACACCTGGGAGCTTACGGTTTATGCTTATCCGTGCTTATGCTTACAACCCCCCAGTTTGCGCAGACGCAGATTATATAATACAAAGTACCAAGTTACTGCTTGTCATCAATTAACAACTTGCAAGCGAAGATGGCACAAATTTCTCTCCATGAGCACTGAGCAGTATCTACACGCATATATGTTGACAATGGTTCTCCGTAACCTGGCAAATCCAGAATTATCCCCCGAAGAGGCTGCGGTGCTCCTGGTCGAAGAACTACTAGCATTTCAACAGATGTAACTAATTAAACTAAATCTAAACATCTGTGAACTAGCATTAAAACTAATAATAAAAGCATAAAAGCAAGTGTAAAGTGAGTGATAAAAGCAAGTGGTAAAAGGAGTCACATGGTGAACGAGTGTATTGAAGAGAGTTGAAAAATTGGAAGGGTATACAGCCAGGGGACTTAGCAATCATCTTCGTCAAATTCATCCCAGTCAGGAGACGATGCGCTGCTTTACCTTGTCCAGAATATCCTGAGACAGCGCTGAGGAGATCCGAAAGTGAATATTCCTTACTTCCTTCTTGTCCTGCTTCCCCAGTAAAACAAGCCTGTTCTCGTCTTTCTTGACCTCTGACAGCAAGGTCCATGTCATATCCACGGACCAGTGGACATCGGGAATAGAAGGGGGTGTAGGGTCCTTCTTTCTCATGATGCTAATGAGACTCGGACGATCAATAATCCACTGGCAGAACGCTCGACATTGGCGGTCACAGCGCTCACTGACTATACTGGACGCGGCAGCACATGTAATGTATTTTAGTTTGTTTATACCCATATACAAATCAGATAGTATTGGGGGGTGTAAGCGTAAGCACGGATAAGCATAAACCGTAAGCTCCCAGGTGTGAGTTCCCCTATTACAACTCAAACAGTTTGAACTTCCATAAGCAAACAAGCATGTCATACAGAATTCAGGACAAACATAGGGCGCAGCTGGTGCTGCACCTTGTATTTGTCCCCCATATGCTGTGTGTCAGATTTGAATTAGTAGCAGCCAGTTGAAAGTGAGTACTATCGTTGGGCCAGAGTTGCAAAACGCCTCATACTAGTTCTTATCTCAAGTCCTCTATTTTTGGACCTTGGACCTTCCAATTTGGCCTATAAGAACGTACGGCGCTGTGCTAAATTTAGGGTTTTGCTGATGTGGTGAATGAAAGCCCAAACATCCGAGTCCAGTCTGTGATCGTCGGATAGTGTTCAATAACACTGATAAAAATACCAGACGCGAATGACTCACGCAAGAAAGGCTTCACGACGAGAAGTGCGAGACAAATCGAATCGAATGAGAAAAAACTTTAATTGTCTCCACCGGGTTCGTCGCCGTTCTAAGGGCGTAGCTATTTTGACTCGCGGTCCTGCCACAGTCAGTTCTCCGATGTCCATGAATCGACCTACAAGAGGTTTTCCCGAACACTTCAAGCAACCCATCGACAGGACGTGGACCATCAGGGTAAGCAGATTACTACCGGTACCCCAGTGCGATAAAATGGCTTTCAGTGAGTGATAATGATATTGACGTAGTGTAAGTCAACCACAAAGACTGTTGACCCACGTGACCACGATCCTGGGGACGTGGCTAGTGCAACTCATTCCTATGTTCTATATTCGACTCCCACATCAAGTTGTATGGGTTCATGATCATTTTGTTCACCATAGGCACATATACTGCTAACCAGTCACATCAGCTAATGACTATTTTCTTGGCGAGTACTGAGGTACTAGTGTTTGGCAGATGCGACTTGTTGTATTTCGAGGACAAATACTACTAGTCACATCAGCCAATGATATTTTCTTTTCCTCCCTCTCTGGACCCTCTTTGAAGCACGTCGACGCTTAACTGGTGCGCGTTCTGCAACTGACAGTGAAGGGCGACGTTTCACGGGCGCAATCTCTTCTTCAGCCGGCAGCGAAGGAGCTACAACGTCGGACAACTCATCTGCAGACGTGCATCAGTGAACCGACGACTCACTCACGCGAATCTCACGCCTCTTAGCTTGGCCCTGCCAGAGTTCGTCCACGAGATCTCCTTGCTCGACATCTTTAGGAGGTGATCCGAGACTGGATGGGAATTTGCAACCGCGCCACCAAACCACCTGCCAGCGTACTCGGTTACATGCAGTAGCAGGGAGACTAGCAGCGCCATAGGACTGAATCAGTCGCACGGGATACCAATACTTTCCAAGACGAGCAAGAGCCCCTTTGCCAGCACTACAAGTGAGTAGTTAGCCATATTCAGCCACACTCGCAGGTCAAAAGACAAACATCAGATGCGTGTGAAGCGGAGCCATTTTCTTCTTGCTTGTGGCTTTCCCGCTGCCCCTGAGCCACGGAAGTCAGTCTATGCAAGTGGTACAGCTGTATAAACTCACTTGCTAGTCGGCGGCACGGCTTTTGACTGCTGTGTTGAGCATCCATCGCAACAAAACGCTGCTTTCGGATGGAGATTGCTGGCTCGACCACCTCTCTGACAAGTGATGTGTGACCAATTTTTACACAGATTTCAACGCGCTCACAGGTAAGTTCGCCACAAGCAATGACACCCAGGCAAACACATCTCGTCTTTTTGCCTTATGACAATGTCAGTGCCGACTCTGACCCCCTCTTGTTTCCTGGCCGGCAAGCCCAATGTTCCCTGAGATCGTCAGTTTTTGTTACCCTCCTCTTACGTGAATAACCTTCATCCGGCCATGGGTCCCACAGATCATCTGTCAGGATAGGCTGGTCACCAGCGGCAGATCTGGGACGTAGAGAGTCGGATGGTCGATCTGGACCACGGCGTTGATTTGCTCGGGCTGTGGAAGAACAAGCACTGGGCTGAACTTGAATTTCTGATTAACTGGCTACCACCTGCGACTACTATGACATTACTCTGCAGTTCATCTCGGAGACCTTCTGCAGTCATTCTTGTTACAAATGATGCTCACATAAAAGGTGTTGTCTAATCATCCATGGACGCGCGATATCGCTTATTCGCCGGTGTTGTTGCCTTCTAGATGACGCCGAGATGCAAGATTCTATTGGACACCAAATTGTAGGCTATCTATTCTCAGCGCCATCTTTTTTTTTTTGATTCCAACTGATGTCCTATTGAGAGTGTACTCTACGGAGGACAATACAATCTAGTCTAAGGGCCCCCAGTGCTCTGGCTGCGCCTCTGAATCCGCGAATGCCCTGATGTGGGATGTGCCGCCGTTCCCGCTGGCCGTTTTAGACGCACGATTCATCAGGGGTGAGACGACTTCAGACTTCTATACGAGAGATATGTGTCTGTCGGCTAGCACAGGAATCAAACTGAATGCAGAGAATTTAATAATGGAGGGATCCTATGATTGACGAGAAGATCCTTCAGGTTTGCTGACTGAGTCCAGTGGTAGTAACAGTGATTCTGTGTAGGCGAGTGAGTGGGGGACAGGAGAGGTGGAAGGAGACGAGAGGTAGATGGCGAAGGTGTGGGCGCGGTGTGGTGATGCTGGGTGTTCGGTATTGCGTTGCCCGGCGTAATGGTTGCTAACGGGAACAAGTGGACATCTTATCGTCTTTTAGCGGGTTTTATCCTAATAATACCTCTAATTACATAGAATTCTCTGAATTACATCGTTTTATGAAATTTATGTGATTTTTGCACCGGAAGGTTTTTCCTGATGTGCAATATAGAAGATGCATTAATGTTTATCTCTACCTTGATCCAACCTCTATTTGTTATGTCCAGTCTGAGTCAGACATGGTTTATCGTTGCTACTTCTACCCAACGTTCAACCCTTTCGGGTTAGTTTCTCGTTTCCGCAGTGAATATTGTACATTGTACTGCCTTGAGAAGACGCCTGCCAGTAAAATAAAAAGGCGAAACAGGATGCATACTGTGATGTACCCCACATCCAACAATGCGCTTATTACTCTGCGTCTTCCTTTACCTCGTTGGAGTGATTCAAGCCACGAACACAACAACTACTACTAGCGACAGTTTCAAAGTCCCATCTCCATCATTCACCACCAGAACCCTATGGACAATCGTCTCCAGCTCCGTTCTCACTCTGTTTGCGTGTGTATACAGCGCCATCCATCCTAATATTCCGAGTCCCAAGCACAGTCCTGGTGGTATCCTACTGCAGCGACTCGGGATCACGATAATGGCACTCATCGCTCCTGAACTCATCGCCACATGGGCTATGCGCCAGTGGCTCAGTGCTCGTCAAGTTACAAAACAGTTCGAGACATCGGGGTACTATGGTCCGGAGTCTGAAGGTGAGTTGTGCTTTTGGAAACTCTGCATCTCACAACTCGCTATACATGTCCTTAGAAAAGGAATTTGTTGAAGCACCTGAGCAACGTGAAAATCACTTCGTCCGTCTCCTCGTAGTGCTTGCTAAAGGTGTACCATCTGTGCTGCTGTTTCTATGGCGTTTTCCTGGTGCTCTTGGGAGGTGGGTCAAAAGGTCGATCAAGGCTTATTTCTCAGAGCAATCTGAATGTAAGCCCCATTCGTGATCACCTGAACGTTTGCTCATGTGCATCCTTAGATCATACATGGACTCAGACGCACAGCTTCTTTGTGCTCATGGGTGGTTTCATGCTTTATGTGGACGGGAGACCCTGCCATACACTACGTCCTGATTACATTCTCAAACTGATACGTGAAGGGTATATCGACGCCCCTACCCTAACAGCAGAGCAAATCCACGACAGGAGCAAAGGCGATGCGATATCAAAAGGATTAGTCGTGCTTCAAGTGGGCTGGTTTGTTATGCAGCTCATCACCCGCGTCATCTATAACCTCGAAATAACCCTGCTCGAAGTGGGGACATTCGCTTTTGCGGTTCTCAATTTCCTCACCTATGCTATGTGGTGGAACAAGCCTCTCAATGTGGAGTTTCCACATCCAGTGTACTGGAAGTCGACTGAGTCAAAGCCAGAGGATCACATTGAGTATGTATGCGCCTCAACAGATGTACCGCTGCTGATTATGTCTGCCTCAGTGTCAGTGACGAAGAAGAAAACCGCTGGATTGGGGATCATGCCTCTAATCTTCCGCCCAATTCTAGAACTGATAGGCATGCCTGGTATTCCTATATCTCGACGGCTCCAAGTTCCAACATTTGATGGTAGCATCAAACTCAAAGGATGGGCCAGGTTTGCTCTGGCGCAGTCTGCATTTGTTATGGCAGCTGTATTTGGCGCCATCCATGTATTGGCTTGGAATGTTGCCTTCCCCATATACCAGGAACAGGTGCTATGGAACCTGAGTGGCATCGCTATAGTTTGCGCGCCCTCGCTTGGTATGTATATATATATATGGCTGTTCTTATGTCGACCTGCGTTGAGATGGTTGAGCTTCCCGATCTGTATATTATATGTCATGTTGTACGTCACAGCACGTGCCATCCTCTTGGTACTCATGTTTGCCACTTTAGACAATCTTCCTCCTGACGCATACAAGGCGGTATCCTGGACCAGTTTCGTGCCGCACTTATAATTCTTGTGTTGGAATTCGAAGGTCGAGCAAGCACGCACCGAGTCCGCTTAACGGAACAATGTGCACATTTTTCGCTCTATCATATTTCACTTAGTATACCTTTTCCTTTTATGCGCTCTTATGATATTGACCATCATTGTACTACAGAACCTTTCGTCTGCTTCGACCCACTACACCACTCGAGTATCCGTGGTAGTATACGCCAGGCTGGTCACGAGCCTAACTTGTGAGCGATTAAGCTATCGAAACGGCGAATATATTCTATTTTACCGAAGGGCGTCAGTACAATGAGGCTGGTCTGAGAATAGGCTGGTCGTGAGGCCCTCGAAATTGAAAACCTCGTTGGCTACAATTAAGAGAATCAAGTTTGCAATGTGGCGTTCCGTCACCTCTGCGTCACCTCCATCCTTCTCCAAGTCATCGTCTCTTCTATCCTCATTCCTGTCCATCCTATAGGCCATCCAAGAGCAAGCACCGCAAATCAACACTCGCTACACCCCCGCCGACCCATCTTTGCACACTGCACAGGTGCCAGGGCTCAGGCGGTTATCCGTCGCACCCTCTCCACCTCTGCCCCGAGTGAGGGAAACACGCCACGGAAACTGCCCTCTTTGCTAGACTCTGCTGTCCGCACTTTTGGCGAGAGAGGTATATTTCCAACCAAATTCTGGGAAAGAAATCCATCATCCACCAAGTTCGGGGAAAGAAGTATATCCCCTACGGAAGCCCCCACCCACTCATGTACCTCATCTCTTATGAAGTTTTTTACTTCCCCTGCGAAATCGTCTGAAGCATCTGTAAGGGCATACACGCTTTCAATTCAAGTGCCGCGCTGGGGCTAAGCGCAGGAGGAATCGGAGCCTGGCCTTTGGTTGCTGGTGCCATAGGAATGATCATGCTTTAGAAGTAGAATAGAACGTTGATCAGCGTGCCAGAACTCTACGTTTCTTACTACGATTATGGACATGCACTTCAAGCACTCAATCTCCCAACTCAAAACCTGTCTCGCATCCTCTCAACTTCTCTGCTACTTGTTGGTGAGTTTGCATTTACATTTCTGTGAGCACTGTACTGCCTTCAAGCGATTCTCTCGCCTCCTCTGTCACAGCAGGATGCAGAGTCTGAGTTTTGGCTGCTGCTACTATATGATTGGTCGTGTTCCAGATGAGCGGAACAACCGACCGGAAAAACCCCTGTATCGTTTTTCTTGGATCTTCTTAGATCAGCACTATAACTGATTGAGAAAACTGCTGTATGGTTTTTTCTGTGATTCATATGGTTGGTACTCGCCAACATATAGGATTGGTGCGTTTGGACAGGCTGGCAATGCAACTGGGTACCGGCGACTACGCGCCCCAAACCCTGACTCCTTTTGTGGGACAGCATCACGCATGAAATATTCGAGTCGAGGCCAAAATTATTGAGGTTCAAGCAATACGCCGGGTATAGTGTCGTACAAACAATCGACTCGCCAAGTACGTAGGTTATTGTAGTACAACTGCTGAACACCCGCGCAAGAACTGAGACAATGGGGAAAAATTGACTTCAAACCAAAGGCCAACACCAGAACTCACCCTGACAGACGCAACGAACGGAGATGAAGTGTCCCACCAGATAAACAACACACGCAAATTCAAACAGATGGAAAGGTCACGCATGAAAATTCCAAGCAAGGGATCAAAACCTGCTGTCTTAGGCAGCCTTACTCTGGCCAGCACCTCTCTTCGCAGGCAAAGCCTGTCCTGCCGGTCTATCGGCCTTGCGCTTCCCTCTGACATCAGTTGCCTTGGTCGCGGGTTTGTTGAAGAGGCCCCAGGCAACCCCGGCTGTCGGCAGTAGCCTCATGAACCTGAATGCTGTCTGGTAAACTCGAGCTGTTCGGATGCTTCTCGTCAGGACCAAAAGTCCAGCTGTATTCAGGCAGGCGAGACCTCGGACCTTTGCACTAGCACACACTCACGGCCACAAGTTAACATCGGGCCTCCACCACGACAGTCACAGACGCAGTGATCTTCTGGCTGTATTCGGATGGATGGATGAGCATCCCCGCAGCGTCGCGAACATTGGGAACAATGACTGGTAGGTCTTCAATTCCATAGAGCTGAATGGCAGACTGATAAAGGCCTTGGGTGTCCAGCATATTTTTCAGCATCCAGTCCGTGGTGCCTGTCGCATGTTGAAAGGCATTCACCCACCAAAACTGCTACTCACCTCACACAGCCCCATTAAATACCTTCTTCTTGGGCGAGAACCGCTCTTTGATCACGCCTGCACTGAGCAACACTGGGGCATGCAGGAGTGCTGACTGCTATTATCCTTGGTACTTGCAGTGAATCTCACGTCCGTGTCTAAGGTTATTTTCGATGAATAGGCAACTGTCGCAAGAGACAGGAGCGACGTCACGGTACTCTCAAGAGTCAAAGTCTTCAATCGAGAACTCACGGCTTCCTGAGTGACCCCAGCAGCATCCGGAAAGAGATGATCACTGTGAACGATGAACTAGCACTCGGTTCCATTGATTTAGTTGTCCCCGGCGCTTCACATAAATTGGATGACCTCCCTTCCATCTATCGAGTGTGTTCTACGTTCCCAACATTTAAATGCGAGACCTCGTCCGTTAACGCGCTAATAGTGTCGTAGATGATTTTATTCCCCTTGTTTCAGAAAAGCAGGGGCAGGCCTGATCAAGGGTGAAGCGGATCAAGTCGGGTGCAGAGAAATATACAGAGGGTGATTTTTATGTTCGACTAAAAGCCCTCCTCCCATGGGAGTCGAGGAGGTGACTTCTAGTGCCAATGCACAGGAACTTTCTACCGTGTTACGTAGGCGAGAAAAACAGCAGTTCGTAAATATTGTATACCTCCCGTAGATATCCACAATTGTCAATTGCAGGCGCTGATCTAAGAAAATCAATGATACCGGAATTTTCCCGGTCGATCGGATTGTTCCGCTCCTCTAGAGCACGACCAATCATATAGTAGCAGCAGCCAAAGTC
The DNA here is from genome assembly GCF_016647625.1 of Suillus subalutaceus. Lineage (NCBI taxonomy): Eukaryota > Fungi > Basidiomycota > Agaricomycetes > Boletales > Suillaceae > Suillus > Suillus subalutaceus. Next base: position 255,690 of record NW_024540285.1, on the reverse strand, counting down.
CAGACTTTGCCGTCTCCTGTGCCTAGCCCCAGGGCAGCGCTTGTAGGCGTTGCTGTGTTAGAGGAGGTGAGAGAATCGCTTGAAGGCAGTGCTCGCAGAAGTAGATGTGGCACGCATCAGCACGCATCCGACGAGGCTGTGGCACAACCCAAACACAGCAAGGGAGTTGCTAAAATCGTGACCTTCTTCACTTCTCATATGCCAGCAGATAGAATGCCGGGAACATAAACCCAGTGCGCACATGATGCACGACGCATGATCATCATGATCGCAACCCAGCATCTGCCGGCAGTTTTGCACTTATATACTGTGCTCCCGAGCCCATTATGAGACGGCATTCCCTCTCTCAAAGAGCCCTTCTCAATCTTCGTGATACGACCTCGTAACGACAGTCAACAATGCGTGCCTCTGCAATCTGCCTCTCAGTCCTATCAATGGCTGCCACCCTTGTCTCATCTCGTCCAAGCGCTTCTTATCATCTGACCCAGTCTTTCCGGGCGCTGTCGCCGTCCAAAAGACAAACCTCCACTCCTTCACAGTGCACCTCAACCTGCGATCCTGTCCAAAGTGAAGTGAACGATGTGAGCTTCATCCCTCGCCTTGCCCGTGTTGATTAGTACTAACTTTCGTCCAGGGATGTCCTATTACCGCATGCTGCACCCAGTCCTTTGAAACAAGCTACTACGACTGCCTCTTATGCGTTGGCACTGCAGATAATGCTACAGATTACTCACAGGCACAAACCGATCTAGACAGTAAGCTCAGCTTCACATGAGTAATGCACATTTGAATCAATCGCCTGACCAATATATACACTAGACCTCTACGTCGCTTGCTACAATAACGGTTATTCACTCCAAGAGCTCACTTTCCCTGGTCAAAACCCATCACGTACTCTCTCAACTTCTTCCCCTGCTGGAACTCCTACCAGTACTTCACCTGCGTCCGTGTCGGTACTTACATCAGTGTCGGCACCTACGTCCATCTCACAGACCACTATATTGCCTTCAAGTACTTCGCCCGCCTCCTCTGGGACGTCGACCTCTGCCAACGGCACTGCGACTTCGTCCACGTCCACGCCTACTAGTACAACCTCAAGTGCTGCGCTGGGGCTAAGCGTAGGAGGAAGCGGGGTCTGGGCTTTGGTTACTGCTGCTATAGGGTTGATCGTGTTGCGGAGTAACTGATTGGGAAATTGCTGTATATTTTTTCTGTGATTCATATATTGTTGGTGCTCGCCAACATAGGACTTGGACAGTCTGGTGCGTTCAGGAGGGCTCAGACAGCTGATTCACACGCACGTAAATAGTATTACCGCTGTAAGTAAAACAGATGTAACTTACGTTGTACGGTCTCGCCTACAATGTTGTACAGTGCTACATTGCCTTACAGTGTCACTCGAGAAGTTTTTGGGCAGGTTGGCTATGCAAAAGTGACTTCTGCTGATGTGTGAATCTCACTCGCATGGTGAAATATTGACGGAATGCATTCATACGCAGCTCTGTCGTCCGTCCATGCTGATGACATTATCTTTAGCATGATAGCTCCGTTAGGACCACTCTCTTCTAGTAGATCTCGAGACATACAGCGCCGAGCGTCTGCATGAGATCTCTGAGATGGGCTGGAGGACTCCGGTGGAGGGGAAGCCTATCAACGCCTACGGTATGTTTCGCATTTTTGTTGAATTGAAAAGTTTGACTCCGATGGTTTTTGTGACGCGTGCCCTGAGCACAAGTCGTCAAACGCCTACCACCGCCACTTATCTGTGCATGTTCGAGGTGCCCTCAGTATGTGGTCGCTAGCAGTCTCTCAAGTCTTCGCTTTGATGCAGCATAGTGAATAATGCCGACAACTCACCTTGTCGTCCAACACTTCAATACTTCAAGTTTCTCGGCCTCGTGCAACACGACTGAATCGGACCGTGGCACTACTCGGAGTTGGACTCGCTGGGATTCCGTGATTTGCGAATGTAGCCCCAGCAAGAAAATGGCTAAAATAACGAGCTCCAGCAAGCCGATTCGACACGAGCACTGAGACTTGGTGGAGCTCTCCGGCTCTTGCGACCGTTCACTGGGGGCATTTGCCAGCAGATTAGAATGACAGGAGCGTAAACTGTATGCGCACATGACGCGTGGTCACCATGTTTGCAACCTGACGCTGGCATCTTTACACTTTTATACTGTGCTACTGGGCCTATATACGGTCTTCCCCCTCCCACGGAGCCCTTCTAACGACAATCAACAGTGCGTGCCTCTGTAATCTGCCTCGTAATCTCATCAGTGGCTACTACCCTTGTCTCATCTCGTCCAAGCGCTTCTTACCTGGCCCAGTCTTTCTGAGCGCTGTCGAGTCCATACAAAAGACAAAGCAGCTCCATTCCTTTACAGTGCACCTCAATATGCGATCCTGTCCAAAATGGATCGGATGCTGTAAGCCTGCATCCCTAACCTTGTCCGTGATGATGTGCTAACTCTCGTCTAGGGATGTCCTATGACCGTATGCTGCACCCAGTCCTTTGAAACAAGCTACTACAGCTGCCTCTCATGCGTCGGCACTGCATTGAATGCTACAGAGTATACACAGGCACAAGCCGATCTAGACCGTAAGCTCAGCTTCACATAAATAAAGCACATCTGAGGCAATCGCTTAATCAACATATACACCAGAACTCTACGTCTCTTGCTACGATTCACTCGAAGAGCTCACTTTCCCTGGTCAAAACTCGTCTCGTACTCTCTCAACTTCTTCTCGTGCTGGAACTTCTACCGTTGTCGGTACCTCACCTGCGTCCGTGTCGATACCTACATTGGTGTTGGCACTTAGATCAGTGCCAGCATCTACACCACTGTCGTCGCCTACATTAGCATCGTCACCTGCACCATCATCGTCGCCTGCACCGTCACCGTCATCTACACCATCGTCGTCACCTACACCATCACCGTCACCTACACCATCATCGTCACCTGCATCACCGGCGGTCCCTGCATCAACGTCGTCAACTACGTGCATCTCGGAGACCACTACCTTCAAGTGCTTCGCCCGCCTCCCCGACCCCTGCCAAAGGCACGGCGTTTTTGTCCACGTCCATGCCTACAGCTTCAAGTGCTGCGCCGGGGCTAAACCCAGGAGGAGGCGGAGCTGGGCTTCTGCCGCCATAGGATTGATCGTGCTTTAGAGAAGCAGAAATAGAACGTTGACCGGGAACACTGCTGTATCATTTTTCTTTACTAGATCGGCGCTCACGAACGTCTTTCCATCTAGTGGATTTGTACAGGTGTTATGCAATGTACAAATTGTGCGAACTTCTTCTGTGAACTCTTGGTTCTCGCCGACATAACACGCCTGACTGACTGAGGACAGGTACAAAATCCCTATGGTACGCACGGGCACGACTAAAATACATCAAACCAAAACCAAAGACCCCATGTACACAAATAGCATCAAACAGCAGACGCTCAGCGCCCAGCATGAGAATATTCACAGCCGGGCATTCTTAGGCATCCTCCTAATAGCCTGTCGCACGCCAAGGTCTCCCAGTACATCTTCCGCACCCGCAAGAATAGCATCGAAAGGTGACGTGCGATGGTACTTGACAAAACATCCGTTAGCATCGTATCGCCAAGGAAGAGCGAAATTCCGGACGTACATTCTCGATGACCTTGCCCATACCCGTGACAGTGATACCCCGACCACCGAAAATCTGGGTTGCGTCCTCGGCGGTTTCACGACCAGCCTTTGACACGAATCTACATTGCAGTCCATCAGTTTAGCACCGGAACGACGGAAGCAGACATACTGTTTGAGCAATGCAATGGGCCCTGCGAGTTTGTCGGATTGATCATGATAAGACATCTATATTTCCCAGTTTAGAGTGATATCAATCAAAGAACCTGGAGACCAACGTTATTCATTTGATACGTGATGTTCTCTACCCATGCTTGGCAGGCTTCCACGCGAGAAATCATCGACGCAAGTTTTGCGCGGACAACTGCCTGAGCATGAAGAGGTTTTCCAAAGGCAATTCGTTGGTTCGTCCACCTTGAAACATCGCACCGTCAGAAAGACTTGAAGAATAACTTGTAATATACTCTTACTTCAAACACTCTTCAACCACAAGTCTTTGCGCGCCGAGACTCGTGGCAGTGACCATCCACCGTTCATGATTAAAGTTGCTCAGGACAATCGACATGCCTTTCCCGACTTGACCCAAGGTATTGGCAACCGGCACGCGTGCCTTGTCAAATGTGATATAGGCAGTCCCAGCAGTCGAGGAGTATGACGTTTTCACCGGTTTGGTGGAAACAGCATCCGAGCGCTCAATGAGCAAAACAACAAACCCGGCCTGTAATGGTGATGAGAACTCAGAAGGGGGCCGACGGAAAAAGTAAACACACGTCTGTTTTACATAGTGTCGTGAAGTAATCCGAAAAGGTCCCATTTGTTATCCACCTGCAACGACCGTGAGTAATCCGTTCTTGAGAAGTAGCTCAAACCATGCATGCGTACTTCTTAGTTCCAGTAACAATCCATTCGTCGCCGTCTCTCACTGCAACAGTTTGCGCGCCGCTGACGTCACTGCCTGCAAACGCTTCTGAGACAGCAAGGGAGATGTACTTCTTACCAGCCAGAATGTCTGGTACGAACTTGGCCTGCTGCTCCAGGGTTCCGAAATTAAGAATAGGAGGGAGGGAAATAACCCCGCCATTCAGGAGGCCGTCCACGAATGCGCGCGTACCAAACCGTGCAATCTCAGTGTTGAGAATGAGCTATAAAGTCATGTGAGTAGGTAAAGAGGATGCTTGGTGAACAGAATGTTTACTTCATGGAAGTAGTCGTATTCTTCAGGCTTCACGATGCCACCCATTAAGGTAAGTCCCTTGAGGTGCTTGCCTGGTCCCAGGCGCATAGCCAGGAAATTTATCTCGCTGTGGCGTCATCAATAACAGAGTTACGCAAACTTCACGCAGGGGAGTTTACCTTAATTTATCCACGACTTCCTGCGATATCCTCTTTCCATTCTCCTCGCATCTGACTGCCTCAGGTTGTACAACTTCCATCAAGAACGCCCTCATAGCCTTGTGGAATTTGCGGTGGTTATCGCTATAGTAGGGGCTGAAGTATCCAGGTGTGAGCCATGTGGGCTCAGCATAGGGCACAAGAGACAGTTCTCCAAGACCAAGAGGCTTGATTGTTTGGGTCTGCCCGCGAATAGCTCCTATTTGGAGACGTGCGTACTGAGGACGTTGGAGAACCTCAAGTCTATGAAGTCCGAAGAACACCTGAGTAGCATCCTTCCCAGCTGGGATCAATATGAACATGAGAGTCGAATCGGGAAGTCGCTGCACTTGCCTACGCCGGCGGCATACAGCACGCCTGCGCCTCCCGGGTGAAGGTCTGCGAAGCGGGATAGGTCATAAACTTTGGAGTCTATGACAATCCACTGTAGATAATTAATAGCAGCTTGATAGACTTAAAGTTATAGCACGCACGAGGTCTCCTTCCTTGTTATGCTGTAAACGTATTCAGCGTCCGCTAGAATGCAAAGCGACAGCTGCCTGGTGCTCACCTGAGCGATATCATCGAGTGTGAACTCTTTAGAAGGCATAATACTGCTGGCAATCTTGCTTTCCTCGTCGATACTGATGCTGGTTCGGATTTAAGAGGCTCGTTTGAACTCGGCTGGACGCTGAGGAATTTCACATAATTGACTCAGTGGACAACCTTACTTTGCCACCGCATATTAAAGCCGTGAGAGTTATTGTGACCGTCTGAATGTTGAACGGAACCTTGAACCTTGCACCACACGTAGTCGCACTTTGTCTAGCACTCAACTAAAGTTTGTATTTATGAACGATTGTAAGCTCTCATCGATCGTTGAGGACCAGCTCCATGAGGTAATGAACATAGTCAAGATACGCCCATTCGGAGATATCGCAATGGCATGGACAATGCTGGGGTGCTTTAGTAGTGCTATCTGCTTCCAGGTTGTTGTATCCCACTTAATCAATGAATCGTTTGACCCGGAGAAGAGTGTTTTTCTATCTGGGGTCCATGCCAGGCAATTCACCATTCGTATGTGTCCATTAAGAGTGGCGACAAGCTCGCCTGCCTTCGCGCCCCAGATTTTGACTGACTCGGAGTCTTCATATTCATCATCCAGGTCCCACTGGTAGTATCCAGCAGTCGCAAACATGGTCATGTCTGGCGAGTAGTCGACTGCCTGCACGTGTGTGTGCCCTGTCTCGATTGGACCGAGAATTGTCTCTCCATTCTCCACGTCCCTTGCAGTCCCATCAAAGGATCCGCTCACCACTCGCCGACCATCTCGACTCCGGCAGACAGACCACCATTTCCAGATGACTTTGCCTGTGTCGATGTCCCATAATTTCATTCCACCATCCAAACTTCCGCTAACCACTTTCTTCCTGTCCGGGGACAACGCTATGGTTCTCACTTCAATATTAATATCTCCGTCCGAGTCCTGATAGTCTTCTCATATCTGTTTCCCACTCTTCACGTTCCATACCCGCAACGAGCCGTCCCTTGAGCAAGTCATCATTCTCTGTTCGTCTGGCAGTTGTATGATGGTATCGACAGAATCAGTGTGTCCTTCAATTTTCTGGCGGAGCTTTATCGTTGGTGTCTCTTACCTCCTGACGATGGGTGAAGGTGAAGACATAATCGGCTACTGGGCGCAGCGCTGTCTCAGCTTCATCTAGAAAAGTCCAAAATCATCACTTACGACGATATCTTTCTTAGGAGGCCTCGACGCCTCGACACCAAGGGTACAATGGAAGTTCGAACTGGTACGTTCACAAGTCACATTCTCGTGATTACTCCACAGCTTATATTATAGGCTGTGCAGCTGAAGCGCCCAAGCCTCATTTGGGACCATGACTGTATTCCATCAGTCACGATCTTGATTCCCGTTTTGACTGCCTGACCAATATCATATCATATCCTAAACTGTGCCCCAGAGCTGTACGTTTGTTTCTGCCTAGCCATTTCCCTTTTTATGACATTCACTCATGGTCAATTCTTCGGAAGTTCATCTCACCTTGTGAAGCATCAGGGTGGCCGAAGCGGTTACCACAACAGAATCGAAATCTGTTTCTCTTGGACTGTGTAGGTTCGAAACCTGCCGAAGACAAGGTTTTTTGCTATTGTATAACATCTTGACATTCGCTCATGGATCGAATATTATAAGGCCCATCCTAACTCGTCTTAGCCAAGTGGTTACACAACAGAGTCAAAATCTGTAGCTCTCTTGGACTGTGCAAGTTTGAAACCTGCTGACAACAGTTTTTTTCTATCAGGACACGCCTCGAAGATTCGCTCATGAATGGTTTCGTCCGCGGCTCACCTCAACTGGTCTTAGCCAAGAGGTTACTGCAACAGAATCAAAATCTGTATCTCTTGGATAGTGCAGGTTCGAAACCTGCAGGTCCCTTTTTCTGTCGGAAGCACGCCTTGAAGATTTACACATGGACAGTTCCTTGGAGGTTCCTCTCAACTTCATCCTGGCCAAAGTGCTTATCAGATTTCAAACAGAATCAAAATCTGTTTCTCTTGGACTGCGCAGGTTTGAAAACGGCTGACGACAAGATTTTTTGTTTCTATTGAAACACGCCTTGAAGATTCCCTCGTGGATAGTTTCCTCAGAGGTCCCTCTTAACTGGTCTAAGTCGAGCGGTTGCCACAACAGAATCAAAATCTGTCTCTCTTGGACTGCGCAGGTTCGAAACCTGCCGATCATGTCAAGTTTTTTTTCTATCGCAACACGCCTTGACATTCACTCGTGGATGGATTATTCGGAGTCTCATCTTGACTCGTCTTGGTCAAGTGGTCACACAACAGACTCAAAATCAGTGTCTCCTGGACTGTGCAAGTTTGAGTTTTTTCTATCAGAACACGCCTCGAAGTTTCGCTCATGAAAGGTTTTGTCGGCGACTCACTTTAACTGGCTTTAGCCAAGCGGTTACTGCAACAGAATCAAAATCTGTCTATCTTGGATTGAGCAGGTTCGAAACCTGCCGAAGATTCATCTGCTTTTTGTCGGAAGCGCTCCCTGAAGATTCATTCATGGACAGTTCCTCGGAGAAGTTCATCTCAACTTCATCCTGGCCAAAGTGGTTCCCGCAATAGAATCAAAATCTGTTTCTCTTGCACTATGCAGGTTCCAAACGTTAACTTTGTACCACACAGTCACCTGTGTCGTTGTCGCACCGTGTCTAGAACTCAACTAAAGTTTGTATTTATGAACGATCGTAAGCTCATCGATCATTGAATATTGAGGACCAGCTCCATGATGAACATAGTCAAGATTCAGTTTCCTGCGCCCAGGGAACTCACTCCGGTCGGCGTAGAGCTTTCGAACTCGGGAAGCAAGGATTCCATGAAGACGAAGGATACACTGCTCGTACAAGCAGATGCAACAGCTAGTTTGACGTCGGACGATTTCGATTGACTAGTAGATGCTTGTGCGTGGTCCGACATCGTGCAGTTGTTGGAAATTGTCTCTCCTATCTGCTGTCACGCTTAACTTTCATACATGTCGTCAATCTTCTGTCTATAGCATCTTCAAACAAGAGAATGACCTCTATCGAAATTGTGTTCTGACACCCTGACAAGGTGTTTAATATGCTCCAGGTGTAACTTTTTGAATATCTCTAGGATCTATGGGATCTGGATCGTTTATGATTATATATACAAGGTTGCAAATCACCACTATTCCGTCTCTCACAGCTACAACACCCGAGAAATTTTTATTCTACTTGGACAGCACATCATCTCTAAGTAGCCTACATGCACCTGACTCTTTTCGAGGTGATGCAAGCAGCGCATTGAGGCGTTTTGAACATTTTGCATATTACATGCACCCAGTTGCAGATTCCCAGGAGTGATCACCTTGTTCATACAAGGTCACTATCAACTGACAATTGTGGCTGTGGTGTTCCACAACAATACGATCGTGCGAAAGAGCCAAACAATTAACTAATGATAGCCAGTCTTTTTTCGATAACTCACGTCCACTCCGGCAAATCGGCATCTGCTTCTCTTACTTATCACTAGGCGACACGGGCATCGTACGATAATGTGAACGGTGCTCGCAGCTCCACCCACCTCACCTAGTAACTGCCTTTGGTGTAACCGGGTGGCGAACGGTGTAAAATAGGTGGAGCTCGCACTGCCTAATCACACTCGTAGCTGGCCTCTTGCTTTGTAGTATCAGATTGCCCTGTTCTTACTGACTCTAATTTACATTTACGTGTGTTCTCCACCACTTCTCTGTTGCCTCGTCAAGTTCCACCAATCGCCGATCCTCAACTCGAAGGTATTCGTTGGGATGACTTGTCAATAACTTTTCATCAAAATCCCGAAGAAGACGAATATTATCTCGACCGTGTCCTCGAGATAATGCAATGTATATGCTGAACGGAGTAAGTTCTCCACTGGGTGGTGTTCCGATATCAATAATAGCGTTGTCAATTGTTTGACCCTGTGATCGATAGTCTGTAAATGCATAGGCCGGTGTTAACGGCAGCTGCGTTTGTGTTACTACCTCTTCACGACCACCAATTGTGACATGAAATGTCCGTTGCATTGGGACCAGTGGTATGACTCCTGGTTCCAGATTTTCGAGTTGTCTGACTTTTGTGCGGTTCAATTTGATCAGGACATATACCGGAGGGTATTCCAACTCCACAACAGCCTTTGTAGGTGAAAATCTCGACTCCCGTTCGTCCAAGACAATGTCCACTAATTCGCCTCTCGCCCCGTTTGTGATGTCCAGATCTGTTTTGACATTGAAGGTCACCATAACCTTCATGCCAACTGCAATCTCTACCATGTTCGATAATGAAGCACGCTTGTTCCAAGTAGCTTGAAATCCCTTGGGCTTCGTAGCGACTGCAAAACTTTCCTCTAATGTCAGTCTCCGCCCTCGCACCATGTCCAATGCTCGGCAGATGAACAACTGATTGTGACTTTGTCTGCAGTAGTTTTTGGTGATTTTTGAATTCCATTGGCAACGAACGGCATGACGAGGAGTGACCAAAACAGCATCATTCCATGGCAAAGAACTGAAATCTGTGGGTGGGCATTGGGAGTTTGTGATTATGAGGGAACGAAGCAACTCGATATGCTGATGACCACAGCTACCATGCCGGATGTGACGAAGGAGGTCATTCCATTGTGGATCAGTGACACGGACTTGTTCCTTTAGACGAACAACTGTTGTAAATTGTTCGTATATCTTCCGCCCCAACATTTCTTCGGCTGAATCTTTAGAAGGGTTGCATGGATAATATAGTGCTGCACTCTTCCCCCTTGCGACAGGAGGAAACTGATGGAAATCCCCGACAACGATCACATTGACTCCACCAAAAGGTCTATCTTCACCCTTTTCTCCTGCTAATGACTTCCCTTTCCTGATAGATGTGGAAAGTTTGGCGAAGAATTTGCGAGAAATCATAGATAACTCGTCAATGATGAGATACCGTTTATCTTTCCAAAATGTGGCAAGTTTCTTTAGTGATTTCACGCCTTGTTCCCGACCGTTCAGAGGAATTGATGCAGCAATACCAGTATAAGCTGCCTTTACGAGGATCGAGTCCACACCCCTACTTTGGAAATTTTCGGTGATGGTCTGGATTGTCTTTGACTTGCCAACTCCGCCTTCTCCAGGTATCTGCATGAGTCACTGTGGAGGATTTCATCCTGCTAATGTCTCTGACAGGTGCCAATCGATGATGTCGTATGCTCGTCTTTGATTCTTCAACAGAGACGAAGGATCAACAGCAGATAGGTGGGTGTCTTGGATTACTGGGTGCAAATATGTTATTCTGCCATTGTTGACACCAGCTTCCTTGTCCAGATCATCAAGCATCATAACGTTGAGGGCGAGGAATGATAGCTGCATGCTAGGGGGAAGAGTGGGAAGTGGGCTCTCAAGTGCTCCTCTGGATACGAGTGGAAAGTCGTCCCAAGGGGATTGCGACTGAGAAAGATTCCTCTAGTGAAAGGTGAGGAGGATCTATAACCAGCAGTTCGGTCTCCAAGCCTGGATGGGACACTAAGGCAAGTAATGTACCCAAAAGTGAAAAGTGCTAGCTAAAAGCGCCTAAACGCGCTGATAAGGCGGAAAGTGCGGAAAAGCGCGCTTCAATACCAATGTGCTCTTCGTGCGATCACAGCGGAGTGCTTCGAATAGAGGCGACAATCAAATGGGAGAATCAGGGCTTTGATAGATGTAGAAATAGACACTTAAAGGTGTCAAAGTGCCAATTAGAGGGAAACAAGTGTATTCTGCTGGAAACTTCAACTATACACTTGATGGTAGTCGAGCAGGAGTGAGTAACAGAAAAATGAACATGCTGACGTGTAAGTATGCTAAGTGAGTTCCCAGGCCTTGGAACCGAGTAGGGAGCACTAAGGTAGGTGATGAGGTAAGTCAGGGTCCATAATGTAACATAGTGATAAGTACAAGTGCCTGTGTGACGCCATATGAGTTCTAGTGAAAAGAGCACGCACCAATGGACCTTGGAGGACTAGGACAGGACATGCGGAGGATGGGCGACGGATCCTAGGGAAGTGCGATGAAGCCTGATGTAACGCGCTCAAACGCGCTGGTACGCACCAAGGCGCATATGTGCGTAACCGGGAAGGTGCGAGCAGGCAGTAGCGAGGGTTCGTCAATGCGAGGATGAGAGAAGGCAAGGCGCAATGCGAAAAACGCGACAGCGTGAAATGCGACAAAGGCGAAACGCGACAGAACACGACGAAACACGAAACACGACCAAGACGAAACACGACAAAACGCGAATAAGACGAAACACGAAACGCGACAGAACACGAAACACGATCAAGACAAAACGCGACAAAACGCGAATAAGATGAAACGCGAAACACGACAGAACACGAAACGCAACCAAGACGAAACACGACGAAACACGATGGCAGGAATGTGGATACTTCGATATGCGAAAGTGTGTATGGGTAGAAACGCGCTAGCGCGAAAGCGCGTTTGTCGCGTTCGAGGCGCGTTTCGGATTAGAAGGCGCATTGCATGGATATCGAGGGTGTCGTGAAAAAGTGTGAATTTGGCCCATATGAGCCTGGAGAAACACAAGTCTCTACAACGTCCCCACTGGAATTTCCATCATCCACGGCCGTAGCACTGTTGCAACCTTTGTCAAGCTTGTTCGTTTCATCTGCCATTGCTGTCTGCCACTGTTGGAGCCGACAATAATCATCACCGCTTGCCATACCAACTTTCGACACTCCAACACCCCATGAATCTGTTTCCTTGGCAAAAACTCCCTTCAAATGTCCAACGGCAACTGCAACAAGACCGTGTGCCTCCTCTCGATAATTTTTTTGTGATTCTTCATAAGCACGTAAGTCCTCAATTGTCAATTCCACTGAGATTCCTTCATTCTCATCTTCCTCTTCATCTATTATAGCTGCTGATTGCGTGGTTCACGATGTTCGACAGATCCTGATTCTTGATCTTCACGAACACGAGAATTATCTGCGGCGGTCTTGCAGTCATAGTAGTATTGAATACCAGCAATGACGTCTTTGTCTTGTGACGAGGCGTGTATAAGAAAATCTGTGAATACATTGTCCCATGATTCAAAATCAGTTCTGAGATCTTTGATAGAACACCATGGTAACAGCAAGGCAAGGATTGATGTGTAATATAATTCTTGGCATCTTGGGTCGTTGCGTGGAAAGAAGGGACCAACAATGTCTGGCAATGTGTTATGACCTTGTGAGCGAATGACACGTTGGTGAGTGAGATGCTTTGGATGCTCTGCGAGGTAATTACTGTGTTGATTTTTGTGCCGACCTCGTTTTGGTATTGAAGAACATGTGGAAGCTCCATTTTCAACTCCTCCACGTTCTGCGGATGCGATCCCCTCTTCGTAGGTGTTGATAACAAATCGAAAATATGAATATGAGTCGAGGTCATTGCCATGTAATTCATAATCTTCAAACTGCGAACGGACGTGAAGTCGGCCACCAACACCAACTTCCAAGGTAATCATGTCCTATGCAAATCATCTAACCATGAAATGAAAACTGACATAAATGACTTACAGCTGGGTCTTCTTCAAACTGAAAGTCATATACACCTGAGTCTCCAATCTTTGGACCAGAATCAGTTCCTGCTTGCTCATCTGTCTCAGGCATCGACTCTGAGTTCACGTTCTTGTTCCTAAACCTCACAAATCCAGCCTCAGTAAGACACAATGTATCAGATAATGTCTTACCGAGTTTTGTCCTCCTTTAGCTCCGGGAATGCCTCTAGTAAATGTGATTTAAGTGCGAACCAGTATAATGGCACATAATGGTGCGAGCAAATGATGTCTCCCCAGTTCATAAGGTATGCCATCACTTGTGGACCAGACATTTCCATTTCCCGATTTATGGCATGTTGGCAGCGAAACAGCAGAAGACGATTACGATCGAGGGTGCCATCAAGATGGTTTGAGTGCCCTTGATGGTACAACAGTGTGTTTGCCATGAGAGCAGAAACATTATTGTTTTTGTTTTGCTTCTTCGTTGAATAACCTGTGAGATACCAAGCTGCATCTTTTGTTTCGCTACCATTTGTGAGAAGCTTGATGTCGTTATTGCAACGGAGCGTCGTGGTAATGGCTGGACAGTAGTTGTTGAGAAATGCGTAGGTCCGCTTTGGACTCCATCTGCCATGTTCGTCAATGACATCAACTGGTGACAACTGCCATGGTGCCCGTCTCTTGCAAACCAGCTGCCCATGCCTGTTAAATCTCAGACAAGTGGCCCTACTGCACGTGTGCACTTGCTGAGACCTAACAACACGATGTTCAACATCTTGACTCTCCGCCTGCCAGGTACCCAAGTCAGGATTTGGAGGATGCGAATAAGGCAAACCGCTCTCTTTCGGCATTGACCGAATGGTCTCTTCATCTAAACCGTCGACATGTGCGCGAATGTTTTGTTGGATATAGTTCCGCACACGTGCACAGAAACTGTCATCGTGCAACAGAGCATGCATCTCCACCATGTTTGGAGTGTGCTGTAGCCAGACCATCATATGAACATGCAGGGTCCCTCGCCCTTGTGCCTCGATAACTCCAAAATATCCACTGATTCACCCAAGTACCCCCATCTCGCTATGCACCTGATGACTTGTTGCATTGATTTGGAAAAGGTGCAAAAGAATGGCCTTGATGATAAAAAAGAAATACTTCGCAGCTGCGAATGGATCCCTGGCAATATTTTGAGCTCGTTGGTTGCTATCTGGACCAGCACGAAGGTCGAAGTCATCCAGATTAATCGTTTCTCCTGTGAAGGCTTGTGCAATGGGGTCGTGTGTGTCACTTGGATTTATTGTCATCCAAAGACTTGGTCCACAGAGACACAAACATGTCCCCCACATTTGTCCGCGATACCGAGCCCGGGCATTATCAGATCCAACAACTTGACCTGACATGGCAAATACGTGTTTCCGCAGGATTCGAACTCGAGGATTTGAAATGAATTTGTTATCTGCTTCCTCCTTCTCTGCTTGCCTAAGGTCTGCCACCATAAGTGAGTTGATTATGAACGCATCGCGCTCGAAATCTTTTCGTCGCATCTGAATCTGAGCAGATTGGAGTGCTTTACGTTTCTGGATGATCCTGAAAGCGACAAAGGGAAATGAATGATGAGTGCGGAACCGACGATCGTGATATTGCAATGCCCATCGAACATGTTCATCAAATCCAACAGATTTTGTCCGCATTGCTTCAATGCCTCCAACACCATATGGAAAAAGCTTCGGATAGGTAGCAGCCAATGGATTAATCCTATTTGACTCTTTTCCTCCTCGATCACGAGCAAAATCTGACACAGGATTGTGACTATGGCGAACAGCATATCCTCCTTCATTGTCATCCAGATTCATAAGTGCGTATTTCATCAAGTCATTCAGTGGCAATTTGCTAAGCTCCGTGTCAGTGATCCCAAGAAATTGCAATGGGATGACACTGCTGCCTACATAAACGATGTCATTCAGAATGGTTACCATCACGACTATCAGGACTCAGACCTTCAACATCGTGATTCCCTGCATTCAAGGTTCCTTGACCTTGCAATTCCAGCATTATCTGATCATCCAGTGCTTTGTATTCCAAATAAATATGATGTTCACGTTGATCATAAGCCACTTGCTCACCTTCGGCTCCATGTGTACTCACTGGGTACATAGCCCTCACTTTCACGCATCGCAACATCATCACTAGCCTCATGGCGAATGATCGAGATGATTTCTTCAGGAACTTCATCCTCTGGAAGTCGTGCAAGCAAGTCTTCCGATATCTGAATATCCGCATACAATGGATTGTTGGCCTTCAACCACACAAGTGCATTGAAAACCACAGCACGACGGACACAAAATGTTGACTTCAACCAATCCTTCGGCAAGTCTTGTTTTCCAATATACGTTATTCCAATTATTGACGCCAATGTGTCCACAGGCTGTGGCAGAAATTGTCCTCCTATCATCTTCGCAACATCGTCAGTATTCATGTCATACAATGTTGCATTGCCGGCCATGCCACGCTGCATATGACTAGGATTTCCGCCGTGGGAATCTTTTGAATACAACTTGAAGACGTAGCAGCGAGGAAAATGTCGAGAAATCAAGAGTTCCTCTGGGAGTGTGAGAATGGCAAGTTTGTGTGGGATAGGCCCAATCCACATGTTATTAGCGAGTGCAAATTTTGGCATTGTGTCACCTCCAAGTGATCGGTGACACTCGAAGCACACCCAACCTGTTGCATTTGGTGCATTGCCTTTGATATGACCATCAAGCAGCAACATGCCCTCCCATAATGTTACTGATCTTGGAATGGAATCCACAGAAACTGTAAGCAAATGCTTGATGTTCGGAATTTGACACAGCACTTGTACTTCGCCTCAAATCAAATGAATTATCAATAACTAATCTTTGTCTATCAGGATTCGCATACACACCTTCATAACTCATCAACTCTCTCGCACAAACGACGCAAATCAACATTGCAAGGGCTGAGTTTGATGTCGCAGATCTAAACGCCCGGAAACATTTCTTCACTTCTTCTTCCGATGGTAAAGCAAGATATTGTGAGTGATCACGACCCCCCATGTCATCATTTTCCTCTGTGGAGATTTTGCTGTTGATGTGAACAACATTTTCAAGATGTTGCACTCCATTTGAATCTTCTTTCTTTTTTCTCAGTAACTCCCACCGTGCCGCTACCTCCAGTCTTTTTTTCTCTGCTTTTTGCTCCCGTACTTTCTCCCGCTCATCTTCCTTCTTGTTCGCTGCTTGATGGATTTTATCCAATATCTCCTCCAGTAAACCACGCACAATCTCAAGGATTTGTGGCCACGTCAAAACTTGAAGACTCTTTTTAAATGTGTTCAGAGGAACTGCAGCATTCAGCTCTGCCTTGGTTAAGTCGCCAACAATGTCTTTGCTGTCACGACGAGGCATTGAAATAATGGGAAGTAAATTCATCCTGCCCCATCATGCAAGTCTTTCACCCTTCCCCAAATCCCGTGTCGAACTAATACTATTGTGGCTCATAATTGCACACAGCCCCATCACACAAGTCTTTCACCCTTCCCCAAATCCCGTGTCGAACTAATACTATTGTGGCTCATAATTGCACACTGGCAGCACTTGGTTTCCCTGTTCAAGACAACACACTAATCCCTACTAGTGATGAAAAAATTCGATCCTGGTCCGTGGTGTTACGTGACTATGGTGTTGATCCGTGATCATATGTTCTCCTCAAGACCTCAAACAAAAGACCTAAACAAGACAATAGTGTTGATCCGTGCAGGGACCATGTTCACGCTTTCTCTTCAGGACCTCAAACAAAAGACCTAAACCAGGTGATGCTATTGATCCATGCAGGGACCATGCTCATATGTCTTCCTCACAGAAAAACCTAATCTCGAACCTCTAGTTCTTGACGCCGATTAACACGGATCGAAAGCTTGTTTTTCCTCACTATGTTCTTTGAGAGTTAGACTCGGAACTTCTAAACTTTGTATTTGGCACATTCAGCTGATGGCAAAATCATTCCTTTTTAGTGGACTCAGTCACAAATTGACATATAAGCTGCCCTTTAATCTCGTAGTCTGCTCATTAACTCTTCCCCAATCATGGTCCTGCTTAAACCAAAGCCGTCTGCATCCAAAGATACTTCCTCCCATGCCGAGTCATCCACTACTCCGAGTCCAGTGACTTCTTCAACGACAAACCTCACAACTGCCCCAAGTTCAACCATCCTTGAAAAGCTCAACCGTCAAGACGGGGGGTTTTATCTTGCTACACAGAACCTTGCCTCTAAAGTCAAATATTTTCAAGGAGGGCGCGAGGGTGATGTTTTGATACAAAAACACACTGCCGGATCCGATGAACTTACTCTCCATGCAGTATTTCAAATTAGTCGATCAGACTTCTACTTCACGCCTGATGCAAAGTTCGATCCTGCAAATGTGTTCAATGGAAGATTTGCAGATGTCAAACTTTCCTGCCATTTGATGGCCACTCGTCACCATGACTTCAGCTTTTCTTCGGATGATTTTCCCACTGTCATCGACAACTTGCGGGGGTTTGAGAAACTGATTTGACGAGAACGTGATGCTGAATCATTGAGCGCAGTCCATACAGCTGTAGGTGTTGAGTCCATTAAACTCGTTCACCATTTATTCACTGTAAGCCATGTTTATCAATCTCAACAGCTCAACACACTCAAAATTTCTTTTGCAGCTCAAACCAACCGAAAACGCAGATGATGAACTTGCTGCTGATATAGCAGACGATGCCACATCATCCGGTAAACTATATTTGGCCCTCCCAGCCATTAGCATGCAACTGACTGTACCCTCTACCAGAGACTGCTACAAGCCTCGGTTCAGAATTCGATCTCTTGAATTGGCCAGTTGCGGATTGCTGCAAAGCCGAACTTACAAACCTCGCGGAAACACACATCATCAATCCTCTCCCGGCATACGGAATTGATCGTAAACTCATCCCACCAGCTCAATATGAGGCCAAATTATGTGGTGCTGTGGTCAAAGTGCACTTCGCATTTTTTCACCATCACATCAGAAAATCTAAGCGTCACATTTTCAACGCTGTTCTTCGTGAGATGATCGTGTTATGGCCACCTTCGAACATGCCTTCCAGTCCGCTGAAACGATGCAAACTCGGTGCTGGACCTTCATCAGATATACCTTTCAAAGGAAAGAAACATGTTGATGTATCTTCAACGACTAATGGTAAATAACATTTTCCAAGCTGCACAAATATTGATCACAATCATTTATCAGAAACTGTCTGAATGTGTTGTTCTAGTATCACATTTTGTGTTCAGATAGCAAAGTTGGCAGTTTTTCTTGAATATGATTCCAGCTCGCCACTCTTCGAATATTTGTTGTAATACCAGTATGCCGCTGATGTATGATTGCTGATCCACATGCATTCCATTCGTTGTCCCAAAAATGTGTCAATAAGTACACAAAACTTGTCAAACAAGGTTGCTGCCGGCGAAGCTCGGCCTTTTCTAGTAGTACCTTGTTTTCGGAACCGATGTGGTAACAGGCCTGACACCTACAACTCATTTACTAGGGTCATCCGAATTGGAACCATTAGAACATTCCGTACATCCCACTGGCCATGGGTCTCTCAGGCTCAGCTGGCCAACAGGCCCCCTCCCTCACCCTTGCAACACTACTATTACTTACTTATCACTGATTTATCTGCATCCATGGGCAACTATGTATCAGCATGGTACCATTCAGACAGAAAAGACAAGGCACGGTCAGATGCTATTGACCGTCAAATACAAGAAGACTCTAGGAGGTTTAGGAAGGAGTATCAGATACTTCTTCTCGGTATGTATCTCCCTTTCTGCCTCATGCTATGTCTATTTCATTTTTTATTTTATGATCGAGACAATTTCCGGGATTGCGTCTACTTGGTCTATTTCCTTCAACAACCCTCATCTGTTCAACCCCCTCTCTTTGTTCTTACCGCTCATATCCAACCTCAGGGGCCAGCGAATCTGGAAAGTCGACAATAGTCAAGCAGATGAAAATAACTCATCAGAATGGCTTCACCAAGAACGAACTCATGATGTTCCATCCGACAATATATCGAAATACTCTCGACTCCGCGCAAGCCATTGTCCGACAGATGCATAACATGAATGTGGAATGTGTAACATTTGCGAATTGGGTATGTTCTCTCCTGCTTTCTCTGCTTCCTTAATTTATCATTTTCAGTAGACATTTGCCAAACGCATCGTCGAATACAGGGTTGAAAGCACTCCCGATTTTGTTTTCTCCACTGATATTGCACGAGCCATTCATGAATTATGGCAAGATCCTATCATTCCCAAAGTGATGGACTGTTCGAGCCAGTTCCATCTTATGGACTCAGCTAGCTAGTGGGTACTTGAGTAATTATATTCACTTGCATTACAAATACTCATGGTATCCATTCGCAGTTTCTTTACGGAAGTGCTCCGTATAGGCACTCCCGACTATATACAAACAGAAAATGATGTACTGCGAGCTCAGGCGAAGACAACCGGCATCACCTCAATGTGGTTTAATGCGGGACTACTCTCGTGAGTACACCGGCATGTCGAAGTTCTGTTTTTGATCGTGGTCTCATAGCATCCATATAATTGACGTCGGCATCCAGCTCTCACAACGGAGGAAGTGGATACATTATTTCGAACACGTGCCAAGCATCATTTTCTGTGCAG
The DNA here is from genome assembly GCF_016647625.1 of Suillus subalutaceus. Lineage (NCBI taxonomy): Eukaryota > Fungi > Basidiomycota > Agaricomycetes > Boletales > Suillaceae > Suillus > Suillus subalutaceus. Next base: position 235,891 of record NW_024540285.1, on the reverse strand, counting down.
CATTATCGGAATACAATCAAGAATTATTAGAAGGGAAGAACCAGGTAGGTCTTGTGCGTGGACGATTCTTAGCTGTCACTAATTTTGTCAATAGAATCGCATGCAGGAATCACTGATCCTATTCGAGTCGGTTGTCAATTCCCGATGGTTTTTGGACACTTTCATAATCTTATTTTTAAACAAGATAGATGTCTTTAAGAAAAAGCTACTAAAGGTATGTATCTATCGTTGCGAACACATGCAGATTCATTGACGCTTTGCAGGCACCGATCGAGAAATACTTCCCAGAATATACAGGCGGCACAGACGTCAACAAAGCAGCGAAATATATTCTATGGAAGTTCCTGCAAGCCAACCGGGCGCGCCTGAGTGTTTATCCTCAGTAAGTGTCATTTATCACACTTCGCTCACCATTCACTGTGTCTTAGCTTGATGCAAGCCACCGATACGACGGATACCACACTCTTCCGACTAGTCTTCGATGCAGTCAAGGAGACGATCCTACAGAACAGTTTCAAAGACTCGCGTATTCTGTGACGTCTTCCTCTCCTGGTTTCTTGATATATATGTGTATTCATCTCCTATCATATGGTCTATCTTCATTAACGAGGGTGCAGCTCGCACATATATCTGGAACGCCTGGTTATTCTCTACTAGCGTGTTGTCATCATAACTAGCATACCATCAAATATCCATTGACATTACCCTTGCTGTCCGGGAAATTGATCTGCATGCGACCATGCGGTGCGACCCTTTGCATACGCCGATGTGCCGCCGCCCGAGATGATCACGGTGCACGCAAGCTTTTGTACATGTCACAACCTGTAGTGTATCACGGAGTGTATGTAATACAATGATCATGTCAGGCAGATATAACAAGGTGGACCATGATACAAGACAAAACATGAGGCTGGGAGCCACTGTAGCAGTAGCGGCTCAACTCTGTTGAAAAGAAAACATATTCCCATATGGCATTAGTCTGGGTCAGTCTGAGTCCGTGTGCCTGTTCTCCTTGCTTTCTCCTAGTTACTTTGTCTCCTTGAGCACGCCCTTTTGCTTTCGACACACCGTTAGTACGCATCTGTCGGGGTGCGCAGTGGTTGTAAACGCTCGTGCATCTATGTGTGCGCTCGCTTGCAATTTACTTCCTTACTCCCTTCAGTTGTGTCAGATGCCTCTGTATTAGTGTATGAGACTTCACATTCCTTTGTTCACAGATCATCTGAGTCAAATGACCAGGTCCTACTAGGTGGGTACATCACTGTGCAATGTCCCTTAACTCAAACTCTGATCCCAGTCACGCGCATGGTACCAATTTACTAAGGTTCAGAACGAGAGTGCTTAGTAGATTCTTGATCGTGTTGCCAACATGATCAAGAATCTACTAAGCACTCTCGTTTACTATAAACGTCTATGTAGCTTAAAGGGTGCCTATGGAGTGCTACAGTGTGCTACAGTGCCTACATAGTGCTATATAGCTGTCACCAGGGCTATGGTGTTTTGGGTATTTTCCTGATGTGGAGTGGTGCCTTAAAGCTTAAACTCCCACAGAATCAAAAATCTACACATATGCTCATTAACGTTGCTCACGGTCGGACTGAGGAGAGTACTTGAGCAACTTTACCGCGTCCTGACGAAGAATTCGACACATTCTAGAAGACTCGCCCACAGGCAGGTGCGTTTTTAACTGTTTGATGTCATTTCTATCTCAGGTGCCGGCCAATGTTCCTGGGCAATCACAAGTACAACCACAACCGCAACAACCTCGCTGCATGAATAGAAGTGTTCATGGTGGCTATGGTAATTTGCTCGGAGCGCCTTTCCAGATACACAGTCTGAGTTCCCCTCTCCTTCCAAGGAGATGTCTTGGAAGAGATGGATGCAGTCACAGTGTCATCGTTGAGATGAGTCAAAAGTTGAAGCTAGGCCCATCTGCAATCGATATCGTGCGTACATATACTTTCGTCAAATATACGAACATAATCTACAGACCCGTCTATGATTCTGCGTTTATCGCGTATTTTGCCTGCCGGGACCCATCCTGCCGAAGCTCGCAATGACTGGAAAAATCGCTTTCCCACTCACATTAGGCCTATTTAGTGTGTATGTATTGGTCTATGGTTCGCACATACTTACAATCGTACCATTACAGGCTCAGGCTCATCTACTCAGGAGCAACAGTCACTGACGCTCCGCTGTGGACTGGTATGCACAGTAATAAGTGTTCTTACACGTCATATCTAACATTTCCCAATCGAACGAAAATTACGCCAACTCCACCAATGCTGCCCTGACGGTGTGTTGATCAACACTACAAATCACTAGAATGATTCACGTGTCAGTGCCAACGGCCACACTGCACCGATGTGAAAGCAGAAATACAACTCACTCCGCAGAAGGCCAATTCGGGGTACTGCGCAGGCGAGTCACTGGCATGTTATCAAAGGTCAAACCTAGGAAAACTACTAATACTCACGCATGCCATATCGCAGACCTGGCACTCTGCATCACTGAAGCAAGTACTGGGACATGCGTGAGTGGGGATGGCAGAGGTTGATGATGTTAAAGCAGCAACGACGATGAGGATGAGGATGAAATGCATTGTTTATGACTTGTGTGATACAGTGATCAGCTAATTCTGTAGGAAACAATGGGAAGACGGCTGGCTTTTATGTGCTGAACATTGTGCTTCGAAATTCTTCTTGCGTACGTGATGCCAGCAGTTTTTCCAGCTAAGATCTATGAGAAATTTAGTGTGGAACTACTGAACATTCGTATTTCCAACCAGCTGTCGACTCGGTACCAAAAGCACTCAACATCTCGGAGTATAGTCGCGTTCTTGTTCCCCTAGCATTCATCAAGCGTCGGATGATAGATCTGTCCGTCTTGTGTTTAACTTAACAAGTACTGTCTTACAATTTTCAATTTTGGGTGAATCAAAGCAGAAGTATGCATCTTAGCGGGAAATGTGTGCGGTCTCCACTGTAGATAGTAGTTTCAATGAAAATCACTGGAAAATGCGCTGATGCTGAATGTTTCAGAGTAACTTCCACTGAAATTGCATGCAGTTAATTTCATTGGAGCGCTGATTTTGAATTTCAGTGGAAAATATACTGAATCAGAATTCAGCACCATACTCCAATCCTACTAGCATTTTAGCTCAGGAGATCAATCTGCTGTGGAGCTCGATAATTGAATGACCTGGCACCGTCACAGCAGAATTTTCACATTTTTGTTATGACATCGTTTTGGTATATATTGGTGTCACCATGTATATATTGTACAGGGCTTATGGCTTAGTGGTTAGATCGCTGCACCTATCAACATGAGGTCTTTGGTTCAATTCCTGCCATTTGCAAATTATGACCTATCATAGGTAAATTGGGTTAAGCGATGTTCGTAGGGTATGGTTCAATAGCTTTGCTTGTCATTCTAACATAAATTCAGAGTATCTTTTCAGAGTAAAATTTCAGAGTAAAAAACAGCAATTTCAGCACCCTGATTTCAGCACCTAATGCTCTGAGTTTCAGACCGTTATCATATGATTTCACCCAATGAATTTCACTGGAACTACTATCCACAGTGTCTCGGGTGGCGTTGATGTCAGAGTTGTAATTGGCGGGCATAACGATTCGTGTGACACTCTGTGACACTTCGTGCGTCGTGACAACTTGGCAGGCGAAGCGGGGAATTCATATGCGGCTGTGCCGCTTTAGGTCTAGTACAGGCTGCTAAGGTCCATTATCCACCTGTGACTCCCACGTATTGCCTCTAATTAGACGTGATTATAGATAGGGCTAGCACGTCTAAAACAACAGAGTTCCAGCGTTTCCAAGCCTCCTTCAATAACTCTTGGATAAAGAGTGACTTATAATAACAGCAAGCAACTTGAACTGTGGCCTAGCTAGGTAAGCCAGCGTGGGACGTCGGCATTAACGTAGGTAATGTTCCTGGCATCGGCTATCTTGCGCCTGCCGTGTGAACCTTCGTGCTCGCTGTCATACACGACGAGCTCGATAAATCAAACATATCGGAGGCGTGTTTTGATACTTAACAGTAAGCATAATAAAAGAAGTGCATTGCAACAGTATGACGGATAAACTAGACTACTCCTCTACTTCACCATTGTCAACAACCTGGAGCTGTGAGAAGTCAGCAGTGATGGTGATAATGTCCTGCAAACTCCTCGAGGCTTCTTCTGCGACCTCCTCTGTGATCTCCTCCTCATCTAAATCCTCTTGAGTATCCGCACCTATAGGGGATGAAGGGTTGTGTGCAGGTATATGGGCAGCAAACACGTTGGCGGGAATCAGAGGATCTGGCACGCTGGCACTCTCCCTGATACCAGTGCAAGCACTTAGACCAGGGACGAGTGTACCATTGAAGCCGGGAAGCTTTGAGATATCATCGAGCCGCTTGATATGGCGGGAGTTGAACCGGCCACGAATGTTCCGATGTATAGCGATTTGATGGGCAAGGGCAGGGTTAGCAACTGTGAGTCGATCTTCGCACACCTGCAAATACTTGTCTTCATCTCGTATATATGTCACTAGACGGCGAACCTCAATATTCAGACGACAAATCTCCTCGCGTGCTCGACACATTTTAAATAAAGATCCATCCCACTCCGAGCTGCTGGTGATGACCAAGGTAATTGAGAGACATTGGAGCGCGTCTTTTGTAGCAGCTCGAAGTCAGCGAGAAAGGCATACTCGACAACATCCTCCCACTTGAGTATTTGCCGGGGAGGGTACACCACACTGGCAAGGTTGTTGTATGTGTTGAGGGCGGACCTGATGGCGGCAGAGCGCGTCTGCAAGGCCCTCGCAATATGTTCTCGCAGTTTGTAACCTTGAAACATAGATAGAGTTAGCTGAAACAAGCCAAACTAGACTCAAACTCACCTGTCCCCGCCCTATTCATCTTCGCAAGTTCGAAAATGTGAGCCACGACCAAACCTTCCAAACGGTCCAAGGCACGTTGATACTTTCTATTAGCTACGAGTCTCCCTGCCTTCTGCCATTCTTCATCTTCTGGAACCCAGCGAGCGATGATACCGAGTTTGCATTCTAATAACTGAACCAACTTCAGGTTTCTCTCATAGTCCTCGAGAGCGTGGCGCCGCATGCTTTCAACCTTGCGTGTGTTTCCAATGTCTGCCATATGATGGAGTATTGTGCATTCCGAACATGTTCATTCCTGCGTCAAGAGCAACTCTGTTTTTTGGGGGCTTCAGTAACTACAAGATACATACACCAAAAGTAAAACTTACTTGCTTGCACTAAGATTGACTAATCTCTGCCAGTACTCCATTTGAAGTGTCTCTTCTTCAGGCTCTCGTGTTAGACCCTTAAGGTAGATTTTCTCGTCTTCGAGCCAACATTCAAAGACACTCTCATCTTCGACTTTGAGCTCTTGCATAACCTTCGGTAGGACAGCTTCGCCATTGGCGATGATCTCGAGAGCTTGTTTGTAGTTACCATGCAAGAAATTTGCTAGCCAACCAATAGTTATGTCAGCGAGCGCTTATGATAAACAGAACAACGTACAAAGATTGCCATATACCTCGAGCTCGTTGTTATGCTCGAAATATGAGTCGATAGCCTGCTGACGATGGAAAACGCTAGTATACCGTAGAGCCGATGCAAGGGAGTTTGACTTGGAGAACGTCCGCTCACAAGTCTCCAGATCTTTGATACCAATGCCTTTGATGTAAGTTGTTAATGAAAAAAGCTGACATAACCGCCTGTGCGCATGTCCGTGAAACACGCCAACCAGGGAACTATGACGTAATGAGCGCGCCAGGGGACCAAGAGAGCTGTTGTCGAGAGTAGTCTGAAAACTGACAGCCGATGTCATAGCCACTGCCCAAATCGTTGCCAAATGCATCTAGCAGCTTGGCAACAATAGCCAAGGGGTATTTTGCACTGTTAGAATACCTGTTAGAAATATAAAACAAAAAGACTAAGTACTACTCACTGCTCCCCGCTCTGCACCATGTCTGTGATAAGTAAACAAAAGCCGTGGCGGCATACGGCGACGAAGACACCAGTTTCGTCATAAATACCCCAAGCTTTTTTGTCTTTGCATCGTCCATATTTTTCCACCGGCCTTCGCATGAGTTCTCTGCCGGACTCTGACTGTGTTAGTTGTCACTACAAAAGGTACGCATCAATTACTCACATTGGCTCCCGTATCACATGGCGTATCCCGTGCAAACTGCTCTACAAAGTTACGAGATAGGTAACGGTCACTAACGAGTACCTGGCCAGTGGGAAGTTCGGACGATAGACCAAGAGAGTCGTCGTCATCATCAAGCGAGCGTCACAGAATTCATTTCAATGAGTTATTCCCGTCTATAGCATAGAGAATCTTGAAGTGTAGCTTCTCTTCGTCAGTTAGCATGTAAGTGCATGCAGGGCATGCGTGTTTGAGGCGCCAGTCAGGCGAGTCGCGTCGGAGGGATTTGTTGATGAGCGAGGCCACAACCCGTCTGATTTGAAGATATATGTCAAGTGCAATTGAAAATTGACATGAGATGTGCCGATGGAATTCCACCTGTAGTATGTGTATGTGTTTAGCATGGAGCACAATAGAACTTAAAATTGTACCCCCGTGTAAATTGCATATCGTTTTGACGAAGGCTTGGATTGACAAGTGAGGGTTCCTGAGGTGCGCCACCCGATATAACTCAAGGGCTTCTAATGTTATGCCCGCCACCGGTGATATCGGGGAGCAGGGCATGACGCCTTGACGAACAAGTGCAGAAGCAATTGTATGGTCCGTCGATGATATTTTCAGTACAAATTTCTCAGCAACTTTAACAAATGATGTGATAAACACAAACACCGAAACTAGCAAGTAACTCACAGAACGCGTCTACTACTGTCACTGGCCATTGGCCACCATTCAAATCGGTCACCTCAGTCTCTTTGCTGCGTAGGCAATCATAAAAACTCTTGAAGCCCTTTTGCGATTTCTCCAGGCTCCATATAAGGTATGATTCGCTCATTATTTGTATTTGCTCATTGAAAGCGAGATTTCTTCGCAGAACACGATCACGCCGTGTGCGATTGTCAACACGTTGAACCCTGTGAGCACCATCTTGATCCTTTCTGATGTGCGTGTCAGTTGCTGACTATCTGCTAACATGCACTCACAATTTCCAGACCTCACCCAGAACACCTCTCGCCAGGTCTCTGAACTCTCCGCCAGCATGGCTAATGGGGAGTGCGTCAGTACCATCCCAGATGTCGCCGAGATTGAAATCATCGGAGTCCTCAGCAATGTTAGGTGGGTTAGTTGGTGGGTCTCTGAGAGCTTCCAGAGCTTGGCGCTCCTCGGTTGTCATTGCTATAAACCAGGTTAGTGTTCTGGTTGTTTTTTGAGCACTTGGACCAGGCTTACCTTGTAGGCGAGTCTCCCGCCGCTGTTTACAGCTGGCTGCTTGCAGAACCAACACTCTATGTTTGATCACCTTCGATACACGGTTAGTGGGAAGCCCATCCTTATCTCACGAGGAGCCTATGTGGCGGATAGACCGCAAAGACAGGTTAGTGCGAACTCGTTGTGTCTGACGTCCTCCTGGATTCCGCATTTTCTTTCTTTCATACAAGCCAGCTATGGGTACATTTTTTGCACATTGAGCTGTGTGTGACTAATCATAAACGTTATTAGTGCACATTTCCATCAATTCCCCCTCGTTCAATTAACTGTTTCCTTAAGTGTCTTATATCCACCATGTCATGCACTCCCTCACCATCCGTCGTTTCTTGCCATGATGATCACATCCGGGACTTATGTCAGTTGGTTGAAAGCTTAACCGTATCAGGTGGGTCGCAGGTCTATATCATCTGACAATCACCCGCATGCTCATGCTCTCAAACAGGTTCATCGTTGGATACTATTAGCTGGAAGCGCAAGACTGTTGAAGAGAGTATCACCCTTTCCAAAGCATCACACACCAACTCCTTGCATGTCAATCAAACCATCCCAAACTCCGATCTATCTACTAGCTCCCACGCACAAGACCATCTGCCGCCTTCGAGTTCATCATCACATGCGCAACATTCTACAAATGTCGCACTTCTTCCAATGCAGGTACCAAAACCTAGCGATATCACACCCCCACATGCTGGTTTAGAACCTGAAGGGTTCTGGTTAATTACCGTCGGCCAAGAAGTAGGCATCTTCTATCACTGGTAAGCGTTGTCGACCTCTCACTTATAATAATATTGACACTCATATCAGGGCTGACGTGGCTGAACGCACCAACTTTGTGAGCGGTAACGTTCAGAAGCGGTACCCCCTCATTCCAGAAGGCACTCGAGGTATATACAGTACAATATAATGAAGGTAGAGTACGAGCAGTACCAACCCCGGGTGGCCCTTTCTGGCTGCCTGCATCCCCACCTTCCCCCTCTTGGTCCGCTGACTCGGATGACTTGTGGTCGCAGGTAGATGACTTATCGGAGACAATGACACACTATGAACTTTAGATACCTTCATAGTAGTTCACTATCTCAGCCGTGTACATATACATGACTTGCTTGTAATTCCTTAGCAATGGAATCTTTATGCTCGGATCACGAAATGTGCTAGCTACTACGCGTGATTACAAAATTGATGCAGATGTGCAACTGTGATTGAACGACATTGGACTGCATAGTTGCATTACCTTAATAGTCTGCATGTATCCCGCAAGTGTAATTAGCGATTAGCCAGTGATATACAAGAGTCATAGTCCTAAATCGAGGTCCACTGCACTCACCACACATTCAGTATAACAGATGACCTAACCTTGGACGCAGTTGGTGGTTTAGAATTCTATGGTAGTGCAACATGCTAGAGATACAATGACATTCGCTATGTGTTCGCCATCAATTCGCCATGCGTTCGATATCAATTCACTATGTGTTCGCTATAATGTAAGGATTCTGGTATGTGTTCACCATCAATTCGCTATGTGTTCGATATCAATTCACTATGGATTCACTATAATCGCTCGACATATCATATAGTCAAACTACTTATTTTTACTGTTAGCTACCTTAACTTCGAAGAATTTGACCTCCAAAACAATACAAATGAGCAAATCATGCAGTAGAATAATATCATGTTTGAGGCACTCCCTGCAATACGGGCAGCTGGTATGTACAATGTTTTGCACACATTCGAGAAGTCCCCTCCCCTCACAAGCATGCGCACCACATTCGTCAAGAAAAATGATAGTCTCTAGTCCTCCCTTCTTTTGCGCACCTTTGAGTAGGTTTTCATACACATCATCCCATGCATGTTCAGACTTCCGGGCCCATCCCTTTTGCCACTGGTTGGCCATGTTCTCAATGTCTTGCAGGGTTGGCGTGTCGCAGGAACAGGGAAAGTCATTCTCCATAGTCAGTAGAGATCCATCATTGACCTCAGGAGTGATATCGCGAGAATTGAGACCATCAAGCACGGGCGAACTGACCAAAGGGATGTGTATAGTTAACTCTGCAGAGGCATGTATTTTTTTAAGGCTATGAGTGCAGTCAGCAAGAGTAAGAGACGGAATAAACAAAAGTGATTTGACCTGGCCCGCTTGCTGAAAAAATGTATTTAAGCACGAAATTTTGATTTGAGAATGAGAGCCGGACTGACCTCGCCATCCGAACGCGTGCCTTTGCATTTTGCATGTCTCGAACTCTGAAATAGCAGGGAAGTACAATCTCAGTGTCAGTCAAAGGCGAAAGCTTACCCTGGCTTCTCAAGCCAATGCTTGGTAGCCACACGCTGCCTGCTCAGAGTAACAGCAGGATTAGCCTTAGAATGTATGTGAATATTATACAACTGTGAGCAGACTGTGAGTCCCAAAATCGAGACTTACCATAGATTTGAGGGGAAAAAAACGGTTCGTGAGATTTTCCTTGATCTGATATTAATGCCCTTACCTTGGGATTCCCCCTCATACATTATGTAGAATGTTAATGAGACAGCGATCACCCCCATTGAATCAATGTCATATGCGGAACTATCCGGGACCGAACACCATCAGGATTCAAGTCAGGATCGCGACAAGGTCATCCCAGCAGAGATGTGCATTATCGCCCTCAATCAATGTTATACACTACTGGTATACAAGTTGGACCAAGGGATTGCGACAAGGTCATCCCAGCAGAGATGTGTGTTATCGCTCCCAATCAACATTATACACCATCGGTATTCAAGTTGGATCAAGGGATTGCGACAAGGTCATCCCAGCAGAGATGTGTGTTCTCGCCCCCAATCAATGTTATACACCATTGGCATTCAAGTTGGATCAAGGGATTGCGACAAGGTCATCCCAGCAGAGATGTCCCCCATCAGAAAACTTCCTCCCGAAATTACAAAGTTGCTGCTGTGCAACCGAGGAAGCTGACAACAACCCCGTCTGAATGTTCCAGACCTCGTCCTACTCCATTGGCGTGATTCTTAGGTTCTCAAGGCAAGCATCTTTTTTCTATTCAAGTTGTTCTATTATTGACTCTGATATGCTTTTTTGTAGGGTTTCAATGATCTGACTGCCGTGGCGTCATCGATCCCATAGGTATGCTTTTCAGGTTCCTGAAGCAAGCACATTGTTTTTTTAATTGCATCCCCACAACGACACTCCCTCCTACCCACACAGACAACTATGAGCTACATTTTCTCTGAAGATGACTTTAATACCAATGGAAATTTCATCAACGGGGGAGGACCTGAATATCTCGCAGGGTTGCTCAACGAAAATGAAGGTGCAGTGTTATTTATGTGCAATCTCCCACTCTTTGTATTGACCTTTGAAAAAAACAGGATTGAGCCATACACTTCAACTTTGGCACGGTATCGATTGGGAAGACCCATCATTATACTCGATGCCGCTGACAAGTGATGAGTTAGCATTCCTCAATGATGGCCCGGCCCTTCCACAGCCTCCTACTCCCGTCATCTCTCATTTTTCACCTGACGCACGTGAACTCACACCTTCCTCTCGCGCATCGTCGCCTGGTGGTGAAGAGTCATTGCCAGAGCCCCTCCGTGATGCAAATTCGTCCACCTGGGCAGCGCGAAACCCGACACGTCCCATGATCCATCGCCAGACCCCACCGCCTCGGCTATCAGATGCCCAGAAGGCCTCTCGGAAAATCAAGAAAGACCAGAGGACAGAAATTACAAAGCATTTACACGATGCTGTTGCCAAACATCTGCAAGAACAGAAAAACGGAGTTGAATTGCTCTCACTCGCTCACAATGTTACTCCCAAACAGATCAACGACATAATCAGTCATCAGACCAAGTATTGCACGGCGCGCAAGGTTCACCTCAATAACGCCTTAATTCATGCCAAAGCTAAGGAAATGAACAGCGGTACGCAAAATTCCTTTGCTTGCTCTTGTTCTCATACTTATATTCTGTTGCAACAAGGCCAGCCTAATGGCCTTCGGTACACATTGGTCGAGCTGCGCGAGATGGTTGCTCAGGACCCCCAGATGCAAGATTTGACGAAGGGTGAAAAGGCCACTTATATAGCTGCTCTCAGTCAACACCGTGAACAAAAGGTAAGTAGCGTGCGAGCAAATAACATGGCTACTGCACGAGATGTTTTAGTCATGACGGAAAGGGTGGTCAAGGAGGTGAGCTCTCCGCCTGTCACATGTATTCTACTGAACTTATTTTCACTTCGAAGCTCGATGATTTGCGTATTTGCACAGGCACCTATGGGACTCTATTTGTCGTTCAGGGTCACATTAATGACACTATTCAAAGCACAATGCACGGTACTGACAATTCTGAAGACTTCTGGGAGGACGTTTACGACTCTCCAATGACCGATTTTCTCCGACAATACGAACAATGGGCCTGCACGCAGAATCAAAGTAAGTCATCTGGCTCCTCACAGTGATATCTTATTCTTATTCAGTCTTTTTCAGATCTCAATGAACGAGACTCTTTGGAAACGGTCCGCAAGCAAGCTCTAAAATTGATTGTCCGAGGACTGGGTATGTGACAGTAGTGTGCATGAGTGCTGTCTGACATCTTTACAGTTGCAATGACTGGCAAAAGAGACATCATGATGAACTACAACAACTACGAGACGGCGATTATCGAAACGTATGCGGTCAAGCTAGTAGCCTAGATGGCCCCAGGGTATCAAATTTACCAGTCCCTCAAACATCAGGACAGTCGGTGAAATTCGCAAGCTCCGCGATGCGCTCAAGGACCGAACATGTTACTGGGCTGCTCTCACTCCAGCCGAAGTCAAGGTTCACAGTGCTGAACTTGATGCGCGCTATTCAGCGGGGCAAGTTGTTTGGCAGCCACGCAAGAAGCGCTCCGATGCTGGAATCACTCGCAAGCGCAAGGCTCCACCTACCACAGGACAGGCACACAAAGAGAACAGAAGGCCGTCAAAGAAGGTGAAAAAGAATGCTAGTGCCCAGCATCGTGAGGCCCCTAAAAGTGCGGAGTTCATTGAGTCGTCTGATGAGGAAGAGGACGAGGGCGAGTAGTACACCCTGCTACTCTTTTATGTATATTCTGAGGATCTGTACATATCTGAATGATTAGTAGCTGTCACTGTAAAAAACGCGCCACCAATGTGTAAAAACGCGCTGTCAATATGCATGGTTTAAGGAGCTCGTCGTGTACGACGGTGGGCACGAAGGTTCACATGGCGGGAGCATGATAGCCGAAGCCAGGAACATTAATGCCGACGTCCCGCTTAGTTACCTAGAACTACTGTTATTATAAGTCACTCTTTATCCAAGAGTTATTGAAGGAGGCTTGGAAACGCTGGAACTCTGTCGTTTTAGACGTGCTAGCCCTATCTATAATCACGTCTAATTAGAGGCAATACGTGGGAGTCACAGGTGCCATTATCGATCTTTTACCCTTCTTCTCCCCGTCCTCGTCGCACCCACCGAACGCGATATACGCATCATCAATTAATGTCATGGACCCTTCATACATTGCCATCACGGCGCTAGTGTTATTCGAAGAACTTTTCTGAGCACGATCTGAACAGCTGGCCAGTTCATATTGTGTTCAAATGCCACACGGAGAATATTCAGAAATCGTGCAGAAAGCTTTCTCGACAGCGGAGAGTTGGCAGGCGAGCATGAGAGTCCTGATACAGATGTGGCTTGCTGTTCCAGTGTAAAATCGCACCGCATACCGCCGAAGACTTGAATGAACCTCTGTACGCACAACGCGGTTGACGAGACATATTTGAATTCGGAATGGCCATGCGGTTGGGCATAAGCACTCAGACGACGAAGACTTTGCCGAGCTACCTCTCCCATTGAACTCCCAGTCTGAGACCCAATCACATCAGCGTCCGCCCTCTGCATTACCAAGACCTGTTCTATCGTCTGCGCAGATGACGAGGACGTCTCAGAGATCACCGATGCTCATGAAGAGGAAGACGAGTACGATTTCTACACACGCCAATTTGATTGTCATCGAACAGGTATGGTTCGACGACGAGGAAGAATCCATCTATTCCCAACCCCCAAACATCTACCCCATCAATCCCCGAAACACCCATCAACGAGATGTACCTCCCCGTGCAAGCACCGACTCTGACGCCCAACGATCGTCTCTTGATTCCTTTTCAAGCAGCCCTTCCCACTCCTCGAGTGTGTCTACCCAAATCCTGTTGAACGCCAAGACTCGAGACCTAGGTGTGTTTTTATTAGGTCAATCGTGCGTATATACTTACAATTCCACGATATAAAGGTTCAGGCCCGTCTACAAAGGAGTAACAGTCACGGACGCTGATCTGCACGGTAATAGGCGTCCTTGTATAACTAACATTTCCCAATCGAACCAACTTCACCGATGTTTTCCTGACGGCTCTACAAATCACTGATAACTAGCACGTCAGTGCTAACGGCATACAATGTGAAAGCAAAAGCGCGACTCACTGTGCAGAAAGGAAATTCCCGCCATACAGGTGAGTCATATTATCAAATCCAAGAAGACGACTGATATTCACGCAAATCCCCCAAGTGCATTCCTGTCAATTTACGTCAATCCAGCAAGATATGGGACATTTCTCGGTGCTAGCGGCGATGGGCGTAGCGGAGATTGATGATGCAGCGACGGTGAGGACGATTGCAAGGGAGAAACGCATCGTGTGAGGTTGTGATATGGGATCAAATAAGTCTGTGAAAATACCTTTCTATCGACAGGAAGTAATGCTTATGGCCAACTAGGTCGGGCGTCGCAAGTCGAGGAGAACGGGGGTACGGTAGGGCCTGCCAAAAGTACCTTATCCTACGATGGCAAATTGTCTTGACTGAGATCTTTCACTTGTGTAGCGAACATGTGATGACAGCGATCTCTCCCTCTGGCTCGTCGGACATAGAAGTTTTGGGTTGGGGGTGGAACGAGCACAAAAACTTGTGGCTGGACCATACGGATGATGTACCGAAGCCCATCAAGATCTGGTCAGTATGAAGACGCGCGCTGGAAGGAAGAGTTGCTCGAGTTTGGGCTGGAAATGGGACCAGTTGGATATTGTCACAAACATAATATACAGCTATGCTGAAACGCAATGTATGCGGGACAGAAAAGACAGTCAACAGAGCTCAGAAGAATTAACATGGGTATCTTTCGCCTGCCTGTTTGATATCTAACTTGGCGTGGGCAGTGATTTGTGCCTTGTTCTGCGTTAGTGGGTCCCTTGGGACGACAGGTACCTTGGTTTCTGGTGGACGGTCCTCTTGGAGGCGCTTTGTTTGCGGTTGCGGGACAGCAGCAGCCGACGCAGTTACTCTGAGAGGCCCTGACGGTCCTGACCATGTTCGTGCTTTGAGAAATATCCGGCTCAGCGGCGGTGACTAGAACTTCTCGCCCATTATCGATGACTCTGGTTGGGCTGCTGGGAGTGGGTGAGTGACACGTATGTTGGGTAGGGTGCATGAATTGAGCTGGGTGCTGCGACACGTCGTTAACGAGAGTAAAGTGGTATTAAAAAGACCTTGAACGAACAAAAAAGAAAGCAAACCGAGAAAGCAAAAGAGTAGAACAGAAAATAAAACGCCAAAGACACCAAAATCGAAAATAGAAACACCACAACCACCTTTACATCAGGTCCTCAAAAACTTCTCAGCAGGAATCGGCTTCCTCTTAAACACCCCACTCCCTCCGCTCTCACAACTTCCGCTTTCCGTCGACTCAGAAGACGTCGACGAGCGAGAGTTTTGGCGGTGGGTGTACCTGGGCGTGGGTGGGAGGGCGTTGTAGGGAGCATCGTTCATGTTATAGGTATTTTGTACGGACGATGAACTGTGCGATGCACGAGAACGAGGAGGCGAATACATAAAGGGAAGCAGAGGAGGTGCCCGCCTTGACCCGATACCGATCTCAACTTTGATTTCGACCCAAACATCCCATGCAATGGTGAATGTCTTGGGCTGGTGCGAAGGAAGGCTGGAAATTCTTCTTCGTCGTCGAACTCTTGCTCCTCTTCTTAGAAGATATCGAATTCTTCGATGTCGGCTAGGGCTGTTCACCGTACTGTATACGGTGTACGGGGTACCTTACGGCCGTATACGGTAGCATACGGAACATTAAATGTCGTAGTCGTCATAACAAGGATGAGTGCAAACACGAAATGAGAAACATTTATATCCTATTCGGAGACAGTAGTCCGCAGGAACCCGAATAGTGTTGCCGTCCTGCAGTGTTTCGAAAAGCAAACCGCCATAAAAACGTAAAGGGAAGTTTACGTTGGGCAGTGGGACAGTGGGCGTGACAGATCCTAATGGAAGTTGTCGGAGTCGGGTACTCGGTGCACAAGTACTGTTACGATAAATACAAAGTAAACAGGACAACATTGGTCGAGAGTAGCCTGAGGCACGTTACGATCTGCGATCACTCAAATCAATGTGCACATGAAAAGTTGACCTTCGTGTCTTCTATTTACGAGCTTGAAAGCCAATGGTAATTTCTACGCACCTTCTGTGTGGCATCGATTTGTCCGTCCTTCCTAGCTACCCGCAAAATAACTAGAATGGCTTATCAACCGCACCAGGAGAATCCAGAAGAAATTGGGTTGATATGGTGGTGTGGATCATGATAGGCGTGACATTCAGAAGAGCACCACAAGGACGAATCCACCTGGTATTTGGTGTAGTGAGTACCTATGAAGGACAAGAGCCCACCCCAGCACCCGCGTACGCAACAGCCACGCAAGCAGTTCCGAGTCCTAAAATGCATTCACAGGGCCTCGGAGTTATGGAGGGCACCCTTAGCTGATTTGCAATTGCCGACGGTGGCCGCACGAGAAATTATGGTTCTCGCAATATAGTCAGCAGAATTCTGGGTTAATGTTTCCTGCAAAAAGGTCGAAACGGCGACCGCAATGTCACCGCACGGCGAATGACATCAGTGGGAACCGCAGTTATCAGTGTCATAACTTCCCATTTTACATGTCAACGTTTCAACAAGGATCCTGCGAAGCAAAAGGCAAACGATGAATCGATGACGTGCAATGCGGCCAACACCGCACAGCCTTGCACAACGAGACTACGTGCGCGGGATTACACCCGTGGAGGATGGTTATTCGATCGATCTTCCGACGAATCGCAATGGGTGCAGCCCTGCCAGCATGAATATATAGACATAATGGAAATACTTGACGGAAATCACCGTATACCACGAACGTTGGGAGTTTGATTGGATACAAATAGTCAAGACACAGAAATACAATGATCTGTGGAACTCGGAGAGCTTAAGTAGATGAGTAGTGGCGGCCAATCAAACTGCCACATGCAAATTGTCTCAGTCTCACACGGTAAGTAATCTATTCCCACGGGGTAGAAGAAGATTGTTTTACTTTACATTTGTGATTGCTGAGCGCTGAACCTAGCTGGGTCCTCTTCACATCTTTAATCATGCTCGCTCTCGCTCATCCAACAGAAGCTAGAACTATCGATAGAACTGGCGTCGACAGAAATATTTCAAGTTTACCTAGAACCACTCCATCTTCATCTTCTAGTCGAACAAGTTCTAGCAGAGTTGCACATTGGAAACCGCAAGCATCGACGACTACCGCTGTATTTCAGCCATCTTCGTCCTACTGCCCACGGAGATCGGTTTCTGCATCTTCAGTTGTGACAAAGGACTCGTCTCCAGTTCGGAATCACGCCGTACAGTCATCTCAGGCAATATCCGAATCGTCAGCAGCCACAAGCAAAGACCCTCCCCCTGATAACCCTCCAAGAGCTGGTTCTCCAATTCCTCCACCTCAAATAAATGTACCAGCTTCTGCTTCATATTTTGACGTTCACAACTACCCCTCGACCGATTTGCTTCGTCTCCTTGCTTCACTTCTTACCCAGATTGCATCCACCAACGATGTAATTTCAGGTTCAGACCTAGCATCCCATACTTTGGCAAGTCTGTCACATAACGACGTATCAGAAGATGCATCTTGTTCCCCTATTTGGCGCTCCCTCACCTCCGCCTCTCGTTCCTCCCTATCAAATCCTGCATCCGCCCTCACTTTCCATGCTCGCAACATTCCAACTATCGCACTCGAATCATATCTCTTACGAATACTCAAATATTGTCCAACCACAAACGAGGTGTTCTTAGCCCTCCTCGTGTATTTTGACCGCATGTCTCGCCTTGCCTCCGAGGCTACGGGGCGTACATTTGTCATCGACTCGTATAACGTCCATAGACTTGTCATTGCTGGCGTCACAGTCGCAAGTAAATTCTTCAGCGATGTATTTTACACTAATTCGCGATATGCGAAGGTGGGTTTCAACTTTGCGACCTGTTCAAAATATTCACTCCACCCCGTATCTTGACTCAGGTCGGAGGTCTCCCCCAAGCAGAGCTCAACCAACTCGAGCTCCAGTTTTTACTTCTCAACGACTTCAGGCTCGTCATATCGCCTGAGGAGATGCAAAGATATGCAGAACAGCTTATCCTCTTTTCGCAATCACAGCCACCAGAACCGCCTTCAGTGCTTCGCCCTGTAACCCCATCACGCTCACAGCAATCACAGACACGTTCATCACCTACCACGGTATCGGGCCCCGCACGGGCTATGGGTGCTATTGATGTATATGGTGGTTCAGTGGCGCCCGATCGGACGCCCAGTATGCGCGCTGTACGCACGCGCGACGATGACGCCGCGAGTATCGTCAGCACCGAAACCGATACTGAAACTGAAACGGAAGGTGGCTATACGACGGATGATGAACCGACGATTCGACCACCTAATTCTTCAAGTTCAATCTGCGGAGACGCCGAGGAGTGCGAGAGCGCCGGTGAGTTCCGCGCTGCCACCGTAGAGCAGGGCGACGAGTGTAGGCAGAATGGTGTGGAAGACAAAGAAAGAGAACGAGGTGATATTACGCCGGAATTGAAAGCCCGGCGGCTTGTACGAGAAATTAGTGAGGATATTGGAATGGCGAGCCCTTAGAGTGTTACCAAATGATTACTCCTGCGACACCTCCTAACCTTTGATCCCGGGTGTCTGTTTGACCAGCCCGTAATATTTCTTCATACCTTCCACAGTGCCCGCCAATCACCTACATTCAATTCAGCGACATTGCAGTCATATCGTACAGTAGTGTCTATACCTCGCCTTCAACTCATACTTTGGCAGTGTATGTTTATTTAGCACGTGTCCTATATATAGAATTGACACTTGTTGCTAGCTGGCTACGTAGAACTCAGTGCACTTGAAACTTCCTCCAATTCCAATTATACCCTACTTGTGACATGTTCTTCATCTACCAAATAGGAATGCACGAACGTACACTTCCTGGAGCATTCTACTGGCTGAAAGCTCGCTCTTCGGTACAAACGACCGTTCGTTGGCTCAGTAACCGTCAATAGGTCCCCAGGTGCTACTTGATCTCGTGTTGGTTTCGAGCTGGCATCCAGCAAGCCACTTTTCTGTCTGCTCTAATTCCGCCTTATGTCTCCTTGTGCACACCAGCAATCCTCAAATCCATGGCCCTGTGTCTGGCAGATAGATCCAAGCAGTGAAACCCAGGTTCATAGCCCTCCGGTATACACGAGCAGGAGTCAGGACTGTGAAGGCGATTACGGCTCAGACTGACCCGGGCTATCATTAAAGTCATAATTAGACAGGACTCGAAGGGGAGCCAAGGAACGACTATGTTCCTTCTAGTATCAAGGTCAGACTACAGGAGACTAAAGGTGAGTCATGAAGCTTCAAGTAGCGACTGAGTCTTCAATATAGGGTGCAGCGCTTTATCTGCAAAACTGCGGCGCAACTTGAAGTTCGCGGGCCTGTGATGTCCCCGTTCCTTGGGCGTCTAACGAAACACTAGTAGCAATAATGCCGTTGTGATGCAGCACCGCCTGCAGCTTAGAGTGGCAATAGAGTCTGATCAACCTCGACTGCGCTAAACACCATCAGATTCCCGCGGAAATGACTCAATGGCTGAAGCAAACCAGCCCATGATCCCACCCATACCCGTTCGAGCGCTTAAAGGTCATGAAAACACCATGTCCGCTGTTGCTGTCTTCCCTGATAGACTACGCATGGTCACTGGCTCGGTAGACAAGACGCTCCGTATGTGGGACTTGAAGGACGGGGTTTTGTCGAAGAAAATTGAGGGGCACGGTGCTCGGGTGCGGGCGCTGGCAGTATCAGGAGATGGGCAATTGATAACGTGCGGTGATATCGACGGGGAATTCATCGCATGGGACGGCGACACTGGCGAACATCTTACTCAAGATTAAAGTCCACTCGAAAAGGATCTGTGCACCAGAAGCTATGGTCATAAGATTTGATCTGCATGCCCATTGGATCAAAATACATCCGTCGTACGTATTTCACTTTACTACCTTTCGATGATTCACACCTGCAAACTCGTTTGACTTCTGATCCTGTTTCTCATTGGCCTCACTCAATTGACAGACAACGGCAGGTCTGTGCATCGTGCTAGGATATGTGTACAGTACACGGAGGTTAGGCTTGACTGGCTTTCAATGATTACCATCCTGACATGTGCACTTTTAGTATTGCCGCGTAAATCAACAGTGCACCGGATACACATAAATGCCGCGTCGCACGACCGCTGTCCATCACGAAGTCAGATCCACCAGAAGCCATGGTCATAAGATTGAATTTGGGTGTTGGGTGTCCATCGCTGGCTATCAAAACGCATTCGTCGTATGGATTTCTACTTCAGATACACAATCACTCTTTGCTTTACGTGTTCTGTACATGCACCTTTCGTTCTCCGCTGCAACAGGTTTCTTTTATTCTAGCATCCCCAGAACGAACTCCCCTCAGTTTCTCAATCCGAAGACCGAGGTGAGTATTAGCATTTACCGATACATATTTTCATTCTAACTACCTACATAGTTCTCGTTTCGTTTCTAGGTATGCATTGCCGTAGTACGAGTCTCTCAATCCGAAGACTGAGTTCTCCTTTCGTTTCTAGTCTGAGCCTTTCTTCATTTGAGACTGGCCTTCCTCTCTCTGCCTCCCATGGCAGCTTCTTTCAAACCGACAGATGAAAGCTCGGACGCACTCCTGAATGACGATGACTTGGATTCGATAATATCTGATGCGAAGTTCACTGCTGATACTAGAATTGTATTCTACGACCCGTGTTTGACGAGTCGCAGAAATGCCCTTGTCGGAGTGGCATGCTCAACTATCTTCAGCTGCTCTTGCATCATTGCAGGCATTGTTACTTTAGCCAATCACGGAGTCCTCGGAGCAACCGACATGCCCGCAGGTAATCTGTTCCTGCAGGTGGAGATATTGACACTGGCACTTAACTTAATCGTCACGTTATGCACCGAGTCCATAGGCCTCGTACACGGTATCTCATTGCGCTCTGCGCTGGCCTCTGAGTCTCGATTTCATTTCAACACCAACCTGCGCCTTCTGACTGCAGCTCGTGGATGGTATAACCCTAACGGCACCCTGTTTAATGGTATCTCGGCTGTGCTCCTCATTATATCCTACAGCTCGGCTTCACTCGTCGTATGTTTCGACAATAATCTTACCATCGCCATCGCAGGGATGCCTCTCCTCATTCTATGTGTCGCACTCCTTCTCCAGGTGATCATCGCATTGTCAGCGATACGGGCTGTCAAAATATTGACGTGGAGCTCCTCACCTTTCGACTTGACCGCCGCACTGGTCCACCACACGCAATTGACCCATGTTACTTTGCGGTGCATGCGTCGTGTGTCTGCCCTAGACGCGGATGGAGGTCCAGCGAAGCCATCTAAGATACAGCCCTCTGCGTGGCATGCTCACCCTAGCATCCGGAAAGTTATCATTTCTCTTTGGGTGATCGTTGCAGCATGCGCTGGATGGGCCGCACTCGTCACGTATATCTCGGACCGGGACAGTCATTTCATCCCTATGACCCCATATACGTGGTCGATCTTACCCAACTGGCGGTCCAGTTCCATCTGGTATTCTGTGCCGGGTGTCAATCTTGAGCTGTGGATTCTGCTCTTCGTCAACATAGCAGTTGTCCAGGGGCCCTTGACACTTGGGCTGCATTGCTCGGAGCTCATCGCGAATGTCATTCGAGACGAAACACAGTGGAGATGCGCTACCGGAAGGAAAGGACTTAGAATGGCGATGAACCCAGTGAAGACGACTTTCACTCACCCGATTTGTCTTGTACTTTTCGTCGCGAAGCCTTTCCTGCGTGAGTCATTCCCGTCTAGTATATTTTATGGATGTTTTTGAACACCATCGTCGAGGATCACAGACTGGATGTTTGGACTTTCATTCCAGATATATAAGCTCGTCTCTGACGAGAAACTAGGAGGGTCGGATGTATACATGAACACTCCCCAGGTTCGCGCTTACTGCCTATGTAAAACTCTTATGACGTCCTCACAACCTCATGCAGATCTGGAACTTATGCATAACGCTGTTTATATTTGCCTATTTCTTCACTTTCGTCGCACTGCGCCGACCACATGGTCCCCAGCCGGCTGCATACGGCCACCTCCAGACGCTCGCCAACCTCGTGGACGAGTGGTATCCTGTGATGTGGTGGAGACACAAGGATGACGGAATCCCGTACTGTCATGCTGGTAGGGTACTTATATGCTCACGATGATGCTGCGTTGACGTTTTACAAAGGGACGAGTGATCACCCGCTGCCGCATGTGAAGTTGCACTGCGTTTATGCTGGTTCCGGTGTTGAGTCTCTGGCACCCCTCTCGTGAGAGGTAGTTGCTTTGCTTTTTTTTAAAGGGCATTTCTTGATTTCTCTTTTTGTTGTATCCACGTTAGGCTGGCAATGCATTGACGGACACACAACCAGCCATGCCGTTGAATGATATATGTACAATGTTTATGGTGCTTGCTACGTTGTAGGTAGTTCGTCTTAATATTGTTCCAACTCGGGCTTTGTAACACTATGATGAATAAACGGACCAAAATATATAAGCTGTGGAGGATATGTTGACTCTTGAGTCGGAATATGAATAGGAAGTGTATCATAAGGTGAGCTGTGAATACCAGTGAAATTGGCCGACATTAAAGAATCAGAGTCTCGGTAGGATCGTATCGTATATAGCACATATAGTACATGCTGTGGTAGGACTTGCGGTCGGTCCATATGTAGCGACCGACGAACAAATCATCAACAACGATGTATCTGAGATCTGAATGCGCATATCAACTGCATGAAAAATGGTCTTGACCTGAAGCAAATGACCATGACGTAGCCTCAATTTGAACGCCCATGAAAACGAGACTGCGAATTGTCTGAGACGGTCATGATCTCCTCAAAATCTCCTACAAATATTGAGATCATTCATCGTTCTGTTGTTTCAGAGTGGGCTTGTCGAGTCCAAAAATAACTTACCACTACCATAATACACATAACACCAATTCTCTTCGCAACGGGAACAGATCTGGTACGAAGAAGTCGTTGTCAAACGGCGATCTGAATATCAATTTGTGCCATATGCGCTCTACATATGTTATCAAATCCATGTAAGGATTGATGTCAGCAAGCTCGAGAACATCACCATTGACCCACAGCATATCTACCTTGTTTGATCCAAATCAAATGACCTGCTTGCGAAAGATCTTGAACGCTAACGACGGATATGAAACCCCAATGGCTATCAGTTGAACAGGCAAGTCGATACAAGTCAGTCACAGGTTCCGGATTACGTAGAGGACAAAACCATTCGACGTATACCCGCAAGTGAGGGAATTTGCCATAGTGGGTGGGTAATTTGAATATGGCACATATTTGTACAAGCCGTAACCCTGCATTGGTCTGAGTATTGTAGTTTGAATGCGTGCGTGACTGAAAAGACTTACCATCGAATCCTGTACCACTCTGCCACAACTCATGATCTTCGACAATAAATGCAACTTTAAAGTGTGAGGGTGATGGTAGCTTCCGACAATCGTGATTGGGAATGGCCAGATGGGCTCGAAACCTATCAGTGTGTGGCTGATGTAATTTCGTCGAGGGATAGGAAGTAGGATGGATTTATGTAAATGCGTCGAAGCGATCATACACACTAGCGAAAATAGATGAATGCGGGAAGTACCAATCGATGCGAGCAGGTATGAAGTCGACAGCGGCGAAAGCCGTGTAAGAATGAAGGTGCAGGATTAATATTGAAACGATGGTGCAAATGAAGCGTCGGAGGCAGGGTACGAGCAACGAGAGTGAAGAAGCTGGTGCTGCCCAGGTCAGCGTGCAAACCAGGGCATGGAATCCAGGATACTGTATGAATAAATTAGCTGGTGGAATATGGGGATTGGCCGTGCAATGTAGGAACTCGGATGCGGCACATTTGAGAGGCTATTAATACATGAATGGTATGATTATGTGGCAGTAAAATTGGAGGGAATGAATAAATAGGTGGGTGGCGAAACTGCAGTAAAACGAAGGGGTGAGTTACTAGGGAAGGGAAACATGGGGGAGTGAGGATATCATATACCACTCGATGCGTTGTGAGTGCCGCGTGAGGGTGTTCAGACTTTGTTTGCTTAGGGTTTGAAACTGCTCGAAAGAACCGACTAAGGTCCGAGTCGTCCAACTCAGGATGCGAAATATGGGCGCACGGGAAGTGCCAAGGACACATGGAAGCCAGCATCAGATCGATCCTTATCTCAAGGTACATATTGGGAATTTGCTTCGCCTCGTCAAAGAGGCAAACTTCGTAAGTGTAACTGTGAAACGTGGGTATACTGCCAAGTAGTTCGAAGCAACAACACATACTTTCCGGTATCCTTTGACATGCACAAGCCCTCAAGTTTTTTCCACTCGCCTTCTGGATCAAAGCCCTCAGGATTAAAGAGATCTAGGAGGTCTTCATTTGCGGTTCGTTGTCCGTCTTGGGTCAACTTGAGGCTGTGTTCCGCATCCGAAAGGGCGACACGTGCACGATTTGATTCTAAGGTGGGATGAGCTCATACATTCAGTGACATAGATTCATATAGTTACCAGCGGAGACGTGTCGGATGTGCCTCCGCGCCCGATCCCGAAAACCGAGAGAGCTGAGAGGAGCGAGTCGCGGAAACTATGATAAGATGGGAGCAGAGCGTCTGGAAGGTAGGCCGAGATGTCAAGCACTTAAAAACCGGTCAGTTTCTTGCGCCATCAACTACTTTTAACTTGCAGAGCAACTGAGCCGAAGCAGGCCCGACAAGCTAATCATGTTCTAGCAGCAGCGTCACATGATCTGTTTTCAACAACTGATCCAACTCCTTCCCGATCTTTGCTGCATTCCAGAGACCTTCATCTTCAATATCGTCATCTGTTTTCGGTTTTTCCGCGGTAGTGTCAGCTTTCCCATCGTCACCCTTGCGTACGTCGTTTGTGTGAGGTAATCCTGCTAGTGCCTCCCAGCCACGCACAGCCTCGAGGACGGCCATATCTTGATAGTTAGGGTTATAGCCAGCGCGGAGTGAGGTCAAGATGTCACCAAGAGCTTTCTCGCGTTCCAGGTGCTTCTTGTGTTCTTTCTGAAGGGACTTGAGCGCGGTATGATGTACGAGGAGTGGCTGGTAGAGGGCTGCAACACACTTGTGAGTCAAGATTGCAGAGCTGGGACATCTTCTTTGCGCAGCGAAGAAGTTCTAGCATGCAGTCAGCCAGCGAGGCTTGGCGTGACTCAACATTACCAATTGCATCGACAATAAATTTGAGTAGGGGGGGTCATTCAAGATCGTGTTTATAAGCTCAGATGTGACAGGAGCTAGACCATTGGTCTTCTTCTTGGCATGAGGACGCATGCAGACCAGGGTAAGTGGAGAACTACGATACGAGCATGTTAGTTGCTTGTGATTATTGGTGCATGTACTTACCGTACTCTAGCACACTTAAACATTGGAGAATCAATGCATAAAAACGCGTCTGGGAATATTGGCATGAATGAAAAAGCTAGTTTCAACATTTAGGTTTGACTCTCAAAGTTGGATGACACGACACACCGGAGCAGCTTTGCATTTGCTAGGTTATTTTGTGCATTATTCAATGGTTCGTTGATCAACGTATCCATCTAGGGTTGACAAATTTGAAGCTTTGCGTCTCTTGATGGGAATACGGCGGTAGTAGAACTTCCAGAAGCAGATTGGGAATTCGAAGCAGCGGAAGTAAGAATTGGATCAAGGGTGCTGAGGTTGCCTGTCTTGTCCATAACAAACAGGCGCGCTGCTTGGCGCAGAGGAGCAGTTACATTGGTCCAGCGCCTGATAAGTAGGCTGTTGTCATGACCCTGGATTCGAGCACCTGATCATCGCAATGTTTGCATTTCCAGTAGTAACAATTCGAGTTGGTTCCAGGCGCTCAAAATTGTCCACCGCGAGAACACATGTAAGGGCAGTGTCCATGAGGAAACCATTCTCAAGGCAAAAAGGAAGTATGATGATCGAATTAGAATAGGGAAAAAGAATAGTGCAGGGTTGTTCACCTGTGCTTGTGCATTTTTTCTTAGATTCATTCGATTGAAAAAGGTCACAAAGCTAATTTGGCTACCAGCCCTGCTTGCTTGCAAATTGCTGTTTCCTCGACTTGATGCCTTTGAACATTCTCATGTGAAAGTGGTGGGCAATTTTACGCAGATGCTCAACAATATATTGCTTTAAATACCAATCTCATCTGTTCACAGGTTCACAAGGTCTAACTACAGGAGACTAAAGGTGAGTCATGAAGTAGCGACTGAGTCTTCAATCTAGGGCGCAGCGTTTTATCTGCAAAACTACAGCGGAAGTTCGCGGGCTTGTGATGTCACCGTGCCTTGGGCGTCTAAAGAGACACTACTAGCAATAATGCCGCTGTGGTGCAGCGCTTAGACCGGCAACAGTCTGATCAAGCACATCAACAAGTCTGTGATCCTGCCTATACCCATTCGAGGGCCTAAAGGACATGAAAACATTGCGCCTGCTGTTGCTGTCTTCCCCGATAGACGACGCATGGTTATGGGCTCGGCAGCCAAGACGCTTCATATGTGGGACTTGAAGGACGGGTTTATGTTGAAGAAAATGTAGGGGCACGGTGCTTGGGTGCGAGCACTGGCACTGGCAGTATCAGGAGATGGGCAATTTATAGCAAGCGGTGATATCGACGGAGAGTTCATCACATGGGACGGCGACACTCGTGAATCTCTTACTCAAGATCAAAGTCCACTCGAAAAGGATCTGTGCACCAGAAGCTATGGGCATAAGATTTGATCTGCGTGCCCATTGTATCCAAATCCATCCGGCGTACGCATTTCACTTTGCATACACAATCACTCATTGCTACACGTGTTCTTCATATGCACTTTTCGTTCTCCGTTTCAACAGGTTTCTCTTATTCTGGCATCCCCAGAACGAACTCCCCTCAGTCTCTCAATCCGAAGACCGAGGTGAGTATTAGCATTTACCGATACATGTTTTCATTCTAACTACCTACATAGTTATCGTTTCGTTTCTAGGTATGCATTGCCGTAGTACGGGTCTCTCGATCCGAAGACTGAGTTGTCCTTTCGTTTCTAGTCCGAGCCTTTCTTCATTTGAGACTGGCCTTCCTATCTCTGCCTCCCATGGCAGCTTCTTTCAAACCGACAGATGAAAGTTCGCATCCATATGACGCACTCCTGAATGACCAGGACTTTGACTCGATAACATCTGATGCGAAGTTCAGTGCTGATACTAGAACCGAATTCTACGACCCGTGTTTGACGAGTCGTAGATATGCCCTTGTCGGAGTGGCATGCTCAACTATCTTCAGCTACTTATGCATCGTTCTAGGCATTGCCACTGTATACTCTAGCGGAGTCCTCGGAGTCATCGAGACCGGCATTTCCGCAGTGAATACGAGTGTTAATCCGTTGCCCCTGCAGGGGGAGATATTGGCACTGGCGCTTAACTTAATCGTCACGTTATGCACCGAGTCCATAGGCCTCGTACATGGTATCACATTGCGCTCTGCACTGGCCTCAGAGTCTCGACTTCATTTCAACACCAATCTGCGCCTTCTGACTGCAGCTCGTGGATGGTGTAACCCTAACGGCACCCTGTTTAATGGTATCTTGGCTGTCCTCCTCATTATATCCTACAGCTCGGCTTCACTCATCCTATGTTTGGCCTCGACATCTAATGATCTTTCCATCGACAACGCCGTCGTCATCGTCATGACAGGGATACCTCTACTCGTTCTAGGTGTCGCACTCCTTCTCCAGGTGATGATCGCATTGTCAGCGATACGGGTTGTCAAAATATTGACGTGGAGCTCCTCACCTTTCGACTTGACCGCCGCACTGGTCCACCACACGCAATTGACCCATGTTACTTCGCGGTGCATGTGTTGTGTGTCTGACCTAGACGCGGATGGAGGTCCAGTGAAGCCACTAGAGATACAGCCCTCTGCGTGGCATGCTCACCCTAGCATCCGGAAAGTTATCATTTCTCTTTGGGTGATCGTTGCAGCATGCGCTGGATGGGCCGCACTCGTCACGTATATCTCTAACCTGAACAGTAATTCTTTCATCCCGATGACCCCACAGACGTGGTCGTTCTTACCCAACCAGTCGTCCAGTTCCATCTGGTATTCTATGCCCGGTGTCAATCTTGAGATGTGGATTCTGCTCTTCGTCAACATAGCAGTTGTCCAGGGACCCTTGACACTTGGGCTGCATTGCTCGGAGCTCATCGCGAATGTCATTCGAGACGAAACACAGTGGAGATGCGCTACCGGAAGGAAAGGACTTAAAATGGCGACGAACCCAGTGAAGACAATTTTCACTCACCCAATTTGTCTTGTACTTTTCGTCGCGAAGCCTTTCCTGCGTGAGTCATTCCCGTCTAGTATCTTTTATAGGTGTTATTGAACACCATCGTCGAGGATCACAGACTGGATGTTTGGACTTTCATTCCAGATATCTAACAACATCGATATGGAGAACCTAGGATGGTCGCTTGTAACCATGAACCCTCCCCAGGTTCGCACTTACTGCCTATGTAAAACTCTTACGACGTCCTCACAACCTCGTGCAGATCTGGAACTTATGCATAGCGCTGTTTATATTTGCCTGTTTCTTCACTTTCGTCGCACTGTGGCGACCGCGCGGTCCTCAGCCGGCTGCATATGGCCACCTCCAGACGCTCGCCAACCTCGTGGACGAGTGGTCGCCTGTGATGTGGTGGGGACACAAGGAGGACGGAATCCCGTACTGTCATGCTGGTAGGATAGTTATATGCTCACGATGATGCTGCGTTGACATCTTACAAAGGGACGAGCGATCATCCGCTGCCGGATGTGAAGATGGACTGCGTGTATGCTGGTTCCGGTGCTGAGTCTCTGGTACCCCCCCTCGTGAGAGGTACTTGCTTGACTTTTTCTTCTTGATTTCTCTTTTCAAACAGAGGAGCTATATTCATGTCAGTCTGGCGATGCATTCACGGTGCACACAACCAGCCATGCTGTTGAACGAGATATACCATCTTTCTGCTGTCTGCTGTGTTGTAGTTGGTTCGTCTTGTTCTTAGCATACCATTCATATCTTGGACAACTTTTAGTGGAGATACATTCAATTCGCCTTTCAAACAATTACCAAATCGTTGTGATTCTGGTCGACGACACGTCGTATAGTTCACTTGCGAAGTTATAACTTTAGACTATTCCGCCCCGAAGTAAGCCTTTTCGCGCATTTTTACTAGCACAGCAACGCGGAGGGGAATACATGAGAATCGCATCGGATCACGATATCATTGCACAACTCAAAGACACGACCTCTGTTTGCAACATGATGGACTGCGTCAGGTTGGTGAGGATATTGTAACCGTGTGCATTACTATTTCCATCGATCTTATTCTTGGTATTTTTACGAATTCAGAGAGTAGGTTTCCTGATTAGAACTCGTGCCCCGAGGGGGTGGAAGTAGAACTTCATGTTCACCTGACCACGTAATAAATACTTACATGCATGCAGAGGTACTGTACCTAGACCTAATCCCAAAAAGTCTACAGTTCGTCTTTGGTGTGCTCGTCCTCCAGTGGGCGACATAATGCCGGGGTTGTTCCTGTAATTTGGTACTCGCACTTTTCCAGTTCTGCCACCGTCAGTAACGTGTTTTCAGTACCGCATGTGAGGACGAGCTTATAAGAACAAATCAACGTTGTGGGGGAGAATAGAGAATATGCAATCTTTACCTCGACGCTGCGATGGGGGCCGTTCCAGCATTTGGCCCCCTGGGTAAAGTGCTGTCGGGTATAATATTCTAGCTCACCAGTTGAGCAGCTTTGTTCGAGGACGAACATTTCCTGAAAGGCACATAGATAAGTATCTTCATAGCATTCATTGCTAAACAACATACCCGAGACTGAAGCCAGAATCACCGCTACCTGGAATCTGCGTCGCCTCGTCAAAGAGGCAAACTTCGTAAGTGTAGTAACTGTGAAACGTGGGTATACTTCCAAGTAGTTCGAAGCAACAACACATACTCTCCGGTATCCTTTGAGAGGCACAAGCCGTCAAGTTTTTTCCACTCGCCTTCTGGACCAAAGCCCTCGGGCCTCAGGATCAAAGAGATCTAGGAGGTCTTCATTTGCAGTTCGTTGTTCGTCTTGGGTCAACTTGAGGCTGTGTTCCGCATCCGAAAGGGCGACACGTGCACGATTTGATTCTAAGGTGGGAATCTCTCCACCTCTTTCTCTCTCGTTTCAATCTCTGGCAATATCAGCAACGAGTGCCTCCAAGCGCATGTGCATACGCAATGTATGAAGATCGGGCAGTGTCGATGAGGAAACCACAAGACAAAAAGGAAGTATGATGATCGAATTAGAAGTACAGCCATTGGGAAAAGAATAGGGTGACTGTAACACATGTATGGTGGACGATAGGTTACGGTTCGATTTGCCGATTTGCCGCGACTTATTTTTAGTGTCCTGTAAATCTGGTCTGAGGCCAGATTAACAGGGCTAATTAGCAAAGGCTGTCTGGGAGGTCAAATTACCCTATGTAAATTAGCGTAAATTTGCAAGTCTGCTAATTAGCGCTAATTTACTTGTAGATTTGATGAGTTTAACGGTTAATTAGGGTAAATGTGGTTCTACGGCCATACATCCCAGGCTTTTACATCAGGAATTGCCTCTAACGACGACGACGACGACGCGACAATGGACGATGTTGTTAACACCTTGGCGTGGGGATTCATGTTTCGGGGTGTTTCGTCCAGGAAGTCGCGGAGATAGGGAGAGCGCAACTCGATATGTACATTTGCCCCTGCAAGCAAGAAATATGAGCTGTCAACTTTTTCAAACTCGCTCGCCAGTCCTCGCTCGTCGTTCAGCCATTCAGCACCATCATCGGGAAATTTGGGATCATCAGCGTCGTTGGGTGGATTGGAGTTGAAGGGTCTTGGTTGAGGTGGACGGAGTCCAGGGAGTGGAAGGTCTTCAGACATATCCATGTCTGAAGCTGTACGCTTGTGGAAAATAGTTTCGTCCATGTCTCGCCATCGAACAAGCAATTTTTTGGCGGGATTTGCATTCTGCATAGTACGAGTGTGATTCACTGATTTGAGGTTGAGGTGCTAGCCAGAAACACATACCTCAGGTTTGTAACGATGCCACTGTCGAATTTTGATGTGATCTTGAAGTGTCCCAAGGTTTTGATTAGCGCGACGAGGAGAGTTCAACCATGTGATGGTGGACATAGTGCGTTCGTCTGCCATAGAAATAGGAACCGCAGAGAACATTTTGATTGCAATAATCTACACCATAACGGATATAGTCAGTGATAAAGGAACAATGGGAGCATACTCACCGGAAGTACATCAGCAAGTTCATCTCCTGATTTCAGGAGTGCTCGCCAGTAATCCCGCGGGCTCTCATTTGAGCGCATCTTGCGGTTGAACGGATCTTCAGCACGGAAATAGGCTTTCAGCTGACTCTGAAGACGAGTGAGCGCTTCTGCAGGAGTCAAGTGCGCAAGTGCAGGGTTACGATGTTGCATCTCAGCTTTTGGATCGGTATATTTGCCTGTCTCATAAACATCACTATACTCCCGCTGCAGAATTTTTTGAATGCTGAGAGCAGCTCGCTTTGACATATCAGGGGGAGGTTTTGATGCACATGTGATGATGTTGTCCTTGCTTCGATTAATCAGGATGGGGTCTATGACGAGTGGATTGGCTTGTTTATACACAGGAGCATTACGAAACACTGCATGATGTTATGAGTAAGGTCCGTGTGCGGTACAATGAAAGCATACTTGGGTTTAGGACAAATGAGGCTATGTAAACATCGTGCATCTGAGGGGTCTCGTTGATGAGCTCGTCAAATCTAGCATTCCCAATTCGACGAATACTCCCGATGGTGTTATTTCGAAGTCGAAACTCATTCTTGCGGAAGTCTTCTTCATGTTGAGCTAAGATGCCAAGAAATACGAAATAAACTTGGTCAGGTGTGATATGTGCACCCTCCAGGCATCTTGTGCCTTTGGCCCAAGGCCCGATAACAGCAAGAAGCTTGGAGAGCTCCAGTTCAAAGTTCAATCTTGCACCTCCTGGGACGAAAAGATCGTTAAGAGACTAAGGAACAAGATTACCATTATGTCAAGCAGACTGTAATAAAGGCACCACTTACTGCAATGTCAATACCAAGATCAGTATCTTCGACGACAGCCTGAAATGCTGGCAATCCACGTTGTATTGATAGTGCTGCCCAGTAAATAGTGCCGAAGCGAGTGTCACCAATGGCTTCCAGCCCACGGGAGATTCCAAGAGTGATTCGTTTGTGATTATAATGCTCCATTGCATAGCTTGAGCGACTCATATGTGCCAATATCATCCGGATCTGTTGGATGACCTAGAAGGAGAGAGAAGTGTAAGTTAACCTTAGATGAAAATGACGTCCACTCACATCCTCGAACTCAGGTAACAAGCAAATATCCTTCACGGCCAAGTTAAGCAGATGGCATGCGTCTTGAAGGTTGATGATGTGGGGGGTAGCGCTCACAAAGTAGCCTCCGAGCCTTCTTTGTGTTACCTGTATTATCTGATGTTGCTGTGCAGAAGTTCCATGGCCCTATATTCTTGATAACCTAATAGTGTAGTAGCGTCAGTATATCAATTGTGGCCAGATTGAAATAGAACACTAGTACTTACACGATCAAGTGCCTCGACTATGTAATTTGCTGAGTGTGATAGACGAGAACCATCGTCCAATGTCATGCAAAAGCATCGCCGATCTGCAGTTGTGACATGGACAGAGTAGAAAGACTTCAGGCATCTTATTTTGCCTCCGTCGTATGTGATCGTCAAGTTCCGTGATGCGCCAAGGTATTGTTCAATAGCCATGCTAATTTTAGCAGCCTCGTCGACTATTAGACGTGAGGTAAGAGTTGCAGAGCTGGGAGAAATGTAGTTTGGGTTTAGAACGGCTATCAGTTCTTTCCACTCTTCTGAATCAACGACTGTTGGTGGAACTCCACAACAGACAAGGTACTTCATGATTGCATAGTCGCCACTCTCCTTCAAGATTCTCTTCGCCTCTCCAATATACATTTTGACCGGGAGCTTCCCACCCTTCTGCAGTGAAGCACGAGACCTTGATTCGGGTTGCTCCTCATCTTCATCAGCGGTGGTAGGCTTCCGAGTCTCATCATCTGCCAATGGGATATGTGCAGGAGGACCAATTGCATTCTTCCCGAGCTCACTATATGCTCTTTTCCGCAGGTCAGAATCAAGCCAGCTACATTTTGACAAGTGATCCAGGATTCGTTCTTTGTTTCGTGGCATTGCCCATGTTGTGTTGCATCCCTTGCTAGCAATGCAACGAAAAACTTGCTTCGCTCCAGTAGGTACCTTTGTAGTTGCAATTGGACTTGGTGGCTTTTGTTCGAATTTCGAATGCCCGATTCAGAGCGCCAATCTCGCCCATGTCCAAGATATCTTCATCATCGGCAGCATAAAAGTCAAAGCCATACTGTGTAGCCGAAGCATGCACCAAGGGTATCGTGTCTGGGAGATTTTTGAGGTAAAGTGCAAGTAAGCTAAGTTTGTTGTGTATCTCCCAGTCAACCATTGATGGCCCTCGGCTGGTGTTTGATGTTGGCTTGCCTCAAAAATCGAACAATATTGCAACATTCTTATTCCGGCAGGTGAACGCTTCAAGCAGATCGGCCGATACAACATATCAAGCAGATTAACCCTAATTAACAGGGCATTTTGGGCCTCCCAGATTAACACAGTAAATTAGCGCTAATTAGCACTGCTGATTAGCACCCGTAAATTAGCATACACCAAATTTACAGGACACTACTTATTTTGAAGGTCCGATCAATGTTTGTTCTAGTCCTTTGAATTATTTGTTAGTATACCTCATATTGCGTCACAGGAGGTCACAAGCGGTTGTGTACTTACATGGACATACTAGTTTGACCGCTTCAAGACTCGAGTACGGACCGACCCCAGCCTGGCTCAGACGGACTTAGAGACGATAGACGAAGCCTTGGTTCACCAGTTGGGGGAATGTAAGAATGCAACTTGGCATACTTCTTTGAATGAGTGACCATTGATACACCCCCCGTCTCGCAGCTGCACTCTGTCTTCGAGATCTGTCGTTCGCCGCTGACTACCTACTGTCCCCTCAAACCCCGTATCCCCTACTAGCTCGCCTGCTTCGTCCGCAGTCTAGTTCAAGCTATTGATACACCCCCGTCTCGCAGCTGCACTCTTTCTTCGAGATCTGTCATTCGCCGCCAACTACCTACTGTCCCCTCAAACCCCGTATCCCCTACTAGCTCGCCTGCTTCATCAAAACCACGGTGTATCGCTGATGGGTGTGGCGGGTATGGGTACGGTGCAGGTTATGGAGACCCGCACGTATACCGTGCTTACCCGTGGTGGTTTGCGGTGTTAGACGGGTGTAGAATCCTCAGCTTGTCTGAGGGTGCGAGGGTCAGAATTTTAAACCTCCCAAGTTAGACTCAGCTGTCGTCACCATGTTACTCATCCCAAGGACATCAAATCTATACCCACCCATACCTTCGAAGCTTTGACCGCAGGTTCATCGAGTAGCAATGTTGATTCAAAGTGACAACCTACTGCGTTGGTTATGCTGATGTTCCAGTGGATTGTGCGCCGCTTAAAGAAGGCTGACGAGTCTTCCATTCAATCATGCTTGTCAAAATCATCTTCGATATCACCATCGTCATTGCCCGAGCCATCGGTAATTGATGTCAATGCTATTGATACGGCGACGACGGGGTCTGACAACGAAGAGCACCTGGATTCGAAACTTTGTAAGACCTCTGCTGATACTACTATACTATGTCAGTGCCTTACCAATTCAATACAGAAAAACTCAACGTTTACCTGTCTACAAACCCGCAGTATACCGCAAACACCACTCATACCCATGGAATTGGCGGGTCGGTGTACACCCGTACCGTAGCGGGTGCGGTGTGGCTCCAGTGACCCAGGGGTCCACTCGTGCTCAACCCTAGTTAACAATATTGTTCTCTCATTTTGTGATATCATTATTTCCATACCACCGCTACTCACTCAGGCCGCGTGCTTCAGTATCAGATTTTGCTCTTTTATCCGTCTCTGGACCTTTGAAGGGACATACTCTGCCAGAAGCCGTTTTCAACTTCTGCACTGATTCATTCGCTCATGAACAACTCTACACTGCACTGTCGAAAGTACGATTCCGGTGTGCCATTTGGACAGTATTCGGAGAGAAGAGGATAAAGTACAACAGTAAACATAGCGGACAAACATCTCTTTGTAATTCATGGTAAACGTCTTAGGGTACATGAATGGATTTTTTGTTACACGAAGGCTTGCAATCCAAATGCACGACAAATCTTGTTACATTTGTGCTCTGACTTGAAGTTGTCGAACGCTGTAGTGCAGTTTCCATCACCAAAATTGTTCGCAAAATCACTGAAACTTGTGTAAGTCTGGAAGGACACTACGAGGAGAAAATGCCAACGGATGAGCCTGTAATCACTTGACAATCGGTGAGAAGATCACCAGCACCTATATGCTGATCAGCAACCTTCTCCCCAGTGACAGTAGTAAGAGTTACCTTGAAAATCCGAGAGGTAAACCATTGAATTGGTAAGCTGATATTGGACATGCTGTACGAAGCATAGGAACAATCCAATGACTACTTCTCGGCCTTGAAGGCTATCAGCAGGAACAGCGGAATTGTTATTGATATACTTGACGAATCTGCCGTGGATCTTCTCCTCAACAAGATAGATAGCATTGAGGCTGTCATCAGGATTGTTGGGGATAGCCAGTGCAGCATGAACAACACGAAGATGTGGTATCAGATCCACAACATCTTGGCTCACTTTACCAGTCTTCAGCATCTCGTCAACAAATGTATATGCCATCCCAACTAAGGATCCACCCCAGTACAAGCAGTTTACTTCGTCAAGTGTCTTGCTAAGTTCGTCCTCTCTTCCAAACCGGCGCTGCCCTTTCACTTGGTTATCCCGGAAGAAGACTCTTTTGGCAACGAGCTGCGTGGCTGACAGAATAGAGAGTGGGGGCGAGCTGGAAGTACCTGTAACAGAGACCATAGCGGGATGACATGTTTTGAAACTTCCTGCCATGCCAATCATTGACCTTGCATTAGTGTCTATAGCAAGGGTGGCGATGGTATGCTGGCGATGTGTGATGGTGAAAGGTATAGCAATGAGATCTGTGAAGCTGATACAAGGAATATCATAGAAACGAAAGCTTGTAGAGACATATTCTGTACTTAGATTGGTGAGCTCTGGTCGATGATCGAGAAGAACTGCTACTCACTGATAGTAGACACTTGTTTGTGAATATTTCCTTGTGCTTGCATCGCTTCCTGCACCTGGGATTGGCTGGGCAAGCAGAGTTGTGATGTTATAATATGCGAGGATTCCAGCTTGGCAGGGCTAATGCTGCGGTTTCTTGTAGACTTGACTTGGGTAGTGTCTGTCTGTGACTCGGACATCTCATTAACAATCAGAGACAGGGACTTTACAGAGGGGGACTGTGGCGAGTGCTGTAAAAGATCAGCGGTCAGTAGTGCTAGTATGTATGAGGCCTTAACTCACTACTGTCCTGGCACATTTTTTAGCTGGGCGTGGAGGTGAAGGACTGCTTCCATTCTCGTGCATCAACTTCTTAGTATGTTTCTTTGATGGCCCGGGTGCAACAGACTGAAAGGTAAATGCTGATACTACCTTACTCGTGTTTGTAGCATTGGTGATCCTCTGTGAATTTCAAGTTTGCAGTTGTAAACATGGTGGACAGTGTGGGAACTTAAAAAAGACCTACATCACTATATCTCTCTTGCCAGACCAGCGCATCTTGAAACTGTGTATATGACATAATGAGAAGGATAGTGACACGGACATTTGCATGAAACTTGGGTATTGGATCTTTTGCTGTCAAACGGACAAAGAATTCTTGAAGAATCGGCTCATGAGCATCCTCGGATGGTCGTCTTGGGTTGTATAAAATTAGTTTTGGGGATTTATGCATCTCCAAAGTGTATAGCGACAGACTATAGTCATGCGACCATTCAGCCCACAATGGATTAAGCTGATCAATCACAATCGAACGGAGCTGAGCTCGAGTAATGTTCAGTGGAACACAAACATCACGTTCAATGTTCTATGGATCTTGTAAGTGAGCACCTTACAACACTAGACATGTGTGACGTACCCCAACTAGCTCCGTGCCTGACTTGCCCTCAGGCTTGAGGTGATGAAGAGCAATGTGAATCATTACTTGGTGTACACGCCCTGAAGATGCAGCAAGAGCCATCTTGTTACGATGGAGTTGATGCACTGCATGGTTGGGTGTGTAGCCTACAGTGCCAAGTGTTTGAAGACCTACAAATCTGTGTCATTGAGCTGTTCATGCGATGGACTATTAAAGGCGAAATTTAATACCTGAGTTTCGTGCATGTGGATATGGAACAGGAGGAGGCGGCATATCTTGGTTGACTTGACCAAAAGCTGCCACCGATGAATTGCTAAAGCGCTGACTAGAAAAAAGATTCTCTGTTACAATTAATATGTGTTATATCTATCCTCTGCATGTTCGCACCTCCTCGTTGGGCTGCTGATGTTGCCTTAACAAGCTCACGCTGCCCCACAGGGCCTGCTGCACCTGAAGCTGTAAAGTCTACCACATAGAGAATTACTAATAGTGACGAGCATCCACAATGAATTGACTTACCAATATTCATCCCTGTCCCACTGTTTTGTGGCTCTTCTATAGCTTTGCGCTCCTCATAGTGTTGTGCACAACCAGGACAGCATCTACGACCAGAACCACCTTTACCGCGTACATAGGTAAATGGGATGGTTGAGTCAAATTGAACGTTGCAGCGCTGACAGAGCCACCAAGCCGTTGGGTTGACAGGAGTGAATTCGGCCATTGATATCACTGACGGCAGAAAAACAGAAGGTTTAGACAGTGGGCAGGGGACTTAACAGCAGGTAGGGAACATTCAACTGTGAAACGATACTCACTCGACTATTCATAAATCATGTCCTGATGCACCGTGATTCTCATTTACAGCCGAAGATGTCACATGCAACTCTGCATCTGCCACCATGGTCCGCTGCTATCGGCGGAGATATATGGTGAATCCACAACACAATGTTATTTTTGATGGACACATTGCAGTGGTAAGAGTATCTAGCAGTCCTCCTCGTCAGTCCAGACAAAATCATAGAAGTCAGAGTCCTCATCAGATGACTTGTTGCCAGCTGCAGATTCGTCAGTGATCGTCCTGCACCCTGCTCCCTCAATATATGGTGGCAGATCTACAACATCCATCTTCTCACTCTCGATCTGTTCCTCTCTGTCTTCAGGAACCACCGGTCGTGCAGCAATGATGTTTTGAACACAATCCTCATCCTCGATGGATCGGAAGCACATTAGAAGCTCAGCATACACATCCCAAATATTATCACCGGTGATTTCTGTGTGACCAAGCTCCGTCATGAACGCAGTGGCTTGTTCGAAGAACTCTCGAGGTACCAAGAGAAACACAGGATGGTCCAGCGGAGCATATGTTTGACGGACAAGCTCGAGTGAAGGGATATCGACTTTCACCTGCATATAACGAATCAACTACTTTAACCGCCATTACAAGATTGCCTTATACTTACAGAAAAATCCCGCGAATCAAACCTTTCTGGATGATGGAAGATATCGTTTGGGCGTCCATGCGGAAGGATCTTGTGCATATTGAAACGCGGCTTGGTGTTGTTGAACCTCGCAGCAAAATGATCAAGCTCATCCTGCAACCAGGGAATGAAAATGAAGTGAAACACGAGCCTGTCGTCATCATGTGTTAGTTAGTGATGAGAATCTCAAAACCACAAGGCTACTTCTCCAGGGCGTCATCAGGGTCATAGATGCCATTGTTCAAACCAAAGTCAAGGATATCCTCAAAGCCTGGTGCCCAGCGACGGCGTAATTGACTCCAGAATATTTCTGGCTTAATATTACGATGCTTCCCCTTAAACTTGTGCTGGAGCGTCCGAGCGAGCGCTGGATCTTGAAGGTGGCGTAGCATTGTGTGGCCATTTGCAATGCCGTTGTTCTCAGTGCCAGGATCACTCTGGGTCACAAGAGGCATGGCTTGATAATCAGAAAGAAAGAAATCAGAGTGTCCAGGCGATAATTGCTGCATCATACCTCCCAGTGTTTGAACTGTGTCACAGTACCAGCCACAAATTAGACGAGGATTATGGTTGGTCCACCAAATTTTAAGCCAGAGAATTCGACCCGAGAACGGCTCTATGCCAACATGCAAAAACAATTGGAAACGACGCCACTTATCATGCTGGTCAAAGATCCAGATGTCATGAAGGCCCGCAGTCCAGTAGGTACTGCGCTTAATCCGGCGGCTCTTTCGAAGTTGAACTTCGCCTGGATGGTGGAGATTCATATATTGAAGTATTAAGTCTCTGAAAACCATGTTATGAGTGTAAACCCACAACAAAAGCATGATATTGAATAACCTTGAAACCATAATGTGCTCCTCTTGCAGAAGCATCTGCTTCATATCATGCGAGCCTTGTTTTGGGAAGCGTTTACGAACGCGCTCGATAGCAGGGCCTATGGTATCAATTGTGTGCGCCTGACCACGAGAAGACTTGAGCCCCCATTGCGAGCGGCGTTTTTTCAGAAGGCTGATTCTAACATGGCACTCATCAAAGTCAGAAGGTTTTCCTGCATGCATAATTGACTAGATACACATACGATATAACGAGATTGCATTCTCGAAGACGAGAAATGATTTCTAGGTTGGTGTAGCCACTTGCAACAAATCGTTCCACTAGCGGTCGTATAGCTTCATCTGAAGCTGCAACTCAGGCATTAGATTTGCAAGAGCTGCTAGCACTGGCATCAATGTACTTACGAGCAATAGCATACCCATTTCTTCCTTGAGGGTTGGGCATCGAGTAAGGAACGTGATAGGGCTATGCAAATGGGATGCAAGTCAGTGAAGTTCGCAGCATTGAATGGATACTACCTGCTTATATATAAGCTTGAACTAGACCGCGGACGAAGTAGGCAAGCTAGTAGGGGATACGGGGTTTGAGGGGACAGTAGGTAGTCGGCGGCGAACGACAGATCCCAAAGAAAGAGTGCAGCTGCGAGACGGAGGTGTATCAATGGTCACTCATTCAAAGAAGTATGCCAAGTTGCATTCTTACGTTCCCCCAACTGGCCTACTGATGCTCCATATTTGAACCAAGGCTTCGTCTATCGTCTCTAAGTCCGTCTGAGCCAGGCTGGGGTCGGTCCGTACTCGAGTCTTGAAGCGATCAAACTATGTCCATGTAAGTACACAACCGCTTGTGACCTCCTGTGACGCAATATGAGGTATACTAACAAATAATTCAAAGGACTAGAACAAACATTGATCGGACCTTCAAAATAAGTCGCGGCAAATCGGCAAATCGAACCGTAACCTATCGTCCACCATACACATGG
This sequence comes from Suillus subalutaceus, assembly GCF_016647625.1. Taxonomy (NCBI): domain Eukaryota; kingdom Fungi; phylum Basidiomycota; class Agaricomycetes; order Boletales; family Suillaceae; genus Suillus; species Suillus subalutaceus. The sequence continues at coordinate 195,442 of NW_024540285.1, read as the reverse complement.
TCACTCTATGATGCAGTTTCCATATTTGGCTTCGTGCACCTGTGCTTGTGCATTTTTTCTTACATCCATCCGATGAATACCAATCTCATCTGTTCAGGTTCACTGATCCAGGTCTAACTACAGGAGACTAAAGGTGAGTCATGAAGCCCAGTGAGAACCGGACCTCACCATATCGACGGAAAACGACGGATATATTCACAAATATGCTCAAAGCTACGCAGATCGTGAATTTCACATATATTTAGAAAGATGACGTGCGTTATGTTTGATCATTCTCCGCACGGCCTGGCTCGCAAATCAGTAAGTGACTCGCATACGCCTAACTCGTTTCGAATGTTCGCTGAAACATCTATTATAGCGCATATATGCGCATGAATCTCTTCCCTAAGTGCAAGATAGTGCTGTCTTGGTACACGCAGCACAAAGCTTTCTGAATGAACATGCATCACTGAGTCTGACCCGAAGCCCCCAGTATTCACTGTCCCTGGTCTACCATGCCACCCTAAACACTGGATCCTTGTTGTCCGTGCCTGTGCATCACCTACATCTAGTATTTCGAACAAATAGGAGGTACGTCAATCTAGAAGACTAGAACTTCCAGCAACATCTGACTTTAGGCTTATATGAACTTGCGACACGATCAATGACATCAGCAAATTATCATCCGACGCCTAATATAGTTGACATCTAGCGCAGTTGCAGCGGAGCAGGTGGGTAGCAGGTAGTTATTATTTCACGGCATTAATTTATGTTTGCAGGCATATGAATCCGAATGGAACAGCAACACGGTCGACATCCAGCGCAGATGCCAAGGGCAGTATCAACCAGCTATCATTTTTGCGCTGTCATTTGCTTGTTCTTGCAATACATATCAGCGTCGTTTTCGTGCGATTTCCGTAGTTTTATTGCCTGGTACGAGTACATGTACAGTTGATAATATACGATCATCGACGGAAATATCATATGCGAGAATCAGCGCGAAATCGTGAGATCTCCGTCGAACAGCATCGCTAGAAAATCTCATATGTCCCATTCTCTACGGAAATCTACGGAAATCTTGTGTTCCTGGTTCACCAATATTTTGGCCGTTTTCCGTCGATACGGTGAGGTCCGGTTCTCACTGGGCATGAAGTAGCGACTGAGTCTTCGATCCAGGGCGCAGCATTTTGTCTGCAAAAGTGCAGCGGCGCAACTTGAATTCGAAGTTCGCGGGCTTCTGATGTCACCGTGCCTTGGGCGTCTAAAGACACACTGGTAGTAATAATGCCGCTATGATGCAGCACCGCCTGCAGCTTAGAGCGGCAATCAACACAGAATACTCAACACCAGTGGAAGTTACTCAGCGTCACTTCAGCTGGAATTTGATAGTGTTGAGAAGCAGCTCAGTCTATGATCCTACCCATACCCATTCGAGTGCTTAAAGGTCATGAAAACACCGTGTCAGCTATTGCTGTCTTCCCCGATAGACGACGCATGGTCACTGGCTCGGCAGACAAGACGCTCCGTATGTGGGATTTGAAGGACGGGGTTCTGTTGAAGAAAATGGAGGGGCACGGTGCTTTGGTGCGGGCGCTGGCAGTATCAGGAGATGGGCAATTGATAACAAGCGGCGATATCGACGGGGAATTCATCGCATGGGACGGCGACACTGGCGAACATCTTACTCAAGATTAAAGTCCACTCGGAAATGATCTGTGCACCAGAAGCTATGGTCATAAGAGTTGATCTGCGGCCCATTTGTATCCAAATGCATCTGTCGCACGTACTTTACTCTACTACCTTTCGATGATTCACACCTGCAAACTCGTTTGACTTCTGATCTTGTTTCTCATTGGCCTTACTTAATTGACAGACAACGGCAGGTCTGTGCATCGTGCGAGGATATGTGTACAGTACAAGGAGGTTAGGCTTGACTGGCTTTCAACGATCACCATCCTGACATGTGCACTTTTAGTATTGCCGCGTAAATCAACAGTGCACCGGATACACATAAATGCCGCGCCGCACGACCGCTTTCCATCACAAAGTCAGATCCACCAGAAGCTATGGTCACAAGATTTAATTTGGGTGTTGGGTGTCCATCGCTGGCTATCAAAACGCATTCGTCGTATGCATTTCTACTTCAGATACACAATCACTCTTTGCTTTACGTGTTCTGCACATGCACCTTTCGTTCTCCGCTCCAACGGGTTTCATTTATTCTAGCATCCCGAAAACGAACTCCCCTCAGTCTCTCAATCTGAAGACCAAGGTGAGTATTAGCATTTACCGATACATATTTTCATATTAACTAACTACCTACATAGTTCTCGTTTCGTTTTTAGGTATGCACTGCCCCGTGGTACGAGTCTCTCAATCCTAAGACCGAGTTCTCCTTTCTCTTCTAGTACGAGCCTCTCTTCGGTTGAGACTGGCCTTCCTGTCTCTGCCTCCTATGGCAGCTTCTTCCAATCCGACAGATGAAAGTTCGCATCTGTATGACGCACTCCCGAATGACCAGGACTTTGACTCGATAATATCTGATGCGAAGTTCACTGCTGATACTAGAACCGAATTCTACGACTCGTGTTTGACGAGTCGTAGATATGCCCTTGTTGGAGTGGCATGCTCAACTATCTTCGGCTGCTCATGCACCATTGCAGGCATTGTCATTTTAGTCAATCACGGAGTCCTCGGAGCAACCGACATGTCCGCAGTGAATTTTCCGTTGCTCCTGGGTGGGGGGAGATTGCCACTGGCGCTTGACTTAATTGTCACGTTATGCACCGAGTCCATAGGCCTCGTACACGGCATCTCATTACGCTCTGCGCTGGCCTCAGAGTCTCGACTTGATTTCAACACCAATCTGCGCCTTCTGACTGCAGCTCGTGGATGGTATAACCCTAACGGCACCCTGTTTGATGGTATCTCGGCTGTCCTCCTCATTATATCCTACAGCTCAGCTTCACTCGTATGTATCGACACCATCACCATCGTAGGGATGCCTCTCCTCGTTCTCGGTGTCGCACTCCTTCTCCAGGTGATCATCGCATTGTCAGCGATGCGGGCTGTCAAAATATTGACGTGGAGCTCCTCACCTTTCGACTTGACCGCCGCACTGGTCCACCACATGCAATTGACCCATGCTACTTTGCGGTGCATGCGTTGTGTGTCTGACCTAGACACCGATGGAGGTCCAGTGAAGCCATCAAAGATACAGCCCTCTGCGTGGCATGCTCACCCTAGCATCCGGAAAGTTGTCATTTCTCTTTGGGTGATCGTTGCAGCATGCGCTGGATGGGCCGCACTCGTCACGTATATCTCGCACCGGGACAGTCATTTCACCTCGATGACCCCAAATACGTGGTCGTTCTTACCCAACGGGCAGTCCAGTTCCATCTGGTATTCTATGCCGGGTGTCAATCTTGAGCTGTGGATTCTGCTCTTCGTCAACATGGCAGTTGTCCAGGGGCCGTTGACACTTGGGCTGCATTGCTCGGAGCTCATCGCGAATGTCATTCGAGACGAAAGACAGTGGAGATGCGCTACCGGAAGGAAAGGACTTAGAACGGCAATGAACCCAGTGAAGACAATCAATTCTCACTCACCCGATTTGTCTTGTACTTTTCGTTGCGAAGCCTTTCCTGCGTGAGTCATTGACGTCTAGTATCTTTTATAGATGTTATTGAACACCATCCTCGAGGATCACAGACTGGATGTTTGGGCTTTCATTCCAGATAGCTAACGACATCTCTGAGGGGAAACTAGTCGGGTCGGGCGTATTCATGAACACTCCCCAGGTTCGCACTTACTGCCTATGTCAAACTCCTACGACGTCCTCACAACCTCGTGCAGATCTGGAACTTATGCATAGCGCTGTTTATGTTTGTCTATCTCATCACTTCCGTCGCACGGTACCGACCGCGTGGTCCCCAGCCGGCTGCATCCGGCCACCTCCAGACGCTCGCCAACCTCGTGGACGAGTGGTATCCTGTGATGTGGTGGGGACACAAGGAGGACGGAATCCCGTACTGTCATGCTGGTAGGGTGCTTATATGCTCACAATGTCACTGCTTTGACACTTTTACAAAGGGACGAGCGATCACCCGCTGCCGCTTGTGAAGATGGACTGCGTTTGTGCTGGTTCTGGTGCTGAGTCTCTGGCACCCCGGTCGTGAGAGGTAGTTGCTTTGCTTTTTTTTAGAGGGCATTTCTCGATTTCTCTTTTTGTTGTATCCACGTTGGGCTGGCGATGCATTGACGGACACACAACCAGCCATGCCGTTGAATGATATATGTACAATTTTATACTGCTTGCTACGTTGTAGGTAGTTCGTCTTAATGTTGCTCCAACTCAGGCTTTGTAACACCGTGATGGATGAATGAACAAATCTCTATGAGCTGTGGAGGATGTGTTGAGTCGGAATATGACTAGGAAGTGTATAGGTGAGCTGCGCATGTGAATACCGGTGAATTTGGCCGACATTAAAGAATCAGAATCTCGGTAGGATCGTATCGCACATAACACATACTACATGCTGTAGTAGGACCTGTGGTTGGTCTATATGTAGCGACCGACGAACAAACCATCAACAACTATGTATCTGAGATCTGAATGCGCATATCGGCCACCCCTCAACTGCATGAAAAATGGTCTTGTGACTCTTGTCGGACCTGAAGCAGATGACCATGACGTAACCTCAATTTAAATGTCCACGAAAACGAGACTGCAAATTGTCTGAGACGGTCATGATCTCCTCAATCATCTACCAAACAGGAATGCACTTTCTGGAGCATTCTACTCGCTGAATGCTCGCTCTTCGGTACAAACGACCGTTCGTTGGCCCAGTAACCGCCAATCGGTCCCCGGGTGCTACTACTTGATCTCGTGCTGGTTTCGAGCTGGCATCCAGCAAGCCACTTTTCCATCTGCTCTAATTCCGCCTTATGTCTTCTTGTCCACACCAGCAATCCTCAAATCCATGGCCCTGTGTCTGGCAGATAGATCCAAGGAGTGAAACTCAGGTTCATAGCCCTCCGGTGTACATGAGCAGGAGTCAGGACTGTGAAGGTGATCACGGCTCAGACTGAGTCAGGCTATCATTATAGTCATAATTAGACAGGACTGGAAGGGGAGCCAAGGAACGACTTCCTTCTAGTATTAAGGTCAGTCATGAAGCTTCAAGTAGCGACTGAGTGTTCAATCTAGGGCGCAGCTTTTTATCGGCAAAACTGCAGCGGCACAACTTGAAGTTTGCGGGCCTGTGATGTCACCGATCCTTAGGCCTCTAACGAGACACTAGTAGCAATAATGCCGCTGTGATGCAGCACCGCCTGCAGCTCAGACTCGGAGTGGCAATTGTCTGATCGACCTCGACTGCGCTTAACACCATCATATTCCAGAGGAAATGACTCAGTGACTGAAGCAGCCCAGCCCATGATCCCACTCCTACCCGTTCGAGTGCTTGAAGGTCATGAAAACACCATGTCCGCTGTTGCTGTCTTCCCCAATAGACAACGCATGGTCACTGGCTCAGCAGACAAGACGCTCCGTATATGGGACTTGAAGGACGGGTTTTTTTTGAAGAAAATGGAGGGGCACGGTGCTTGGGTATGGGCGCTGGCAGTATCAGGAGATGGGCAATTGATAACAAGTGGTGATATCGACGGAGAAATCATCGCATGGGACGGCGACACTGGCGAACCTCTTACTCAATATCAAAGTCCACTCGGAAAGGATCTGTGCACCAGAAGCTATGTTCATAATATTTAATCTGCGTGCCCATTGTATCCAAATCCATTTGTCGTACGTATTTCACTTTGCATACACAATCACTCATTGCTACACGTGTTCTACATATGCACTTTTCGTTCTCCGTTTCAACAGGTTTCTCTTATTCTGGCATCCCCAGAACGAACTCCCCTCAGTCTCTCAATCCGAAGACCGAGGTGAGTATTAGCATTTACCGATGCATATTTTCATCCTAACTACCTACATAGTTCTCGTTTCGTTTCTAGGTATGCATTGCCGTAGTACGAGTCTCTTAATCCGAAGACTGAGTTCTCCTTTCGTACATAGTCCGAGCCTTTCTTCATTTGAGACTGGCCCTTGCTGTCTCTGCCTCCCATGGCAGCTTCTTTCAAACGGACAGATGAAAGTTTGCATCCATATGACGCACTCTTGAATGACCAGGACTTTGACTCGATAATATCTGATGCGAAGTTCCCTGTTAATACTAGAACCGAATTCTACGACCCGAGTTTGACGAGTCGCAGAAATGCCCTTGTCGGAGTGGCATGCTCAACTATCTTCAGCTGCTCATGCATCATTGCAGGCATTGTCACTTTAGCCAATAACGGAGTCCGCGGAGCAACCGACGTGCTCGCACTGAATGCGAGTGATAATCTGTTGGCCCTGCGGGGGGAGATATTGGCACTGGCGCTTAACTTAATCATCACGTTATGCACCGAGTCTATAGGCCTCGTACACGGTATCTCGTTGCGCTCTGCGCTGGCCTCAGAGCCTCAACTTCATTTCAACACTAATCTGCGCCTTCTGACTGCAGCTCGTGGATGGTGTAGCCCTAACGGCACCCTATTTAATGGTATCTCGGCTGTCCTCCTCATTATATCCTACAGCTCGGCTTCACTCATCCTATGTTTCGACTTCACATCTGATGATCCTTCCATCACCAACCCCAACTCCATCGCCATCGCAGGGATACCTCTCCTCGTTCTAGGTGTCGCACTCCTTCTCCAGGCGATGATCGCATTATCAGCGATACGGGCTGTCAAAATATTGACGTGGAGCTCCTCACCTTTCGACTTGACCGCCGCACTGGTCCACCACACGCAATTGACCCATGCTACTTCGCGGTGCATGTGTTGTGTGTCTGACCTAGACACGGATGTTGGTCCAGTGAAGCCACTAGAGATACAGCCCTCTGCGTGGCATGCTCACCCTAGCATCCGGAAAGTTATCATTTCTCTTTGGGTGATCGTTGCAGCATGCGCTGGATGGGCTACACTCGTCACGTATATCTCGGACCGGGCCAACAGTGGTCCTGGCTTCATCCCGATGACCCCACATACGTGGTCGTTCTTACCCAACCAGTCGTCCAGTTACATCTCGTATCCTATGCCGGGTGTCAATCTTGAGGTGTGGATTCTGCTCTTCTTCAACATAGCAGTTGTACAGGGGCCCTTGACACTTGGGCTGCATTGCTCGGAGCTCATCGCGAATGTCATTCGAGACGAAAGACAGTGGAGATGCGCTACAGGAAGGAAAGGACTTAGAACGGCAATGAACCCAGTGAAGACAATTTTCACTCAGCCGATTTGTCTTGTACTTTTCGTTGCGAAGCCTTTCCTGCGTGAGTCATTGAGGTCTAGTTTCTTTTATAGATATTATTGAACACCATCCTCGAGGATCCCAGACTGGATGTTTGGGCTTTCATTCATGATATTTAACTGAGTGTCCGACGAGAAACTAGGAGGGTCGTATGTATACATGAACACTGCCCAGGTTCGCACTTACTGCCTATGTAAAATTCCTACGACGTCCTCACAACCTCGTGCAGATCTGGAACTTATGCATAGCGCTGTTGATATTTGCCTGTTTCTTCACTTTCGTCGCGCTGCGCCGACCGCGTGGTCCCCAGCCGGCTGCATACGGCCACCTCCAGACGCTCGCCGACCTCGTGGACGAGTGGTCGCCTGTGATGTGGTGGGGACACAAGGAGGACGGAATCCCGTACTGTCATGCTGGTAGGGTACTTATGTGCTCACGATGCTACTGCTTTGACACTTTTACAAAGGGACGAGCGATCACCCGCTGCCGGATGTGAAGATGGACTGCGTTTATGCTGGTTCCGGTGTTGACTCTCTGGCACCCCTCTCGTGAGAGGTAGTTGCTTTGCTTTTTTAAATGGCATTTCTTGATTTCTCTTTTTAAACAGAGGAGCTGTATCCACGTTAGGCTGGCGATGCATTGACGGGCACACAACCAGCCATTCCGTTGAAAGATACATGTACAATTTTTATACTGCTTGCTACGTTGTAGGTAGCTCGTCTTAATATTGCTCCAACTCGGGCTTTGTAACACCATGATGGATGAATGGACAAATCTATACAAGGTGTGGAGGATATGTCGAGTCGGAATATGAATAGGAAGTGCAGTGTAGGTGAGCCATTAAAGAATCAGAGTCTCGGTAGGATCGTATCGCATATAGCACATACTACATGCTGTGGTAGGACCTGTGGTCGGTCTATATGTAGCGACTGACGAACAAATCATTAACGTTGCAACAACTATGTATCTGAGATCTGAATGCGCATATCAACTGCAAAGGAAAATGGTCTTGACCTGAAGCAGGTGATCATGAGGTAACCTCAATTTACATAAATGTCCATACTGCAAATTATCTGAGACGGTCATGATCTCCTCAATCATCTACCAAACAGGAATGCACTTTCTGGATCATTCTACTGGCTGAATACTCGCTCTTCGGTACAAACGACCGTTCGTTGGCTCAGTAACCGCCAATAGGTCCCCAGGTGCTACTACTTGATCTCGTGCTGGTTTCGAGCTGGCATCCAGCAAGCCACTTTTCCGTCTGCTCTAATTCCGCCTTATGTCTTCGCACACGGCTTCTCTCAGCAGGCAATATGTTCGATCCCACTATACGGGAGTGGGATACATCGACCTGGAAGCAAGTTGGTGGTCCCTGAACAGGCCATACTCACCAGATTGGCGCCATTGTCATGAACTCTACTGGTACTTTGCTCTCCTCTGCATCTTATGACAACTGCAACGGTGTCTGTGTCTGGTGGCGTTCAGATCGAAAAGCTATTGCCTCGTTCCGGCACTCCGACGCAGTGTGCTCCGTCGTCGTCTTCTTTTTTGTTTTTTTCTTTATAAAAGAAAGAAAAAAGACAAAGAAGAAGAGGAAATACACAAATGCGTCCTCACCGGAGGGTTTGATAAGAAGGTCTGAGAGTGGGCAGTGCCGGTGGATGCTTTGCTAGATCCCAAGGTAAGTTTGTACCCATTCTCATGTAACGCAATGTGAGCATGCTTGATTCAGATATTCCCTATGTATGCGAGAGTCCGTGATACATGTATAATCGGGAAATCGCCATTTTCTTCTACGAACAGGATTGGAACCTATATCTTGACGGCCAGTCTTTTAATTACAAAGAGTCCATTGTGATCATGCAGGAGTTGGCTGATGCGACGGGAATAGATTCAGGGGCGCTCGTCGCCTTCCATCCTGGGATGAGAAATGCTGGAGAGAAACTCCAATGGGTACCAAGGCGTATCACCACATTGCAGGAAGATATTGCATACTCGTTGTTCGGCATCTTCGGTGTCCACTTACCTCCAATTTATGGCGAGAAGAAGCAAAATCCACTTGGGCGGCTCCTACAGGAGATCGTGGCTCGGTCGGGCGACATAAGCACCTTGGACTGGGTCGGAAAATCATCTGAGTTCAATAGCTGCCTGCCAGCTGACATTCCTACATACCAGGCTCTGCCATGCATGCTGCTATCTCTTTCCGAAGATGAGGTTCAGACACCAGTTTCCTCACTCCGAAATACCGTGACTGTGAAGTCAGCTTCGAAACTTTATACCCTGCTTGGCACCATTAGTGTTCCTCGTTTTGCGAACTGCAGATTACAGTTGCCTTGCATCGCATTCCGTCTCACTGCTATGAGACGGATGCCCGATCAAGACCGGGAGATATACCTTATCTATGCAGTCAAGGCAGATGGGCCTCACGACCTGTTGATCACTACAGAAGACAAGCTCATTCCGTTCTCGCGGGCCATTGTCACTGGGCAGACATTCTTCCTTGTCCGCACGTGGGATCGTCACCTCCTTGACCTGCCTGACTTTGCAGGCAATACGCAGAGCATGGCACACATCTCCGTACACGAGTCCCCTGTGGAGAATGCACTGATTGACTCGGACTTGCCAGCTCTGCGATTGATTGATCATCTTCGGCAGCCTTTTCGCGGGTTTTCTGGCAAGGCGAACCTAATGACTTCCCAGTCTCATTTACCAGCGTTGCGACTCATCGTTTGCCTTGGACAACATTTTCGTGCAATTTTGCTAGCAACGCGGAGGGGAATACATGAGAACCGCATCGGATCACGATATCATTGCACAACTCAAAGACACGTCTTCTGTTTGCAACATGATGGACTATGTCAGGCCAGTGGAGATATTGTAGCCAGTGTGCATTGATATTTCCATCGATCGTATTTTTACGAATTCGGAGAGTAGGTTTTCTGATTAGAACTCGTGCTCCGAGGGGGTGGAAGTAGAACTTCGTGTTCACCTGACCACGTAATAAATACTTACATGCATGCAGAGGTACTGTACCTAGACTTAATGCCAAAAAGTCTACAGTTCGTCTTTGGTGTGCTCGTCCTCCAGTGGGCGACATAATGCCGGGGTCGTTCCTGTAATTTGGTACTCGCACTTTTCCAGCTCTGCCACCGTCAGTAACGTGTTTTCAGTGCCGCATGTAAGGACGAGCTAATAAGAGCAAATCAACGTTGTGGGGGAGAATATAGAATATGCAATATTTACCTCGACGCTGCGATGGGGGCCGTTCCAGCATTTGGCCCCCTGGGTATAGTGCTGTCGGGTATAATATTCTGGCTCACCAGGTTGAGCAGCTTTGTTCCAGGACGAAAATTTCCTGGAAGGCACATAGATGAGTACCTTCATAGCACTTATTCCTAAATAACATACCCGAGACTGAAGCCAGAACCACCGCTACTGGGAATTTGCTTCGCCTCGTCAAAGAGGCAAACTTCGTAAGTGTAACTGTGAAACGTGGGTATACTTCCAAGTAGTTCGAAGCAACAACACATACTCTCCGGCATCCTTTGACAGGCACAAGCCCTCAAGTTTTTTCCACTCGCCTTCTGGACCAAAGCCCTCGGGATCAAAGAGATCTAGGAGGTCCTCATTTGCAGTCCGTTGCTCGTCTTGGGTCAACTTGAGACTGTGTTCCGCATCCGAAAGGGCCACACGTGCACGATTTGATTCTAAGGTGGTATCAGCACATACATTCAGTCACATAGGTCCATATAGTTACCACCAGACGTATCGGATGTGCCTCCGCGCCCGATCCCGAAAACTGAGAGAGCCGAGAGGAGCGAGTCGCGGAAACTATGATAGGATGGGAGCAGAGCGTCTGGAAGGTAGGCCGAGATGTCAAGCACTTAAAAACTGGTCAGTTTCTTGCAGTACCAGCAATAACTTTTAACTTACATAGGGACGGGGCAGAAGCGGGCCCGACAAGCTGGTCATGTTCTAGCAGCAGCGTCACATGATCTGTTTTCAATAACTGATCCAACTCCTTCTCGATCTTTGCTGCATTCCAGAGACCTTCATCTTCAACATTGTCCTCTGCTTTCGGTTTTTCCGCGGTAGTGCCAGCCTCCCCATCGTCACCCTTGCGTACGTCGTTTATGTGAGGTAATCCTGCTAGTGCCTCCCAGCCACGCACAGCCTCGAGGACGGCCATATCTTGATAGTTAGGGTTATAGCCCGCGCGGAGTGAGGTCAAGATGTCACCAAGAGCTTTCTCGCGTTCCAGGTGCTTCTTGTGTTCTTTCTGAAGGGACTGGAGTGCGGTATGATGTACGAGGAGTGACTGGTAGAGGGCTGCAACACACTTGTGAGTCAAGATTGCAGGGAGTATGTCAGGACACACGTACGAGACTGTTTCTTACGCTCCAGCTCAGCAGCCGAGAGGGATTCTGCACGTTTTGCAATATCTGAAAAGCGCTGTGTTACCACAAAAGCTCCCGACTCTTGAACTAACATACCTCGTAATCTCTCCACCTCTTTCTCTCTCGTTCCAATCTCTTTGGCAATATCAGCAACGAGTGCCTCCAAGCGCTTTTGCTCCTTATGTGCATACGCAATGTATGAAGATCGTATCTTGGATCCAGTCCTTCGCAGCTTGCGCTCTGCTTCTGTCTTCTTTCTGTGTTCTGCTCCGACTTCCTGGCAAGTGTTCGGACACATGCCCAAGGGCTCGTCCGATCCATCACAACATTCCTGCTCTACATTCAAATGAGTATCACGAACTCACGGTACCACATCTGCAAACTTACCGCAAAGTCCATCGTTAACATGCGAGCTTTGTATAATTGCCCCAATATGGCCCTCATTGCGGCAGTAGAACTTGTTATTGGGACATGCACTCGTGCCTTACAGAATATAGAACTACGTCAATACAACTTAGTTTACCTCACCAGAACCACCCGGATTCGCACCTGGCTCGTCGCTGCCATCTCGACAATCACAATAATCATCATTTACTGCACTCCAGGCAATTTCCTTCGAACCGTCTAAACACGTCCATGTTTGGTGCGAACCCCTCGTGCTGGGTACGTATTTCGGCACGAGGGAGGGAGGAACGCCGTGGGACTTGTCGAGTGCTGCTAATGATGGAAGGGCGAGGGTGAGGAGTAGCCAGGGATGCATTGTCGACCCAAATTTCAGTGGGATACTCGTTAACTCTCTCCCACTCAACTCAACGTGATCGGTGCCACAATTACGTCAGTGATTTTTATGCGGCGCCTCAATAACCGGATTTCGCCGACAGATTGGCGGTCAGGCCAGACCTAGGTGCAGTTCATCGACATCGACGAAGAGGCCACGACATTATGGTGAGTATCCTCCATTGATGATGATTTCCAGGGTAGAAAGCATGAAACATGCCGGTTCTTTGGACTGCAGGATGTCCAGAGTGTTGCACCCCTTGGATGTCATATAAAGTATGTGGATGTGGTGCTAACTACCTTCGATTTAGGCCAAAGCAAAAGCTCCACCACCATCATCATCTGGCGGAAAGGCTGCTAAGAAGAAGAAGTGGTCGAAGGGAAAGGTCAAGGACAAGGCCCAGCACGCCGTCGTCTGTGACAAAGCTACATTCGACCGTATCATGAAGGAAGCTCCCACCTGGCGTCTCATCAGCCAGAGCATTCTCATTGAGCGATTGAAGGTCAATGGAAGCCTGGCACGCGTTGCCATTAGACATCTGGAGAAGGAGGGCTTGATCAAGCGCATTGTGCACCACTCTGGTCAACTCATTTACAGTGCGTTCTTCCCAATGTTATATTATGGATGAGGTTGACCAACTTTCAATTTAGCCCGGTTGACAACCGCATCAGACTAGATTACTAGTCTTTTATTCATTATGGCCACTCATGAGCCCATGTATCTTCCACCACAACCAAAATCTATGCTTTTGACTGGCACTGAATGAACCAAAGCTCTAGGCCTCGTGAACGTCTTGCATTCTCGCCATTTATTCAGTAAAAGAGTGAATCACGAAGAGAGTACATGCAATGAATGTCGTCTGTGCTAAGTTTACATTCGCCGATGCGATAAGAGTCCTCAATGTATGGGTCCAATGAACTCGAAAGCCTCCCGACTCCAATAGGTTATCAGTTGCATTCATTTTCCTGTTGATGCTTTTGTGAACAGGCGGTTACATTTCCCCACACTCTGCGATATAGACATGAGACACCTTTCCGAAGCCGTCAAATCAACTACATACCAACGATCTTCACGACTAGCTTTGGTCTGTTGTTCTGTCCCGTAGGGACATTCTCGATTTTACGAAGCGTCAACATGCCGTCGATGACCTTGCCGAAAACCACATGCTTTCCGTCCAAGAAATCGCATTTTGCTGTGGTTATGAAAAACTGCGAGGATTAAGATCGAAGTGGAATTGCAGAATCGTGAAGAGCAATACCTGGCATCCGTTTGTATTTGGGCCTGAATTTGCCTACCAATCATTATGAGATAAATGTTTGCGAACGTGGAAGACATAGCAAACCATAGAAAGCAGGCCAGGTCCAGTGTGCTTCTCTTGGAAGTTCTCATCCTGTATCGTAGAGTCAACTTGTGCGCCCACCATGAAGAGCGTAAGTACACTTACAGGGAAATTCTTTCCGTATATCGAGAACGATCCTGTTCCATCACCGTTCAAAAAGTCTCCACCTACAAGCAGGCATGGGATTGGGCTGGCCGAAAAAATATTGTTACAATATGCTCACCTTGGCACATGAAATTCGGTACACTGAGGTGCACGCGTTAATTATCATGGATATTAAGAAGATGCTATCGTACACTCTGCCCAGAATCCATCAACGAAGGTCGATCACTCGAGGTCGCGATGATGATTACCTATGGAAAGTCGCATTCTTGTAACCCTGAGGTCGCGCATCACGTCTAATCTCGAGGCGTTATAAAGAATTGTTTATCTTCATGGCCTGGACGTACCTGCATTCGCCGGTGCAGAGCTGCCTGAAGTTCTCAGCAGTTCTGCAAACTTGATCAGAACAGCACACAGCTACAGGTGGCAGCCGCAAACTTTGGGACAACGTCACTGAAGAGCTCCATTTTAATTCTACCTGCTGGTGTCTCTCCGATATTGATATCCATGAAAACGATTGGACGCGTTGTTGAAGACATGATGACAGAGATCAAGAAGATTGTGTAATTACATAAACTACGAGAAGGGTAGAGATAAGATTACAAAAGATAAATTATTTTTAATCGTGGTAGATAACGAAGATATACATAGATCGGGAGACAAATAGCTCCAAACACAATACGTATCGTACAGCGCCAGGCCCAAGCAGCGTGACTGAGTACAACATTGTGCAATGTTGGAAAATCAGGGCGGGTGCACAAATTTCTGCTATACTAGCGAAACTCGAAACTCGAGTGAACAAGACGCGGACAGCGTACCTGCTAGCGAGATGAGAAACTCGAGTGGGAAAAGGCAGAGCGCCGGCTCCGTCACTTCGCTAGACAGACCGTCATCTCCGCTCATAAAGGTGGCACATGATGAAGATTGTCTGCGGCACATTCGTCATGCCGATTTGCACAGGCCCGCAGGCAATGGGCCAAGACAAAGACACGGGAATGTCTGCTATCTAGGACAGTCTCGTCCAATTACTTTTGTGACAACTTGATTGATCATAGGTCTCGACTGTCGCCCGGTCACTCGATTAACCGAATAACGCGTCCTTGGCTAACCTGCTATGGCCAGAAAGACCCCATGGAACGGCCCATCATATCAACATCATAATGATAGCGCAATGAACCATCTAGATCAAGCAAAGTCGACTAAGTGCAGTCGACTTAGGTTCAACTCTGACAACCCAGGGTCCAATGTCGTACTACTTACTGACAGTCACTAGTCACTGATGGGTATTCCAACTTGATTTAAACCGTGTGCTTGCTCATGTCACTCCCTGACCGCCACCATAGTCTCACCTGTTGCAATGAGTTGCAACACTCCCTACTTCATCGGCATTGATATCGGCACCGGTTCAGCTCGCGCGTCTCTCGTTGCACGAAACGGTGAGATAATAGCGTCTTCCACGAAGGATACCATCACCTGGCGTGATCGGCACGATTACCGTATCTTCGAGCAATCCACGAACAATATCTGGGAGCAGATTTGTACCGCGGTAAAGGAAATATTGGAGCAATCTAACATTCCCGCGACCGCAGTCAAGGGGCTTGGCTTCGATGCCACCTGCTCTCTTGCTGTGTCGGATTTCGACGGGAATCCGATAACAGTGACCAAGGGCAGCAGTATTGGCATTCATGGCGATCGGAACGTCATTCTGTGGGCGGACCATCGCGCCGAGAAGGAAGCTGAACTTATCAACTCCACTGGGTCGATCGTCTTGAATTATGTAGGCGGAACCATGAGTGTATGTAGCGGCTACGAGTCCGGTTTACCTTGCTAATTCTAATTTTGGAGCAGCTTGAGATGGAGGTGCCTAAGATTCTTTGGCTCAAGAAGCGCATGGACCCTGCTCTGTTCGCCCGGTGCCAATTTTTTGATCTTCCCGATTTTTTCACATACAAGGCAACTGGAGATAACACACGCTCCTTTTGTTCGGTTACGTGCAAGTGCTCTTATGTTCCCGACAAAGGCTGGCAGCCGGACTTCTTTGAGCGCATTGGTCTCGGTGAACTCGTCGATGATGATAACTGGAAGCATATGGGCGCCGCCAGGGGGAAAGTGCAGACTGCCGGAAGCCCAGTTGGTCGAGGATTATCTAAAAAGGCGGCTGAAGAACTTGGACTTGTGGAAGGTACTGCTGTTGGAAGTGGTCTGATTGACGGGTATGTCACATTCCATCAATATGCCTATTGCAATGTGGATGCTATTGGCGTTGTGCTAGGTATGCTGGTTGGATGGGCACAGTTGCCGCTCGATACACGGAGAATGGACAACTTTCAAACGTGCTTCCTTCTCTCGACGAGTCTCGGCACCGTTTGGCTATCGTTGCCGGAACGAGCACTGGCCATATTGTTCAAGTAAGTCATCTTGCTCAATCCATCTTCATCCGGACGTCAACATTGTTGCAGAGTCGGGACAGTGTCTTCGTAAAGGGTGTATGGGGCCCATATAGGGTATACCATTGCCATTCTGCATAACATGCGGTGTCTTAATGGTACAATCCCATAGGACACAGCTTTCCCTGGTTGGTGGATGAATGAAGGGGGCCAGTCGTCTACGGGACAGCTTATCGACTTTATCATCACCACTCACACCGCGTATCCCGAACTCAAAGAACGTGCAAAGCAAGAGGGAAAGTGTATGCATGTTGGTTCGTGTAGCTTTTCATGCTGGAGCAGCCCAAACAGTGTGTTGACGAGCGTCTATAGTCTTGCTGGACGTCCTCGAAAAGTTGCGGCACGAGAATAATGTTGATACCTACACGGAGCTTACGAAGGATCTACATTTCTATCCTGATTTCCATGGTGAGATAAGCTACAGTTCGATATTAGCATCTTTATTCACAACTATCACAGGAAACAGGTCTCCAATTGCCGACTCTCGAATGAGAGGTTCCATTGTCGGTCTTGAGCTGGTAAGTTGCTACTTCGATTGAGAACTTCGACCAACTCATCTTGATTGCTTCAGGACGCATCTATAGCCGACCTCGCTCGCAAGTACTACCTTACCCTGGAAGCTATCGCCCTTCAAACACGCCATATCATTGAAGCTCTCAACGCGGCAGGGCATGACATCACCTCTCTGTATCTTTCTGGTGGGCAGGTAAAGAATGTGGTGATAATGCAGCTCTTTGCAGACACATGTGGCATCCCCGTCATCTTGCCCAAGTCGTATTCTGAGGCGGTGGTTCTTGGTGCAGCGATGCTGGGAAGGATTGCAGCGGAGGGTGCTAAAGACGGAGAAGACATGTGGAAGATCATGGTAAGATGTCCTGTGCATTCTGCTGAGTATAGATGCTGATTTTTGCCATTCAGGTCGAGATGACACCTGCTGGTACCCTCGTGGCCCCTGGAGCGTCGTCGACAGTCGAGAAAATACTAGATGCCAAATACAATATATTCCTAGAAATGATCGATATCCAGAAGCGCTGGAGACGTCAGATTGAAGAAGCTAGTAGCCATTGAAATGTGTGTACATTCCAATTTAGTTTACGATACATTTCTGTATTATTACCCCAATATTGTACGGACGAAAGAGCGCGAGCTCGGTATCCCAATCAACAGCAAGACCTAATCGGTAACTACCAACAAATTTGATGAACGAAATTTGTATGTGTTTCATACTTGGGTATAAAATTTTATCCCCAGGTAATATACGCAACGCACCAAAAACTATTCGAAACCTCCCCATGGATGTGTCAGTTAGGCTTTGACACTCGGCCACTCTGCGATAATGTCATCTGTGCGGCGGCGAAGGTCATGCTCGTCTCTGAGTGGAATATCTTCCAACTGCGCTAGCTGCTGCAAGACGTCATGAAGACAAGTGACCTAAACACGGGAAGACCGGCTGAGAATGTTGCCAATGAATCATTAAAACTGACCAACCGATGCAAGTTCTGAATCCAGGTGCGGGTACACAGACTCTATCTCAGCCAACACTATGCTCAAATCCTCCATGCCCTGATATATGTAAACAACAGAATGCAGATGTCGGAGATTCATTCCGTACCTTGTGGCCAATCTTCGTCTTTCCTTTGACAAGTCGTTGCAACGCCGCAATCCATTCGGACACCTGGTCTTCGGCAATCTCAATTTTATGCTTCTTCCGAACAGGTTCATCCTCAAGGTGGCGGCTCTCCGTATGAGCTCTCTTTTTAGAGACGTCATTGTCCCCAGAAACACTTGTGGCTTTGGTGCTTTGCGACAGCAACGTGTCAACTGATGGTCCTGAATCGGATGAGATGGGGCTGTGTTCTTTGCTTGCCGCAACCTCGTGCGCCGGCGCGAGGACGGACGCCGAATCTGCGGTTGCCTGCGGTTACAACATATCAGCTCGTGTTCATCTCTGGTCTGCGATGCATGGTACTCACGTGAGTGTTTGATCCATCAGGCAAGCGAGGTATGTCTGCGTCTCCGAACATTGCATCCAGTCGTTCATTGAATTTCTCCCCTCTAGGTTGCTGTAGAAGAACGGTAGCTTGAACACCGTCCAGCATTCGCGTAAATTTGCGCGGCAAGGCACGATGTTCATCCTCGACTGAAGCTGGCCCTTCGCTGTGATGATCTCCCTGATGTGCGGAGGTTGGAACATCGAAGTCAAAAATGACGTCTTCGAAGGGAAAGGACCTCGTCCTTGAAGTCCCGTCCTGCGACTCTTCGTTGGTGTCATACCCTGGCCGCCCGGTATAGCCCCGACGACGCAAAGTAATTTTGGCTACTCGAGTGTCCAATGCAGCATCAATAACATTTTGCATAGACTCGTAAGGAATGGCGGGCGCAGCTTTTCGCCGAGCGATGGTCGGAACTGCTGTGGTGGCATTGGATATTGGGGTATCGGCTACCGCGATAGCCTCAGAGCCTTCCTGACTTGTACTTCTGCGAGTGTTCTGGATCCGGCGGCGCTTTTTGCTATAAATAACAGTTTGCATGTCGGAGATGCTCCCCTCGCTGTCAATAGGTGCGACTGGCGGCGAGATATTGTATGAACCATTGGCGCTGAATGTTGCTTGTAGTGTCTCCTGCAAACTCTGGGAGCCGCGAGAATCCCTCGGCCCGGAGTAGACACCTGAAGTTCGCGAAGACGCGTGCTGGACTTCTTGTCGAGGCTCTGCAAGCGGAGGACCACGGTCTGGACCTTTTTGGCGTTTCTGGGACAGCGTTTTTCTGGCATTCGAAGGCGAGGCTTTTGAGCCTTTCACACCTAAATGGAGCTCGTCCATACTGCCTTCGCTATCCGAAACAACTAGTGGTGTCCATGAAGGAAGATCACGGTGTTCAAGCAGTATAGTGCCTCCGTCGTCTACTAGTGTGGTACCTCGAGATAGTCGAGGGACTGCTTCATTTGGACTGGGAGGAGGTGAGACTGATGAAGGCACCATCCTAGTAGTGGTTTTGTAATATAAATTTTTTGGACATTGAACTCGAAGACAGTTAGCGGCGAAATAAATACTTACTTGTCATGTTTGGACTCGGAATCAGAGTCTTTGGGGAGACTACCTGCGAAGTTGATACCACTGGTGAGAGCCTGTCTCTGCAAGTTAAAGAATCATTTGATCAGGAATGGTACAATCAAAATATGTCCAATACTACTGACATGTGGTCCTGCATGTGTAGCTACAAATTGGTGTGTCATAAGTGGTGTGTCATACATTCTTGCCCATTGCTTCATCATTGTAGTAGAAAGCAACAGAAGCTAGGTAGCCAGATTTGAAAGAGCAAGGCTTAGGCTACCTCAAGATTTGTAAGTTCATTAAATATTAGATGAGAAATTGAGATTCACCAAGGGAATGTGGTTGCTTGCTGTATGGTGAGAGGCTAAGAGATTTCAGGTAACTATATCAGAAGGGAATGATTTATCATCACCCTAAGTTGGGTCACTGTTATATATTGATTTTATTGTTTGGTATTATTGACATGATTTGGCATACAGCTTAGTCACCCACTATCCTTGGCACTCCAACAATTCACATGATTTGTTCACTTGCCTAATTTAGCTAGGCTGACAGTTAGTGATATGCACAGCCACCTGTAGTTCCCACATACCTGATCTAATTAGATATGACAGTGATGTACGCTGACAGGTCTAAATTGCTGAATTGTCATTGTTGTCATTGCTAGCAATTAGGGATTAGCATGGGTCATCCTGTGGGTGTTGAAGGTCAGACTCCACATACTGCTGTGACTTATCCCTGTATCTTATGGTCAGTAGGGAACTGCACGGGTATACCCCCGGGTATCAGAGGCCTTACCTGCACCTGTACCCGCTCTGACGGGTGCGGGTTTTTGGCGGGTACAATGAGCTCTGACCTGTACCTGCACCCATGCAGGGTTTACCCACGGGTACCATATACAAATAATAAATTTATTAGACACTGAAACTGCAAATGAGCGTGAACAAGTGCGAATGAGCGAGAACAAGCACGAACCGGCGAGAACAAGCACGAACAAGTGAGAACAAGCATAAGCGAGCGTAAACGAGTGCGGACAAGTGTGGACAAGCGTGAGCAAGCATGGACAAGCGCAAACAAGTGTGAATCAGCGCGAATGAGTGGGAACAAGCACGAACAAACGAGCATGAATGAGTGTCGAGGGCGGGGCAAAAGTGAGGATCGACACGCTGCGAACAGCAGACAACGACTTCAATCAGCATGGCTTGAGCTTGAAGGAGGATTGTCACACTCACTTCCTGCAAACAGCGGACAATGACTTCGATCAGCATGGCTCGAGCTTGAAGGAGGATTGACACACTCACCTCCTGCGAACAGCGGGAAATGACTTCAATCAGCATGGCTTGAGCTTGAAGGAGAATCAACACACTCACCTCCTGCAAACAGTGGGAAACAACTTCAATCAACATGGCTCGAGCTCGAAGGAGGATTGACACACTCACGCTATGAACAGCGGGAAATGACTTCGATCAGCATGGCTTGAGCTCGAAGGAGGATCGATGCACTCACCTCCTGCAAACAGCGGACTTCAATCAGTGTGGCTCAAGCTTGAAGGAGGATCAACACACTCACATCCTGCAAACAGCAGACATCAATCAGCGTGGCTTGAGCTCAAAGGAGGATCAACACACTCACCTCCTGCAAACAGCGGACTTCAATCAGCGTGGGTTGAGCTCAAAGGAGGACTGACACACTCACAGGTGTTGTGTTGAAGAAGATGGAGGGGCATAGCAGCAGGGTGTGGATGAGTGCAGAGGATGGAGAATGAGGTTGAGGTTGGATAGTGGCGCTTTGCACAGACAAGTGCCTGATATTGAAAAAAGGGTGTAAATACTCGTAAGTAATGTACTGTACATACATACATAGATTTTAAAAACATACCTTTAAGTTTTGAGAGCAGCATTACCTAGAGTCAGCAACAATAAGATCTAATAGTACGAGTATAAAGGGGAAGTGTTAGTGGTACTTTGAACAACTGAACACCAAACAATTACCACATTAGGAAGGCATGGGTATGCCAGGGGTATGGGGTTAGCATGCGGGTTTTTGAATCCCGACCCCCACCCATACCCCAGTGGTACCCGTACCCGTGACCCGCACGGGTTACCCATACCTGTTGTGGGTAACACAACAAAAGTGACTGCAAGTCAGATGACAAGCAAACACTCTCTATGTTGGGTCTTGATATGCCATGCGATATGTTCAACCCTTAAGGGAAGCAAAGAAAGCAAGGATCCACGAAATGATGCTGATCAACCCTGGTGAATGGCGGTGAAAGCGCAAGAAACACGCTGAAGGCACTGTGAAAGAGAAATAGTGACTAGGCTGTTAGTAACTAGCACTATTTATCCAAATAGGTGTGAGTGTAGTATTCAACCCAAGAGGACTGCTATTGAAGCAACTCCCTACTAAGAAGCAAGGGAAGCGATAGTGCGAAGGGCTAAAAACCTATAGCGACCTAAGACCAAAAACTAATGAGTAGCGCTATAGTGATCAGCGACAAGTGGGTTCCGACAGAGAAATGTGCGTATTAAGTGAGATGCGCTATGCAAGTTGTTTTATGTGATAGCGCTATGCGACGTCCAACTAGCGACAGCGAGAAGAAATCAAAGGGAGCGAGAGCGAGAAGTAAGGTAAGACAGTGCAAGTGAAATGCCTGGTAGCGACTAGATTATAGCTCAACTACCGATAGTGATCCTGACGTTGCAAAAGTCAAACTTAAGAGGGAACTTTAGCGACATGCACTTAAAGCAAGTCAAGCGACATGCGATCAAAGAGATTTGGCAAGAGCAGAATCGATTGCATTAAGACTGAGATATAGCAACTAAAGTGATTCTGACACCAGCAAAGGTCCGGGGAAGGGAAGTACTGTACTGTATGTGCGACGGGTCAATTTATCATACTGCATAAAGGTTTGGAATTGCGTAGGCGAGTATAGTAGTGACACTGGCAAGGGCACAATGTAGCGACAGGTAATAAAACATGCTGTGCTGTGGAACACGAGGATACATGTAATAAGACCTGTGATTGATGAGTAGCGACATTTAAGGAAAAATAACGCACCAGCGGAGGTAGGTGGACATACATAGGCAGGACATGGGAGGACGGAATACCTAGGCGTCGGACCGGTGTAGAGACTCGCAATTCTGTGGGCTCATATGGGCTCATTTTATGAATTCTGATGACTGGCCTTTACTGCACGACTCGCACTATCATCCACTATGACTTCCCTATAGAGTGCACCACTTTCCTGTGAAACGCGCCATAGGCGCGATACTTTCCTGCACAACGCGCAGTATTCCCGCGTGCATACCTTGTGCGCTTTCTCGCGCTTAAGCGCCCTGCATCGCCTATCATCCAGGAACGTCCCTCTATGTCCATCCACCTCATTGGTACGTCATATCCCTTGCCTCGTGGTTTGTAACAAGCATTGCAGTGCTATTACATGTCATTACATATTTTTAGCGCTTACTGCTCCTATCCCTTCCGCTTCTGATGCGATTTCCATAGTATAAAGTTTGCTGACTTACTACTTCATCATTATTACTCCCCTTTGCTGTACTTCCCTCGCTATTGGGTTTTACTTTAAAGTAGTAGTCACCACTTGGGCGCACTTTGTGTTTCCAATGGTTATCGTTATCCACCTATACTAGACCTTTATCCACGCTCGTTATAACACTCGCTCTGCGTTTGCACTCGCTTTGCACATCCGCTTCCTTATCCGTTTCCTTATCCGGTATTTTCCGCACAACGCGCGCCTTAGCGCTCACGTTCCCACGCTCGCGCTTACCTTAGTGCGCTCTCTCGCGCTTCGCACTCACTTCGCTTTTCTTCTTGCGCTTTCGCACATCCATCACACTTCAAGGGTCTTTCTTTCATCTGGTTCTGTGTTCAGTAGCAGTCCCCTTTAGGGTCGAACGTTCTTGCATTCTGCAAGTATAGCAGCTAGGCAGAGCCAAGACTCACTTATACTGGTTGAGCATTTTTAGATATTTCATATCAGCCCAGCCAGGTTGAGATCGCCTCAGCGCTATGGGAGAAAAGTGGTTCCAAAGTGGATAACTTGGGAATGATAGCGCTGGTGACTAGCGCCTTACTCATTTTCCTCTAGACAAGGCAAAATAAGCCTATGACACTCATACGCGCCTAGCACTGGTATGATTGTCACACTGTTTTCGAAGGACTCAGGTATACACACTGTGAATCAGATCATAGCGTGTTCTTCAAAATTGAGAACGGAACTCACATAATAGCAGCCATCTATGTTGACGACAAAATGATATTCTCAAAGGACCTAAAACTCATCAATCAACTCAAGGAAAAGTTAAAGGGAGAGTACAAGTTGACGGACCTTGGAGAAGCTCACTGGATCTTAGGGATGGAGATCATATGTGACAGGGAGAAGAGACAATTTAATTGTCGCAACAATGATATGTTGAAAGTATACTCGAACATTTCAACATGCAGGATGCACGACCAGTCGCAACGCCAATGGATCCTAATATCAAATTAGTCAAACGGGAGACTGCAGAGACCGATCCCAGACCTTACCAAAGTGCATTGGGAGCAATCATGTATGTGATGCTTGCAATGTGCCCAGACCTTGCATTTGCAGTGGGCGCATTGAGCAAGCACTCTGCGACACCTGGAGAGGAGCATTGGAGTGCGCTAAGATGCGTATATCATTACCTGTGCAAAATGTCGAAGAAGCGACTAGTCTTCAAGGGAAACAATGAGACAAGTCCGCAAGGATACATTGATGCTGACTGGGCATCAGATATAAACGATCGACGCTTGATAACCGGATATGTGTTTACAATGGCTGGGGGCGCAGTGAGCTGGCAGTCAAAGAAGTAGGATTCCGTGGCACTGTCAAGCACTGAGGCGGAATACATGGCAGCGGCGTCAGCTACAAAGGAAGCAATCTGGGTAAATACCTTCCTGGACAAACTCAAGTTCCCTCAACCCCAGAGAATGCTACTCCTCATTGACAACCAATCCGCTATTTCCCTCGCGAAGAACACCGTCTTCCACAGCCGGACCAAGCACATTGCAATCCGCTATCATTTCATCCGCGAGATAGTCGATAAGGGCGAGATCAAGTTGAAGTACATGCTGACGAACTGGCAAGTCACAGATGTCTTGACGAAAGCATTGAGCCAAGAGAAGCACAAACGATTCATTGAAGGAATGGGTGTGTTGAGTTGCTGATAACTCGCCGAGTGGGCATGTTGTTTGTTTATCGATTACCATACAGCAAGTACAGGTTACATAATCACGCAAGTACATACAAACAGAGTTACTAATATCTCAGTCCACTACACTACGAGTGCACGACTGAGGTGAGACATTCATTACTATAGTTCATTCATTTTACTGACTCTACTAGTATACACTCTTTTGTTTCTAGGTTAGTTTATAGTCCGCTACACTACAAGTGCGCAACTGAGTATACACTCTTTTGTTTCTAGCCATTGTTCCATTCTGTCCGTTTGTTCCTGCGTTGTAGAGACTCGCGTTTCTGTGGGCTCATATGGGCTCATTTTACAAATTCTGGCAACTGGCCTTTACTGCACGACTCGCACCATCATCCATATGCGACTTCTATCATGTTTCTGGTCATTCCACACACAACACGCAGCTTTCCCGCGAAACGCGCCATAGGCGCGCTACTTTCCCACACAACGCGCAGCATTCCTGCGCGCGCTTAGCGTGTTTCTCTCGCACTTGTCACCCTACTCCATACGCAACTTCTGCTATGTCTCCAGTCATTGTACATACAATGCACAGCTCTCCTGCAAAACACGCCATAGGCGCAACACCTTCTCACACTTTCGCGTTTCGCGTTCCTGCGCGCGCGCTTAGCGCGTTTCTCGCGCTTAAGCGCACTCCATCGCGCATCATCCAGGAGCATCCATCCATCGTCCAACCAGTTCCTAGGTGTGTCCCTTTTCATTATCAGACCATATTTAGCCTATTACGCTTTGTATTTCGTTATGCACCCTTACTTTACATCACTTTACCTCACTTACATACTTAGAGCGCTCCCTATTTGGCTCCGAGCCCTGGGAGAGCGCTTAGGTAGAACTTACATACTTTCATGTTCGTTTTACACCTTAGCTTCCAACCATCACAGCTTCCTACCACATCTTTCTACCACCATGTACTTGGCAGTTAGTTCCATGCAATGCATGCGTCCGTCATTGTCTTAAGGCCCTAGCATCAGTCTAAAGCTAGTGGCAGTATCAGTATCCATCTATATCCGCGCTTTTCACCATATTATCATCTCTCTACACTTGTGCACTGCTTGCACTACCATCCCAGTTCTCTGCGCATTTTCGCCTTTCGCACTTTTGCCTTCCTGCACTTCGCGCATTTTTCGCGTTTCACTTTCTCGCGTTTCTCGCGCTTCTCGCGCTTACATTGCCCTTTTGTCGCCTTTGATCAGGGTTGATCAGGATCATTTCGTGGATCCTTGCTTTCTTTGCTTCCCTTAAGGGTCGAACATATCACACGGCATATCAAGACCCAACATAGAGAGTGTTTGCTTGTCATCTGACTTGCAGT
Organism: Suillus subalutaceus; assembly: GCF_016647625.1. Lineage (NCBI taxonomy): Eukaryota > Fungi > Basidiomycota > Agaricomycetes > Boletales > Suillaceae > Suillus > Suillus subalutaceus. The sequence continues at coordinate 169,429 of NW_024540285.1, read as the reverse complement.
CACCTTTGTTGTGTTACCCACAGCGTGTCACTTCAACTTCGAACAAAAGGTATGGTATTGACAGAATGACAAGAGTTGCATAGCAGTTTTGACAGATTTGGGAGCGGCGAACTGATAATGAGGTGACAGTGACAAGATAGGGAGCTGAGGGTCGGCAATGGTGAGGTGCTGAAATGGAAGTGATGTCTGTGCTGACTGACTTGGCAGTGCACTGATGGTGGTAGAGGTACTCAGGTAAGCATCAAAACAGTACTTTCCGGTGTTAAACAGTTTGTAATCGCTACAAATGGAATGGATAGTTAACATTGTTGTCCACACCCTCGTTGTCAGCCTGACTCTGACATCCTTAGCAAGCCATGGCTTGAGCTGCCGGCTTCAGCTTTGCAAATTGAAGCCCAGGCCCAAGCCTTGTGCAGGTCGTGACCTGGGCCTTGGCTCGGCTTATTTAGGCCTGGCTTAGGCTGGCCCGGGGCTTGAAGCTGGGCCGGAACATCACTAAGGTCCAGGACTGCAAACTGGACAACAAGTCTGGTCCTACCTGTCATGGGAACCTGTGACCAAATACCAATTGCGTCCTGTGACATAGGTTCAGGTTCAAACCCAAGTTCAGAACTGAACAGCAACATCACTAGGCCCTAGGAGCATTCAATGACCTTACTTTCTCTCTGCGCTCGAGAAAGTCCCAAGAGTTGCTGTCCAAACTGCACCTTAGTAATCAAAAAAGGGATTTATTTCATGCGCATGCGAAAATATCGCGTGCCTGGATACTTTGATCTGACAGAACACTCCCATATACCCTGCTTCATAGAGTCAGGGACCACTCTTGGCATTACGCATTCTACATGCAGTTTTTGTTCTCTGCTCCAACAGGTTTCTTTTATTCTGACATCCCCAGAGTGAACTTTCCTCAGTCTCTCAATCCAAATACTGAGGTAAGTATTAGCATTTACCTGTGCATATTTTCATTCTCACTACCTAGGTATGCACTGCTGTGATATGAGTCTCTGAATCTGAAGACTGAGTTCTCCTTTTGTTTCTAGTCCGAGCCTTTCTTCATTTGAGACTGGCCTCCCTGTCTCCACCTCTCATGGCAGATTCTTCCAAACCAACAGATGAAAGTTCGCATCCATATGATGCACTCCCAAATGATCAGGACTTTGATGGGATGATATCTGATGCAAAATTCACTGCTGATACCAGAACCAATTTCTACAACTGCTGTCTGATGAGTCACAGATATGCCCTTGTCGGAGTGGCATGCTCAAGTATTTTCACAGCTGCACATGCATTGTTGCATGCATCATCACTTTAGCGAATCATGGAGTCTTGGGAGTAACCAGCATGACCAACATGGTCACCATGAACTTGGGTATGGATGATCCTCAGTTAGGCCTGCAGGGGGAGATATTGGCCCTGGTACTTAACTTTATTGTCACATTATGCACTGAGTCCATAGGCTTCGTACATGGTATCGCATTACACTCTTCACTAACCTCAGAGTCTCAGCTTCATTTCAACACCAATCTGTGCCTTCTGACCGCAGCTCGTGGATGGTATAACCCTAACGGGGCCCTGCTTAATGGAATCTTGGCTGTCCTCCTCATTATATCCTAGAGCTCAGCCTCACTCGTCGTATATTTCCACTCTCACTTGACACCAATCTTATTTGAAGAGGATCTTACCATAGCACAGTTACCTCTCCTCATTTTGGGTGTTGTACTCCTCCAGGTGATGATCGCATTGTCAGTGATGCGAACTGTCAAAATATTGACATGGAGCTTCTCACCTTTCAACTTGACTGCTGCACAGTCTTAAGAGCAACAGATTTCCATTCTGTTGTGGTAACCACTTTGGCCATCTAGATGTTTCCAAGTTGAGATGAACCGCCAAAGAACCGTCCATGAATGAATTCAAGCTGTGATAAGAGAGATAGAGAAAAACCTTGGCATGGGCAGGTTTCAAACTTGCGCAATACAAGGGAAACAAATATTGAGTCTGTCTTTCTTGGCTGACTAGTTAAGATAAGCCTCCGAAGAAACCACCCATGAGTGAATGTCAAGGTGTGTTCCGATAGGAAAAAAACCTTGTTGTTGGCAGGTTTTGAATGTGCACAGCGCAAGAGCAACAGATTTTGATTATGTTGTGCTAACCACATTGGCCAGGATGAAGTTGACATGAACCTCTGAGGAACTGTCCATGAATGAATCTTCAGGGCACGCTTCCAACAAAAAAGCAGACCTATCTTCGGCAGGTTTCGAACCTGTGCAATCCGAGAGATACAGATTTTGATTCTGTTGCAGTAACCCCTTGGCTAAGACCAATTGAGGTCAGCCTCTGACGAAGCCATTCATGAGTGAATCTTTGAGGCGTGTTCTGATAGAAAAAAATGTTGTCAGCAGGTTTCAATCTTGCATAGTCCAAGAGATACAGATTTTGACTCCGTTGTGTAACCACTTGGCTAAGACAAGTTAAGATGAGCCGCCAAATAATCAATTCATGAGCGAATGTCAATGTGTTATACAGTAGGCAAAAACCTTGTCTTCAACAGGTTTCGAACCTACACAGTGTAAGAGAAACAGATTTCTATTCTATTTTGGTAACCACTTCAGCCACCCTGATGCTTCCCAAGATGAGATGAACTTCTGAAGAATTGTCCATGAGTGAAGGGGAAATGGCTAGGCAGAAACAAACGTACAATTCTGGGGCGTAGTTCAGGATATCATATCATATTGGTCAGGTATTCAAAACAGGAATCAAGATTGTGGTGACTGATGGAATATATGTAATGGTCCCAAATGAGATTTAAGCACTTCAGCTGCACAACCTACAAAACAAGCTGTGGAGTAATCACAAGAATGTGACTTGTGAATGTACCAATTCGAACTTCCAGTGTACTCTGAATTGACCTTGTAAATCCTTGGTGTCGTGGTGTCGTGGCCTGCTAAGAAAGATATCGTCGTAAGTGATGATTTTGGACTTTGTTAGATGAAAGCTGAGACAGTTCGTCAGGAGGCAAGAGACAACAACGATAAAGCCCCACCAGAAATTTGAAGGATACACCGATTCTGTCAATACCATCATACATCTGCGAGACGGACAGAGGATTATGACTTGCTCAAGGGATGGCTTGCTGCAGGTATGGAACGTGAAGAGTGGTTAGTGGAAGTTTGGAGGTTATGGGACATCAACACAGGCAAAGTCATTGGGAAATGGACGGGACACACAGCAACAGTGTGGTCTGTCTGCTGGAGTCGAAATGGTCGGCGAGTGGTGAGTGGATCCTTTGATGGGACTGCAAGGGAGTGGGACTTGGGGAAGGGAGAGACAATCCTCAGTCCAATTGAGACAGGGCACACAGATGTGTATGCAGTCGTCTACTCGCCAGACATGACCATGTTTGCGACTGCTGGATGCTACGAGTACTGGGACCTGGATGATGAATATGAGGTCAAAGTCAAAATAATGTGAAGACAGGTGAGCTTGTCACCATTTCCAATCCGGGACACAGACAGATAGTGTGGTGCCTTGCTTGGACCCCAGATAGAAAAACACTTATCCCAGGTCAAGTGATCAATCATTTATGAAATGGAATACAACCTGGAAGCAGATAGCACTGCTAGAGGCCTAAAGCACATCGACATTGTCTATGATTGTGATATCTCCAAATGGCCGTATTCTTGAAAGCGCATCCTTTTACATGACATCACAATCATGGAGCCTTGACAACAACCAGCCCATTTGTCCGCCCCTCCAACATGCACCGGCACCCATGGTGGCCTGTCATCGTCAGGCCGCAGCTGATGGAGGTGTCAATCTCGATCTCGCGGTTCTTGCATGCGATGGCACCTGGAGTGTCATGCCCCACGGAATGGGTGGGGATCATGGCAGGAGATGTCGGATGCTTTGATGATGATAGTAACAGACGAAGAAGATGACTGACCTGAGTGTTGTTCAAGGGATACGCAGTGAGATCATTTGTGAGAGCATTCAACTAATGCTTCTACAGTATAGTTGTATTTCAGTGTCATTGTACGAGTAGACAATGGGAGAACAATGATTCGTAAAACTGTACCAGGGAGAATGATGTATTTGTGGCTGAATCACGTTGTGTGCTGATGATGAATGCCACAGATGGCTGTTAATTACACCTGAACATATGTAAGCACGAATGGCCTCCACTATGTCATGCTGTGCCATTGTTGCGTTCTGTCTCTTTCCAGCTCTTTCTGTCTGCTGCGAGTCTGCAACATGCTGTGGTATTGCGCATCCATGCTCCGTCTCCTTCAAGTTTTTGCAGCTCTTTGCTCATTACTATGGCGACCTCTGCTTCATTTCATGGTGTTGTTGACCTTCAAAACGGTGTGAAAAACACAACCTGACTAGGCACTTGTTAAGGTACTCAGCCAGTATATGTCTAATGCTCTGCCTATGCTGCTATACTTGCAACAAAGATGCAAGAACGTTTGACCCAAGGGAAAAGCTACTAAGGATAACTCAAGATCGAAAGACCCGAAAGAGCGCTAAAGCGCGGGAATAGCGCATCGCAAGATAGAGCGCTAATGCGTGGGAAAGAGCGGAAGTCAAGAAAGCGGACACTGAGTCAAAGGAGGGTAATGGATAGCGAGTGAGATCAGAGGTATTGATTGCAAGGGTAAAGGAAAGTCAAATAGGGGCCATAGAGCGCAACTAAAGGGTGACTACTTCTAAGTAAAACCTAAGGGAAGGAAATACAGTCGAAGGGAAGTAATGTCGAAGTAGTCACCATAGGCTTCTTATACTAGTAAACTATACCATCTCGGACTCGGAAGGGATAGGATATACATGTAATAAGACTGTAGCACTTTTTACAAACTCGAGGCAAGGCAAATTACATACCAATGAGGGTAGGATGGACCATGGATGGATTCCGACATTTCGGGTGATTCCTAGAGCGCGAGAAGAGCGCGCTGGATAAGCGCTAAGCGTGGGAACAAGCGCTAGATAGAGTGGACATGCACTAATGCTCCTATAGACACATTGCTGGTAGTTCCGACAGCGCTATAAGCGTGGGAATAGCGCAGGATAAGTCGCGGGAACATGAATAGCGCTGCGGGAATGTGCGCGCATAGTGCGGGAAAGTGTGGAATAGCGTCGGACAAGGATTATAGCTGAGACAAGTGAAGACCGTGTATAGGGGAATAGTGAATGATATGAGGTCTAGCTTTGGTCCACCTATTGAAGGCTTATGCAGGTATACATGCCTAGCGCCAATATGATTGTCACAACGGAAGCAGGTATCTATATCAGATTGATAAAAATAATTTCTGGTGCTATGACGGATTCAATATCAACAATCATACCTATAAAAGACTGAAGAGTCCTTGTTAAAAATAGGGGATCTACTATCAACCGTGTCCTTTATCATGAATCTACAAATTGTATCTGAAAAAAAAAGTTCTCTTGAACAAAAGGATGCATAGGCCAAAATCCAAAATATCAATCAATGGGAGGGAGAGGGAAATTTTGCTGAGGAGCACTATTGTATAATGGACAGAGCTGCTTCAAAGCATCTAACGTCGATTGTCAGCCTGGGTCTAGTTCATAGTGCTCGGTGCTTACTATTGACAGGCTGCAAAGCCGCCACATCTTCAGGAGCCTCTGCAAATACTAGACCTAATCCGCTATGGGCCCATTGATTTGACTCCTGGCTCAGTGAAAGGAGCAACTCACCTGTATAGATGCCATTCGATATGACTTCACAAAGACCGAAAATCATTGTCAGCTGAAAAGACATAGGCATAGCACTTACCAATGCAACAGCCAAGGCCCAGGGTTGTCTGTGATGAAACAGATAGTCACATGATCACCAGTACTGTTGCCAGTGTTCACAGTATCACGCATGACGGGGTTGACATAGTTATAATTGCTACTTCCGGCGCTTCTGGTGACGGCAAAGCTGTGCTACAAACCACTTATTACTAGTTCATCAGGTATATATAGATGGCACGCTGCGACGTACCCCATGTAGGTGGAATGGATGCTGTCAAAATATGTCAGCCTCTGACGATCAAGGACATGCATGGTATTTGAAATGGACTCACAGGGCCCCCAGGAGCATTATCGGGATTGAATACAACTTCGATAACCTTATTCCGTGGTAGAGTGTATACGGAGCCGTTGGGTGCAAGATCCATCGCCGTCATAGCACCGCTCAGTAACTGTAGTAGGACAGGGATACTAGGAGAAATGTACTGGACGCCATTGACGAGGAAGTTGTAATTGGTCAAATTTTTTCCAAGAATAAGATCGAGTTTGATGTCTGGTTCCTGCAGTAAACGAGATGAAGGCAGATAAAGGGGGTGTAGGCTAATCTCATTTAGAGGTGCCAAGTCCAAGATTGTCCTGTTCTTTGGATCTGCGTTGGGAGAGCCTGCATATCGTAAGATAGCTGTAGCATTTGTACCTGCATCGGGATTGGCATGCATCCAATAGTTGTCAACAGGCTGGTTTGTCTCAAGAATGAAGGAGTATCGTTGCGCAGCATAGATCTGAATAAAGTTTACCACGAGCGGCTTGACGTATTGGCCATCAACTTCGATTATGGTAAGATTATGACCATCGATTGAGAAAATGTAGACGGGCTTGCACGCCATGTTCAGTAAGCGAAAACGATATCGCTTTCGTGGCTGAACATTTATGACGGCGAAAGGCACATCCGGCCCTCCATCATAACGCCCGACGCCGTTAATAAGCACCGAGTCGGCAACCACTTGTCTCTGTACTTGGGGCGATGGCAGGTTATACCTACAAAGCAAGCCGATTTAACAACAGGAAAAGATCCAGCGATTTCTTTTCTTACCAGTCCATCAGTGTGACGATGCTAGACTCTTCACTCAAATGTGAATAGCGCAACTCCATTTCGTCGAAATCACTCACCGTCATCAATGTCGTACAACGAACGGTATGGATCGTTGGGATCGTAGATAATCAGCGGGCCTCGTAGACCGTCACAATATTGGACCTGATGTGATCTCAGTTGCAGATACCGTGAACAAATGAAAGTACGAACTCCATAATGAGAGTGGTACCAGTAGGTTCCTACTTGGTCGCCAGCATTGAACTCATATAAAAACGAGTACCCTGGAGTGATAGGACATTGCGTAACAAATGCCGAGCCATCCATTTGGTTACTATGATGTTGGAATAGTCCATGCCAGTGCTGCGATAGACATCATTGTTAGCTCCTGCATGCATTTAGTATCAGCCGGTCACGATGCTTACGATACTGGTACTCGTTAGCATCGACTCGTTACTTAGTTGGTTCGTGACGTTAATCTTGAGCGTATCCCCCTCAATACACATAAGGTCAACCAAGAGTTTGCGCATATAAAGTGGATGTCACCTTCTGAGCCATGATCGTGGGCCCGGGATGAGTACCGCCGGCAAGAACTGCCCTGCAATGACTTCAGTAATCAAATAGGTCGAAAATGCAGCAAACACTGACGTCCTGGGGAACCCGTCTGGGGATACATTGCCATTGGCAACGAGGAGGTCAGAAACTGGGCCAATAGTCGCGGCGTGACTCTGGAGGCTTGCCAGAAAGCACAAAAACATATGGAGTTGGAACATGACACAACGCTCAAGTCAATGGGAGGAAGATGAACGAAACATAGCACATCCTTTAGCTTAAATATCCTCTGGATCTGAGAGTCGGTCTACATATCCATATCTTCCGATTCGTGCCTTGAGACTGGTATGGAGATTCATAAGCAGGAACTTCCGAGTCGACGGAGCAGCCGCGGTGCATAGTAGTTGCCCAGTCACGGTAAGCAGTGACAGACTCCGTAGGCAAAAGGTCTGCTTACAGCAATTTTCAGGGGCTAGCTTACGTCGTTACTGAACACCTGGGCCAAGTTTAATTATAGTATCTCCGCAGTTCAAAAAAGCGTATCGCCATCCAACAGTATGCTATTAATATTGTTAAGATTTGATTAATTGAATCATGAATATTTGAATTATGATGGCCGCTGACTGAGCGCTGATTGTGGAGCGCTATTACAGCTATTTTCAGAACCTGTGCAGTCCAAGAGAAACAGATTTCGATTCTGTTGTGCCAACCACTCGACTTAGACCAGTTAAGATGGACGTCTGAGGAAACCATTTATGAGTGAATCTTCAAGGCGTGTTCCAATAGGAACAAAAACCTTGTCGTCAACAGGTTTCAAACCTGCGCAGTCCAAGAGAAACAGATTTCGATTCGGTTCTGATAAGTACTTTGGCCAGGGTGGAGTTGAGAGGAACCTCCAAAGAATTGTCCATGAGTGAATCTTCAAGGAGTGCTTCTGACAGAAAAAAGAACCTGATGTCGGCAGGTTTCGAACCTGCACCATCCAAGAGATACAGATTTTGATTCTGTTGCAGTAACAACTTGGATAAGACTAGTTGATATGCGGTGGCGATAAAGCTATCCATGAGTGAATGTCAAGGCACGTTAAGATAGAGAAAAAAGTTTGGCGGGGGCAGGTTTCAAACTTGCGCAATCCAAGGGAAACAGATTTGGGGTCTGTGGTAGTAACCTCTTAGCCAAGACTAGTTAAGATAAGCCTCCGAAGAAACCACCCACGAGTGAGTGTCAAGGTGTGTTCTGATAGGCAAAAACCCTGTTGTTGGTAGGTTTTGGACCTGCACCGAGCAAGAGAAACAGATTTTGATTCTGTTGTGCTAGCCACATTGGCCAGGATGAAGTTGAGATGAACATCCGAGGACCTGTCCATGACTGAATCTTCAGGGCGTGCTTCCGACAAAAAAGCAGAATCAGCAATAAAGCCCCGCCAAATGTTTGAAGGACACGCCGATTATGTCAATAACGCTATCACCCACGATTGAATGTCGAGGTATGTTCCGATAGAAAAAAACCTTGTTGTCGGCAGGTTTTGAACCTGCACAGTGCAGGAGAAACAGATTTTGATTGTGTTGTGGCAACCACTGTGGCCAGGATGGAGACTACATGAACCCCAAGCAACTGTCCGTGAATGAATCTCCAAAACATGCTTCCGGCAGAAAAAAGAACTTGTCATCAGCAGGTTTCGAACATGCACAATGCGAGAGAAACAGATTTTGATTCTGTTGCGGTAACCATTTTGGCCAGGATGAAGGTGACGAGGAAGCTAGAAAACAACGCTGTATCGTGTGTCTACCATATGGCGGGAGACGACAAAGAGAGGATGGTCTACGACGTAGTTATATATACGTAATCGGGACTATCCGAACATCAAACGATGACGAAGGGTGCCGGTGAAATACCAAACTCTAACATGGGATGTTACTGCGATATTAAAAGAAGCTGGCCACGACGATCTTCTTTTGGACCAGCCTTATGTCAAGGGTAAACGCGTACGTTCCTCTCTTCCTTCTCAAATGTTCAATTCCTCCTGATTTTATTTCCTGTTCGAACCCTACCCTCATGTCACGTAGAGAAACGCTTGTGCAAGAGAAAAACGGAGGCCAATTCCGAAAAACCCTGCTGCGAGTACCTCAATAACAATACCACACAGCAATCCAACGACACGGCTCAGACCCAGTCACCTTCGCAAACACAGCCGCAGGCTGCTATTCCCACATCATCCACCATCCCCGAAGCTGTAACTTCGAGCACTAATCCTCATGCAATGATAAAACACGCTGGTCGCTGGACTCGTTTCTGGCTCTTTGTCTGTTGCGCCTCTCCTGAATATACCGACGGTTATCATTAAGATTCTTTATGCCGATCTATCACGCCCCATGCCATTATCTCATCCCTCGAACGTTATTTGTATATGTAAGTACTAGGAATGCAGTGCCTCAGTCCTCGTCTATAGCTTCCCAATGGTTTATCCAATCGATTTCATGGAGGTGTTATAGTAACAGCTCCTCCCAGTCTGCACCGATCGACCTGCTTTTGTCCTGCGACTGCTTGAACATCGGGGGCGTACCAGGAAAATATAAGCCTTGTGCCGCTATATCCTATGGAGCATATCATAGGACACAACATCTTAGTGTCATCAGCCGAGGCAATTGAAGCTGCTACATTGGACAGGATCAGTACAAGGCTATCCTAATTATCAATAAGCAAAACAACTCGATTTAACCGGCTAGTAAGCATCGTCATCATCAACCATGATCACCTTCGATGGCAAATGTGCCCAATTCGAGCCAGGAAGAATATTCACATCGAGTGAACAACGTCCCCTCACCTTTATCTCTAGGTCCTTTAACTGCGCAATAAACCAGGTCTCGGACATACCATAGGCCTCGCGCGCACAAAAGGCCCAATTGTGTCCTCCAGCGACATAGAACATCTCGAGATGAGGTAGGTTATAATAATCGTCGGAGAGCGGGACATACCTGCGACGTAGTGCACGAGAACTTTTCCTCCGCTGTTCCTAGCACTAGTGATGATCTGGTTGGCTCTATCAATAGCCGCATATATGGAGGATATATCCTTGTCCAAGAGTTGCAGGCGGTAGTATTGGACATGAGGGTGGTTGGGACAAACAAGCGCTCTGCCGATGCTGATGATGTAGGCAATGCCTGCTGAATCAATGAAAGATCTCCACGCAGACGTATAAGGTCCAAGGAAGATGTAAGGTGGAGCGACCAAAACCGCAGCATTCCATTTGCTGTGCATCCGCACTGCACCGCGGTCATTTTGAGGATGAGAAAGGTGCTGAGACTGCGAAACAGTAAGTTACCAAGCTATAGGAAAACCTATATAATCGAGTCAGTGACGAGCCACTCGGCAATGAATTTGAGAGTAATCAACCATGCAGATATCGTCGTGGTGCTTAGCACCGATCTCCGACACTAGATCTAGGTTGGCACGTACGCACCTCGGGGATATATCTTGTATTTCTGAGACGACCCTCGCGAGGCATGGAGGTGAAATACTTTTCATGGACAGACTATCACATAAAAAGGAGCTTCGGCGCAATGACTGTGCCTCCTAAGTTAAGATGGGTCTCCGAGGATCTATACTCCGCAAAAATGTTGTCAGCAGGTTTCGAACCTACTCCAAGAGCACTATATTTTGACTGTGAAACCTGTCGTTCGGCAGGTTTCGAGCCTGCATCCAAGAGGTACTTGCAGATTTTGATTCTGTTGTAGTAACCACTTGGCTAAGAACGGTTATGATGAGCGTCGAAACCATCCATGAGTAAATGTCAAAGTGTGTTGTGATATGAAAAAACGTTGTCGTCGGCAGATTTCGAACCTGCACAGTCCAAGGGGAACAGATTTTGATTCCGTTGTGGTGACCACTTGGCTAAGACCGGTTAAGTTGAGCGTCGAAACCATCCATGAGTAAATGGTTATGACAGACAAAAACGTTGTCGTCAGCAGATTTCGAACCTGTGCAGTCCAAGAGGAACAGATTTTGATTCCGTTGTGGTGACCACTTGGCTAAGAACAGTTGAGATGAGCCTCCAAGGAACTGTCAATGGGTGAATCTTGATTGAAGGTGTGATCGGGGAGGAAAAATAAACCTTATCGTTGGTAGGTTCGACAGATGTTGATTCTGTTATGGACCTTATGGTAACCCGATTGCCGAGCGGGGCCTAAGATGGCTGAGGAAACCATCCATGAGTGAATCTTCAAGGCCTGTTCCAATAGAAAGAAAAAACCTTGTCATCAGCAGGTTTCAAACCTGCGCAGCCCAAGAGAAACAGATTTCGATTCGGTTCTGATAAGTACTTTGGCCAGGATGAAATGGAGATGAACCTCCAAGGAACTGTCCATGAGTGAATCTTCAGGGCGTGCTTCCTACAGAAAAAGGAACCTGACATCGGCAGGTTTCGAATCTGCACCATCCAAGAGAAACAGATTTTGACTCTGTTGCAGTAACGACTGGGATAAGACCAGTTAATATGCGGTAGGGACAAAGCCGTCCATGAGTGAATGTCAAGGCACGTTAAGATAGAGAGCAAGCTTGGCGTGGGCAGGTTTCAAACTTGCGCAATCCAAGGAAAACAGATTTTGAGTCTGGGGTGGACCGCAGTGGTGACCTCTTGGCTAAGACCAGTTAAGGTAAGCCTTTGAAGAAACCACCTACGAGTGGATGTCAAGGTGTGTTCCGATAGGAAAAAACCTTGGTGTTGGCAGGTTTTGAACCTGCACAGCTCAAGAGCAACAGATTTTGATTCTGTTGTGCTAACCACATTGACCAGGATGAAGTTGACATGAACCTCCGAGGAACTGTCCATGAATGAATCATCAGGGCGCGCTGCCGACAAAAAATCAGACCTATCTTCGGCAGGTTTCGAACCTGCACAGTCTAAGAGATACAGATTTTTATTCTGTTGCAGTAACCCCTTGGCTAAGACCAGCGTGTTGCGATAGCAAAAAACCTCGACGTGATCGGCAGGTTTCGAACCTGCGCAGTCCAAGAGAAACAGATTTTGATTATGTTGTGCCAACCACTCGACTTAGACCAGTTAAGATGGACTTCTGAGGAAACCATCCATGAGCGAATCTTCAAGGCGTGTTCCAATAGAAACCAAAAACCTTGTCGTCAGCCGGTTTCAGGCCTGCGCAGCTCAAGAGAAACAGATTTCGATTTGGTTCTGATAAGTACTTTGGCCAGGATGAACCTCCAAGGAACTGTACATGAGTGAATCTTCGAGACGTACTTCCGAGAGAAAAACGAACCTGTCGTCGGCAGGTTTCGAACCTGCACCATCCAAGAGATACAGATTTTGATTCTGTTGGGGTAACAACGTGGATAAGACTAGTTAATATGCGGTGGCGACAAAGCCATCCATGAGTGAATGTCAAGGCACGTTAAGATAGAGAAAAAGCTTGGCGGGGGCAGGTTTCAAACTTGCGCAATACAAGGGAAACAGATTTTGAGTCTGTGGTGGTAACCTCTTGGCTAAGACTAGTTATGATAAGCCTCCGAAGAAACCACCCACGAGTGAATGTCGAGGTGTGTTCCGATAGGAAAAAACCTGGTTGTTGGCAGGTTTCGAACCTGCAGTCCCTGCACAGCGCAAGAGAAACAGATTTTGATTCTGTCGTGCTAACCACATTGGCCAGGATAAAGTTGAGATGAACCTCCGAGGAACTGTCCATGGTTGAATCTTCAGGGCGCGCTTCCGACAAAAAAAAAGACCTATCTTCAGCAGGTTTCGAAACTGCGCAATCCAAGAGATACATATTTTGATTCTGTTGCAGTAACTGCTGGGCGAAAACCAGCTCATGTGAGTGCCCGACGAAACCATTCATGAGCGAATCTTTGAGGCGTGTTCTGATAAAATAAAAAAACTCTTGTCAGCGGGTTTCCAACTTGCACAGTCCAAGAGTTACAGATTTTGACTCTGTTGTGTAACCGCTGTCCTAAGACGAGTTATCATGAGCCTTATAATAATCGATCCATGAGCGAATGTCAAGGTGTTATACAATAGAAAAAAACCTTGTCTTCGGCAGGTTTCGAACCTACACAGTCCAAGAGAAACAGATTTCGATTCCGTTGTGGTAACCGCTTCGGCCACCCTGACGCTTCCCAAGATGAGATGAACCTCCGAAGAACTGTCCATGAGTCAATGTCATAAGAGGGGAAATGGCTAGGGAGAAACACACGTACAATTCTGCGGCGCAATTTAGGAAACGATGTCATTGGCCAGGCATTCAAAACGGGGATCAAGATTGTAGTGACTGATGGAATATATGTAATGGTCCCAAATGAGATTTAAGCGCTTCAGCAGCACAGCCTATAATGCAAGCTGTGGAATAATCACGAGAACGTGACTTGTGAACGTACCAGTTCGGACTTCCTGTGTACTCCGAATTGACCTAAACCTTGGTGTCGAGGCCTGCTAAGAAAGATATCGTCGTAAGTGATGATTTTAGACTTTGTTAGATGAAAGCTGAGACAGCGCTGCGCCCAGTAGCTGATCATGTCTTCACCTTCATCCATCGTAGGGAGGAAAGAGACATCAGCAATAAAGCTCCGCCAGAAATTTTGAAGGACAGACCGATTCTGTCAATACCGCCATAGTACATCTGCCAGACGGACAGCGGATGATGACTTGTTCAAGGGACGGCTCGCTGCGGGTATGGAACGTGAAGAGTGGGAAACAGATAGGAGAAGACCATCGGGACGGAGACATTGATATTGAAGTGAGAACCATAGCGTTGTCCCCGGACGGGAAGAAAGTGGTTAGTGGAAGTTTGGATGGTGGAATGAGGTTATGGGACATGGACACAGGTAAAGTCATCGGGAAATGGATGGGACACACGGCAACAGTGCGGTCTGTGTGCTGGAGTCGAGGTGGTCGGCGAGTGGTAAGCGGATCTGATGATGGGACTGCAAGGGAGTGGGATGTGGAGAAGGGAGATACCATCCTCGGTCCAATCGAAACAGGGCACACACACGTGTGCGCAGTCGTCTACTCGCCAAACATGACCATGTTTGCGACTGGTGGATACTACCAGTGGGACCTGGATGATGAATATGAATATTCAGTCAAAATCTGGAATACGAAGACAGGCGAGCTTTTCGCCACTCTTAATCACACACATCACTCTTCTTCCGATCTGTCAGTCGCATAAGCGCGCCGTTAGCCTATAACAAGAAGGTAAAACGACATACCGCTGTTTGAATAGCGATCTTGTAGAACGGAAGTCGGTTATACAACCATGTGTCTCTTGCAAAGAAATGAGAGATTGTTTTCGAGTCCCATAATATAACCATGGACTGTCCAAAGACACCCGGGACCTTGTACACTGGGTCGTACTCCCTAGCCCAACGTTCGTACAGTTCAATTGTAGCGGTGGAATCTAACACTGTCTTGGCTAAGCCAAACACCCAGCCTGGGCTCTGAGGTCCTCGTATGCATGTCGTTCGTTGTTTCCGGCGATAGGCTTGCAGGAAATAGAGGGACGCCAGTACCAAAACCGAGATACGTGTCGCTGAGCCTAGCAGGGGCGAGACAAGGCAAATATCCTTGAAGGCAAGGTAAATGTCCCTGCCGTAGTGCTTGCTTTGCAACAAACCCATGATGAAAGTTGTTAACAAGATCGATCAGTACCTGCTGCTCTCAAACACTAGTTCGAACAGGGCAGCAAAAGGGCGAGCGAGATGGGCCCGAGGAGAGTTCATGGTACCCTGTTATCATTCGGACCTTGACTCATCAGAAAAACCCTCCCGCATAAAGTTAGATGAATTGGATAAAAAGCTAGACATAACCAGTCCAAATGAGACGTATCAGATGGGCTAAGCACCCTAGCCAAACTTTATTGCTGATTTTCAATTAGCCATAACTTTGGAAACCCGCGTGGGTGACGGCGGAAAACACTGAACGAATCATGCGAGAGCTGACAGGGGGCAAA
This sequence comes from Suillus subalutaceus, assembly GCF_016647625.1. Taxonomy (NCBI): domain Eukaryota; kingdom Fungi; phylum Basidiomycota; class Agaricomycetes; order Boletales; family Suillaceae; genus Suillus; species Suillus subalutaceus. The sequence continues at coordinate 154,087 of NW_024540285.1, read as the reverse complement.
ATCGTGGATTTTAGAACGTGATACAAAGGAGCAATATGGTGAGACCAGAGTCTGCGCAAAGCGAAGCTATATAAATGAAACTTCCACGTGATACTGATACAGCGCAAAAATGATAAATTCACATAATATCAATCCGGGTCAGGGTCAATCGATCAATGCGGGACTACCATTCCGACACAGGCCGGGTCGATTTCACCATAGATGTCGCCCAGTTGAAAGTTACTCGAACAAGATTGAATACTGCCAAGTATTCAAGTTGTACTCAACTATAGTTGCCCGATAAATGATCATGATACCGAGTCTAGTTTGTTCAATCGACTTTAGCACGGAGATGATAGAGGCGGCTCCTCCCAATCGACCTGCTGTTTTTCGACTGCTTGAACATCGGGGGCGTACCAGATATAAGACTTGTATCGCTATGGCCTTTGAAGCATATCATACATACAGGAAATAACATCAGTGTCATCAGCCGAAGCAAATGAAGTCCTCACAAACAGGATCAGTACAAGGCCATCCTAAAGATCAATAAGCAAAACAAATTGATCTACCCTAGTAAGCGTCGTCATCATCAACCATGATCACCTTTAATCTCCATCCTTGCCAATCATCATCCGGCTCGTCATCAGCCCATTCAAGGTCCTCATCACCAGGATCTCCTGCAACCCCATTCATCTTGTGATCAACAAGGTCATCAACACCACCTGATATGTCAACAGCCTCATCTTCCTGGAGTTTTTTGCGCATGGCGAGTTCAACTTCATTCTCCTAGTCATCGTTGGTAAAAGAGGGTGATAGTAATGCAAAGTACAGCTTACAATGTCAAATTCTGATTCTCCCTCCTCATACATCACATTCTCATCTGCCTCTTCGAAGCCGCCGGCAAATGCACCCCACCGCTCTGGAGAGGGACAATGCCAAATGAGTACAGAACCTTGGTTAGTTGTTGAGGCAAGTCGAGAGGCTCGTGGGTGCCACTGAAATAATCATGATTGCGGTACCCAGTATCACGACTGAGGAGACGTACATGAATATCAATCAGAGGTTCCCTACCGCCGTCCAAAGCGGTCGCAAATTGACCATCGTTTGAAATATCCCAGATGTAGATTTTGTGCGTCGCTGGATCCGCCGCACCTGTCCTCGTACAAATGGTTCAAGTCAAGTCGATAATGCTGTGGAGCAATTTACCTCCAGCGAGCCACTCTCCATCAGGGCTATAAGACATAGCGTGCCACGAGACCTTGCTGATGGGATCATTGAATCTATGAGTAGGCTCCAATTCTGTTTCTAAAATCGCGCATTCGGCACCCACGATGGGTGAAGGATAAGTGGGGAGGATGAACTGCCTAATGGTGCGATCCGAGGAATTAGTAGCAAAGCGTCTAAAAGAACGTAGCGTAAACAGAACGAATATATCGGAGAATAGGGCACTTACCGCCCAACCTTCGCGAACTCCAGACTCTTCATGCTACCCGCACCTGCTATGCGATGCCGTGCGACCATCTTTAACAATATCATTAGGTCCGATTTCCATGATAGGTTACCAGTGGGAATCCTTACAATTTTCGTTCTGCTATTAAACACAAGTACGTTCCCAGTCGAAGTCCCAACAAATACGTGTCTGCCAGACGGATCAAATCGCGCGGTAGTCATGATGGAACTGAGTCTGTACGTCAGCGCAGGTCGTAAAGCAGAGACCAAGCCAAATACCGCGCCCGTTCGTCGTCGTCATCTTCACTCAAGGTCTCGCACAGTTCCACCCTTGCTCTGTGCTCCTTGCGCGAATCAACCACGTACGCCTCGCCCGTGCTGAGCAGTGCGAGTACTATGCGACTACGCTTGCATTCATTGTGAACCTATGAGAACAAAAACAAAGAACCGACACGCACCTATTTCTTGGATGAAAATATGCGCTAACAACCGATGCATCAAATCGTATCGTATTATACCGGTGTGGAGGATCCACTGGAGAAGCTAGATCCCAGATAATTACGTTCCAGTCTTTGGACGACGTCAGGATATAGCGGGAGTTGCGAGACCAGCTGTGTAGATACGAGCAATTGACACGGGAGCGTTGAAAAATGCTGCGTCACTCACTCGACGCTTGTTACAGCCTTGACGTGACCTTCACACCACCGTATAACAGCGCGGGTGTCGAGATCCCAAATAGCAGCTGAGCCATCTGACCGGCCTGCTGCGACGAATTTGCCAGTCGGATCAAAACGAGCAAATGATGCACCAGAGACCAGTGAGGTTTGTACAGCGGTCGGGTGCGTAACGGTAAATGGGTCTTAGTGTGATGGCTCAGTATACATTATCGAAAATGATGCGCAAGCATACTGAGTAAGGAAGCGTTCATGTTTAATTTTGTCCAGATGACGGTTCCGAACTCTGAGTTGCTCTGAGTGATATTTGAGCAGGAAGGAAATTGGCGCTGGTTATAGGTCACGTTGAACTGTCACGTCGCGTCCGTTCTCCAAACAGCGATCATCGAACAACAATGAGCTCTTCAACACTTCCCAACCTGCTTACGGCCCTTGCCATTCCTCAAGAATTCTCCCGCTTTGACAAGCTCACAGATGAACAAATCCTTGCTCAACTCATCAGGTGGAAAAACGGTGTCAGTACTAGCCTCACAAACCTTCGCGATCTGCTTGCGACGCGACATGGCATCCAAAGCCTACCTGTCGACGAGCAGGCAGATATCGCTGCGTCCGTAGCTGTGTTTGATAGTCCTGATGAATGGATTGCAGATGGCGTATCGTCTCTCGCACTATGTATGGCTCCTTTATGACTTTGCTACCTTGACGGCGTCTCACTCTTATCACAGCCATCCTCGGCCCGCTTACAGAACCAGACATCCCTCCTCTGGTACTAACGCGTATCTTGACGCATCACATCAAACCCGCTTTCGCCGCCAATCCGCATCCACGGCTCAATTTGCAGACGGGGCGCAAGTTACCTCGACCAGCAGATACGCAAGACGCATATGAAGGACAGGTATGGAAGACGCGTATCGGAACCGAAAATGTTCTAGGGTGGTGTTTACGAAACATCGAGGTACATGCAGCAGATGAATAACCCCCCAAAACTTATCTCAATCACGTAGGCCAGCACGTATGAATCAGTTTGGCACCTGATTCTCCCTCCTGTGATGACTTACCTCGATGATTTCGAAGCACCTTACAAACTGCGGGGAGTGCAGCTCGTATCCGACTTGCTTTCTCGCGTTCCTCCAGAGCTTCTCAAGCGTACAGGAGTTGACGGCCTTTTATTCACAGTACGTCACGATTAAAATTGAACTAATAGGATGCGCTCTATCATCCTTTTTCTTGCTGTTGCGTAAATTAGAATTGCCTTGAATGCTGAAATTCTTTCATGCAGTCTTTAAGCGGTACATTTAATCACTTGCGCGATCCGTTCACCCCGGATCTGATTCGCGCCGCCGTTCCTACCACCCTGCACCTGATTGACCTTACCTCACCGCCCTCACTGGCTCCGCTTCCCCCGACATCTGGATTTCCCTCCAAAAGCCGCACCATGGTTAAGTCAGGGACCTCCCCCGCAAATCCGGCCACTCGATATGAACATCTATCTACACTCCTCGGTTCCTGCCTTATTGGCACTGTCTTCCTGTATGCATATGCCGATCCTGAGGCCATCCTCGCGGCAACAGACATGCTTCCGCTTGTACTCACCCACATCGGAATAGGCGCTGCCAGGTGGCTCAAGGTGTGCCTTTACCAAGCCAACTTCCACTCATGCGAATAACTTGCAATGGCTGCTCGTTTCTAGGCATTAATTCCGCAGTTGACCCATGCTCTTCTCCCACCAGCTGTTCCTTCCCTCACCCGGCCGCTTGATGTCGATCTGAAGCTTAAGGTGTCTTCACTTCGCGCACTATGTACTTGCATTGAAACCTGTGCCCCCCGAATGTATCTGTGGAAATGCAATATCATTGATGCAACTGGACGCGCATGGGCAAGTGCCATGGATATTGAAAATACCCAACTTGCGGATGAGACAGGTAAGTAATTTACCCTTGGCTGAGTTTCTTCGTAATTATTGGTATCCAGGTGCAAGTAGCCTGGAATTGGAATACAGAGCTCTTCTTCAAATGACTTGTATCAAGCTGGCAGCAGCATGCCCAAGCATCATTCAGGTATGATATCTACTCGTGTATCTTGTTGGTGATTCTCATCATGATATTTATATCCAGGAAGAATATCAACAACTCATAACATTTGATTCTGCGCTCTTTGACGGTCTTGTTGGCAGCAGTTCTTCACCCACGTCAGACAAATAACCCCTGATTCTATCTTGGAACAATCCGTTGTAAATTACTTTAGATCAACCCAGAATGTCCGTAATCCAGTAGCGATATGTAGGTACACAACAGAAAATCAAAGATATGACTGCGTGAAAAGCGCGTCTGGGTGAAAATCTGCCAGGATCAACTCCACAAAACACTTCCACGCAACGGCGAAAAACAATTGCCCAGAACCCAGCCCACTATAACCATAACGCTCAATATCGGGCCGATGCGGCGATGCCAGATCAAAAATCCATTTGATGCCTCATTTCCTGCGAAGCAGAGGGTTCCTCGGAGGTTTGGGTTAAATAATCACGACGCAGTCCGCACGTGGACGGGGTGCAGAACGGGGAGGTGGTGAGGCACGCATTGGTACCATAAAATGTACATGGCAAGATGTGACTGGCAAAGATGGGGTGTGCGCAGATATATGTTCAAGTAATGTTCAAGAGACAGAGGAAAGCTTAGACGCAACCCCACAGCTCAGCGATCCCAGGCAGCAGATTGGGTAGGAGTACCTTCCCAATTGCTCCTCACAAAGGGCGAGTGATTAGATGGGCGGCCTGCATTTGTGAAAAATGATGAGGGTGGCTGCGGGGTCGCATTTGCTTGAGAGGCTTGTAGATAAAATGGATCTGTGGAGGTAAATAGAGATTGCGATTCAACCGGCGTGCCAACAATCGTAATAGGCGTGGGCGCAGGGGTTGGTGCACCTTTCAACCCCGTGTATCCCCAAATGAAGGTTTTTGGAGACTGCGGGGAGGACGGAACTATCATATCCTCAACCATGCGTTCCTCGTCCAGCTCGTCCGGGTCACACCATCCCTCGTCTACACTTGGTCGACGGGAACGCGGACAGACAATGCTGTTGCTGCGCTTCTTTTGAGTTATCTCTACGGGAATATAGCCTGCAGGCCATGAGATAGATGAAGAAGGTGTGCGCGTAGTGGGTGTGGTGCAGTGCTGCACGTGTGTGGGGTCGCACCTGACCGCGCTCGCATTTCCATACGAGTTGGGCGAGCTAGACGATGCGCAAGAGGGTGAAATTTGATGCGCGAATAACGTCTGCGCGAGCTGCGCCTGGAAAATTGCGGCGCCACGAGTTGCACGACACGACCAGATAAGCATTTGTGGGCAGGGGAAATAAGGTTTGTAGTACGTACCTGGAGAGCTGCAAGGTCAATAGCCTCTTGACCAATGTGATTCGCATTGAGGGAGGCTACAAGGTCATCTACAGACACGCTCATGATGAAGAGCCTTTGTGCGTGTGGCGGAAGGTAACGGAGGAGAGATGAACAGAGCCGTCATGCAGAGCCTTGTCAGGAGTATAAATCATTAATTCCAAAACACGTGGTGACTAATTCCATACAAGGGTAACCAACCTTTCGGTTTCTTCCGGTCCGTCTTTCCTAGCTTACCCGTCATGCTCCGCTCCAAACTCGTGTTACTGAGTGCTCCGAGACTCCGAGTCTCGAGACAACATAGCAGGCATATACAACTCGTCTCCCAGGAATATTTTCCAGACTTGGTGAGATAATTCGCCTTCCTTCGGAAGAAAATTATTGCATCACGCCAAGTAACCCACTCGTTCTTTTCTTGTCCAGACTTAAGTACGTACGATCTTCTCATGTCGACTATACTCGGCATGTGCTAAGTACTTAACCTTCTCAAGTCCTGGTCACCGCATATGTTCGGTACGTTGTTTCTCATATTCGCGTGCATGGTGCATTGTGACTCATACACACAGTCTTATGTGCTGAGTTAACCGGCACTTTGTACGGCCCATGGCAAGGCCGTCCCCTCATCTTGAACCCCCCAGGAACTGCCAAATACCATTTCCCGCGGACTGGACAAAGGCCGTTTTGTTTATTCTTGGCCGTCCCTTGGGTTTGTGTCTTCCTGTGTGTCCATCTGCAGATCTATGAAAGCTAGATTGCTTGTGTTGCCTAATTCGCTCAGCTCAGCGGCGGTAGGCGGCAGCTTCCCGCTCTTGGATTTCTAGGCAGAAATGCGGGCCGTCTTCCCTATCCCACTTTATCCGCGAGAGCATCCATCGGATCCCGTTTCTCCTCCAATAAAAACGCTCTGTCAATGAATCCATCATGAAGTCATAACCCACGTTCTGATTGTTCCAGCAGAAGCGTTCTGGCCGGCGCCGAAGTCCAATTAGGTCCCTAATGGCTATTCACGATGATTCCAGCCTAATTCAGTATCGTGAATCCTGTTGTAATTGAGTACCGACGAAATAATCCCTATCATTATTACAGTTGTACGTTCTCATGGGATGAATAACACTTTCTCGTCGCAAACCTAGTATGGGAACTGCCAACCTGACGAACAATTAAAGCATGTCAGAGTGAGATATGTAAATAGCTGCGAATCGAGCGAACCCGAAGGGTGCACTTGGCTGGGTTGACTACTACAAGGCGCTGCATGATGAAGTCGAGACGAGTTTCACCCTAATGAGTATAATTGAGGCTATGGCCTTGCAGGTACATTTAAGAACATACAGTTGCCGATCAACCTTTGATCAACCACCGAGGAGCACCAAGCGCGCCTCCTTCGAGCCGGGAAGAACGTCCACATCGAGTGAACTATGTCCCCTCACCCTTATCTCTAGATCCTTTAACTTCGCGATAAACCCTGGTCTCGGACACACCACAGGCCTCGCGCGCACGAGCAGCCCAAGTGCGTCCTTCAGCGACATAGAACATCTCGAGATGAGGTATGCTGCGATAATCGTCGGAGAGCGGGACACCCCTGCGACGCAGTGCACGAGAACCTTCCCTCCGCTGTTCCTAGCATCAGCGATGACCTGGTTGGCTCTATCAATAGCCGTATAGATGGAGGATATATCCTTGTCCAAAAGTTGCAGGCGGTAGTATTGGACATGAGGGTGGTTGGGACAAACAGGCGCCCTACCGATGCTGATGATGTGGGTAATGCCTGCTGAATCGATGAAAGATCTCGATGCAGACGTATAAGGTCCAAGGAAGATATAAGGTGGAACTGCCAATACTGCAGCATTACGTTTGCTGTGCATCTGCACGGACTGCACCGTGGTCATTTTGAGGATGAGAGAGGTGTTGAGACGGCGACACAGCAAGTTACCGAGCTATGGGAAAACCTATGTAATCGAGTTAGTGACGGGCCGCTCAGCGATGCACTTGAAGGTGATCAACCATCCGGATATCGCAGTGGTACCTAGCACCGATCTCCGACACTCTAGATCGATCTAGGTTGGCACATATGTGCCTCGGGGATGAATCTTATGTTTCTGAGACAACCCCTGCGAGGCGTGAGGGTGAATTCCTTTCATGGACAGATTATCACATAAAAAAGGAGGGTAGCGGCGCAAAGACTGGGCCTAGTTAAGAACCTCCGAGGATCTATACACCGCAAAAATGATGTCAGCAGGTTTCGAACCAACTGCAAGAGAAACAGATTTTGACTCTATTGCTTTAAGACCAGTTAGATGGACCTCGAAGGAAATCATCCATGAATCAGTGTCAAGGTGTGTTCCGATAGAAAAAACCTTGCAGGTTTCGGACACAGTAGAGAAACAAATTTTGATTCTGTTGCGTTAACCACTTAGCTAAGACCGGCTAAGATGAACCTCGGAACCATCCATCATGGAATGCTAATGTTAAGAGAGGTCGAGGCGTGTTCCAATAGGAAAAAAATGGTGTCAACGGCAGGTTTCGAAGCTGCGCAGTGCAAGAGAAACAGACTTAGATTCTGTTGTAGTTATCGCTTGGCTAAAACCAGTTAAGACGAGTCTCCGAGGAACTACCCATGAGTGAATCTTCAAGCTTCAAGGCGTGTTTCTGATAGTGTTATCATCAGCAGGGTTCGAACCTGCGTAGTCCAAGAGAAACAGATTTCGATTCTGGGTTATCACCGAGCCAAGAACCTCGGAGGTCCTCGGAGGTCCAGTCTCGATAGGAAAACAAAACGAGTTCAACAGATGTTGATTCTGTTACGATAACCACCTGGCTAGCCTCCGAGGAACTGTCCATGAGTGAATCTTTAAGGCGTGTTTCCGATAGAAAAAACTGTTGTCGGCAGGTTTCAAACCTGCACAGTCCAAGAGAAACAGATTTTGAGTCTGTTGCGGGAACCACTAGGCTAAGACCAGTTGAGGTGGGCCACCGAGGAACCGCCCATGAGTGAATATTGAAGGTGTGTTCCAATAGTAAAAACCTTGTCGTCGGTAGGTTTCGAACCTGCATAGTCACAGAGAAACAGATTTTGATTCTGTTGTGGTAACCATTTTGGCCAGGACGAAGTTGACATGAACTCCCGAGGAACTGTCCATGAGTGAATGATCTGCGAGGAAATTATCCATCAGTGATTTTTAGGTGGATTTTTCCGATAGCAAAAAAACCATGTTGTCAGCAGCAGGTTTTGAACCTGCGCAGACCAGGAGAAACAGATTTCGGCTCTGTTGTGGTGGCCACTTGGCTAAGACCAACTGCCACGAGCCCCCGACGAAACCGTCCACGAGTGAATGTCGAGGTGTGTTCCGATAGAAAAAAACCTTGACGTGATGGGCAGGTTTCGAACCTGCGCAATCCAAGAGAAACAGATTTCCATTCTGTTGTGGCAACCACTTGACTTCACCGGTTAGGGTAAAACCTCGGTGGACCCCATCCACGTGCGAATGTTAAGACGTGTTCCGTTAGAAAAAAACCTTGACATCGGCAGGTTTCAAACCTGTGCAGTGCAAGAGAAATAGATTTTCATTCTGTTGTGGCAACCACTTGCCTTATAACTGTTCAGGTAAACCGAGGAAACTATCCATGAGCGAATGCCACAGAGATAAAAACCTTATTGTCGTCAGGTTTCGAACCTACGCAGTCCAAGAGAAACAGAATTCAATTCTGTCGTGGTAACCACTTTGGCCAGGACACTTCCCAGGTTTTGAATCAGATTTCTGGCCTGTCACGCTTACCATTTGGCTAACACTGGTCAAGAAGAACGTCTACGAGTCGCAGAACATCATGCATTGACAGTAAAATCACATAAAATCAGCGGTCATTTGCCAACACAAAACGAACTGAATATTCCTCCCAAGACTTCTTCAACGCCGACATCCAGTCCAGAAACAGAACCAATCGCACGGGCTGCATAACGTAGGGACTCCGCGGCGATGTCTACTTCCGAAGGAGCTGTGAGGTCGAGCACAAATTGGTATGATGCATCAATGAAGCATAACGAATGTACTTACAGAAGGCGATGAACTCTTCCAAGTGCATGACAGCTTGCTCAAGAAAATCTCTATGACGAGCATGTGTGATGAGTGGACTTGTGTAATCGAAACCATCGCTGTATCTATTAAGAGAGGTCAGGACGTCCATCCACCCAGTAGATACCAGAACCGTGTAAAGTACCTTGATCGTAAAACCTGTGCGAGACCATCTAGAAACGATTGGGTACCCTCGGATGTGCGAAGACTCGCTGTCCAGAACTGGGTTCGTTTGCCGTTATGACAGTCATCGTTATACTCCATAAAAGTGAGAGACTGGTTGGCAGGAAGGTTCGCGATAGTATCGGACTTGTTCAACAAGAAAAGGGTATCTGGTTTCAGGTGGCTCTTAACCTCATCCGGGACTCGAATCAGAGCATTGTCCGGAGAGGATAAAACATCAGGAAGAGATAGAACACAGAGAGACACATCAGCCTCCTTGACACTGAGCGAACCGTTAACAAAAGGATATAGCGTATTATGACTTGCACATACGCATTGCCTGCACGACCCACCCCTACTTGCTCTACAGTGTCCAAAGTTTCTCGCAGGCCAGCGGTGTCACTCAGTACAACTGGAAAACCTCCAATGTCTAAAGTGAGCGTTAGCACGTCTCGCGTAGTTCCTGGAATGGGTGATGTAATGGCCGCATCACGCTGAGCTACAATCAAGGATTCGAATCAAGGTGTCAAAGAGCGTAACTTAAAGGACATACCAAGAAAATTGAATAAGCTACTCTTGCCAGCATTCGGAGGTCCAAATATCGCAAGTTTTATTCCAGAACGCAGAATCTCCCCACGGCGGTTGTCATCCAAGTGAGATCGAATGCAATTGATGATATTCAATGCACGATCATGAGCTAATACCGCTTCAGATGAAATTGCAAATGAACCTGTAGAGGACCTGCCTTCTCTAATCATCGCTTCCTGACCAAGATCATCCACGTCCTCGCCAAAATCAATAAAACCTTCGACAAAAACTAGACATTCCAGGATCTGTGACCTCAGTGCAACATATTGCGCTCTCGCAGTCCCCTAGGAACATTTGGGGTAAATTGTAAGTCCCAAAATCAGCAATAACGCCTACCTCAGCTCCGCTGACAGCAACCCTTCTTTGAGCTTCTGTTTCAGCATCTATCAAGTCCCGCAGCCCCTCGACTTGGGTGAGATCAAGTCGGCCACCCTCGAAGGCACGTCTCGTAAACTCGCCTGGGACAGCGGGCCGACAATATGGTAGTTTAGCAAGTGCACGTAACACTGCAGAGAGCACTGCGCGCCCAGAGTGGATATGAAGCTCAAGAGTATCTTCCGTGGTAAATGATTTTGGACCTAATGTACATAATTAAACATCCCGCAACCTACGGCAAATAATTAGAACTCACCCTTGAAGAAGACAGTCAAGCTGTCATCGAGTCTCTCTTCGGTCTCTGGGTCGACGACGTGTCTGCGCTGGAGCATCCATGGTGTCGGTATGTCTTCGGACTTTTTTTTGCGCGTCACTCGTCGCCAGACGTCAAGCGCATTGGGTCCAGAAACCCGAATGACAGCTATACCTGCTTTCCCAGGTGGAGTGGAGAGCGCGTATATAGTTCTACGCTGCGCATCAGAGAGCGTGGGCTCAGACTTGACAGAGAGTGTTGTATGAGTATGACTGGTATACCCAGTAGCATCGAACTGCCACGACGACCTGTTGGGGCGATGTGATCTGCAGTTCCAGGGAGAATTTCTATGTAGAACGACTGATGCAAGGTTTGAGATCAGCAGGGAGTTATTTTCCCGAAATTGAACCTGTCTCCGTTGTATCCGTGGATCCTTTACAGCTTTCTGAGTGATACTGGCTCGCCATTGCCGCAACATTCACTGCCCTCGAATTCTAGCTCGCCGTCAGGCGCGACCAGTATGATGATAGACGCGCTACAAAGGCTGATCATAATTTCTCACGACTACAGCTTGCCCTTGCCTCTCATCGCCGAGCACAAGGTCTAACTAAACCGACTAATCTCACCCTTGTTATACAATCACATACTTAGGTTGCCCAGTTTAATCAGGAGCTATGGGTCAAACACGTTCGTATCTTTCCATGCCGCATTCATCTTCCATTCACCCCGTGATGAACAGCATCACAGTTTATGGAGGACATGCAGAAGCGGTCCAACTGTGCGTTCTACGTTCCATACCACCTCTGCTCTGCGATACTAATTTGACTGTGCTGCACAGTCACATCCGCTGAGCTAGAAAGATTGAAGAAACGCTTTATGAAGCTAGACAGGTCTATATCATCTCTTCAATTGACCATGCATTGCTAACGATCTCATAATGCGTAAACAGCGATGGCTCGGGCTCCATAGATCGCGAAGAATTTCTGCAAATACCACAAATAGCTACAAACCCATTAGCCTCAAGGATGATTGCAATCTTTGACGAAGAGTGCGTCGACAGATTTCTGTGGCCGAGTCACAATTTAATTCTTGCGCAGTGGAGGAGGGACTGTGGACTTTCAGGAATTTGTGGGTGGGTTAAGCGCATTTAGCAGTCGAGGAGGGCGGGAAGAGAAGCTACGATGTGCGTCTCCCATTTTGGTTCATTAGCACGGCCTCACATCATGATATCAAGTCGCATTCAAGGTTTATGATGTGGATCGAGATGGTTTCATTTCCAATGGAGAGCTGTTTCTGGTATTGAAAATGATGGTTGGGAACAATCTCAAGGTCTGTATGCACTTGCCCAATGATTCGGAACTCTTTGTAATCTTTTCTTTGAAACAGGATCAACAACTGCAGCAGATTGTTGACAAGACGATCATGGAGGGCGATCTAGATCGTGATGGAAAACTTAACTTCGAAGAGTTTGCCCAGATGGTGTCAAACACGGTTGGAAACATTTCCCTAGCTTCACTGTTGGTGCTCAATCTTTACCCTTAGGACATTGTCAAGCAGATGACACTTGAAGACCTTTTCTGACAGCTTCGGCACCAACGTCCCCTCATACCCCGCTGTGTCCATCACGCTCGTCTGTTGCATCATTATCCATTCATCATATGGTGGCAACTTACATGTAGTATCGCCTTTGTTGTAGAGTAAAGCTTCGGTCTCAGATCACCATAACACAAATCACGGTACGTGAAAGCCGCTGGGATCCGGAAAAGAGTGCTGTATGTCACTCATCAACAGAACTCGAATAACCTCCTGAATAAAATTACAAGTGTGACTATAAAACCCGTAAATCAGGTCTTTACTATTAGTTTCGGAGTTTTGTATGCACTGATCAAGCGAGCTACTGGTGACGTCAAGCACTTAGCGGACAAACCAACCTGGTCTGATCAGGAGGGACGTAATTGCTGCCATGAGTGACTAATACTCGCAGTCAAATGTGACGTATTTAACGTGTTTGAGTCAGACACTAAAATCAAGCACGTCTCACGAGAGAAGTCTTATCCAGCTGACAACTTGATTCTGCACTAGGTCTTGTTGTAGCTGGCCTGGTTCAGCATCTGACAAGGTGAATGCTACATATAGATAGCGGATCCACTCTACCTCAAAGTATCAGCGTAGATCCTCAAGAGACCACGATTGACGTACTGCGATATTAAAAAATGCTCCTGCAAATTACATGCTATTACCGAAAGACGCGAGCACTATTTACCGATGTTCTGACCATCATACAAGAGAGTATCCGAGATGACTTGACCATCGTAAGGGTTTGGACTACCACCAAAGGGAGTAAAGTAGTTGGTGGCACCTTGAACAGTGCGACGAAACAAGCTTGGAAAGATCCGGAAGACAAGACTCGGAGCATTGATCGCAATGCACAGATACCAGCGCAGACATTTGTCTGGCGCGCTCCAAGATCGTGCTTTTCAATGATGTTTGAGCAAGCTAGTGTGTCGACATGAGCATCTGAGTTCCGCCCAATGAAAGAAGATGAGATGTTAGCTGTGTTCTCGCATGTAACCGCTAGATGGAGTCAGGTAAATCAGCATCTGTTTGCAATCGCTTTGAACGGTTACTCACAGGAAGCTTCAACTGCGACGGCACCAAACGCTGCATCAACAAAGCTTAGCAAAACGAAGGAAGAAGCTGCACGTCACGGAGCTCGAAACAAAGAAGTTCAAAGAAGCTGGCAACATGACCGACGGGTTCTTTCATGTTGTCCGGCATCAGTCAGTGCTTTCAAGTTCTCAGTGTAGGCCCGTAGGTTGGTGATGGGGCTTTCCATGCCACACGGTGGTGACTGCTCGGAAACATTGCAGCCTTGCTCTTGTGACACGCTTTCCGGTAGTGTTCGACCGAAAACGTCGAAGCGCCTTGTAAAATTCTTCTCGGATCTTCGCCACTGACTAGAACCGTTGTATTCGCCGTTGATGGCGACCTGGTCCATGTGACTGGTTCAGGGCTTCATCTGAATTTTTTAATGAAGGGACTCACCAGCTGCTACCCCCTCATAGAAACTGAGAGACGCCTTGCCTACATACATCGCTAATAAGAGTTAGTTCGGCTGAAAATTGCATATTAGATTGGATAAGGATCCAGGGCAAGTTATATCGGGCTTGGACCAGAAATATAACGTAAAGACACCTTAGATCCTCTTAGATCAGTGACATCAAAGGCACCGCAACACAGACAATTGGCCCAACATAAGCAGCAAGGTCTGGGAAGTTATCAGTCATGACAATATGTGACATGTGAGCGTTAGACTTGGCGAGGCTGACAATGTTTCCACGATCAAGACAAAGACAAAGAATAAACTCACAACAACACATAGCGCTCGTGCTAAGCCACAACGTACGTTACACTAACAAAGACCCGCGCAAACAGAGATATCATACTAATTGAATCCGTGCTGGGGTATAAAATTACAGCACACCATCTTTTACTCTTCGTCTGGCACTCTTGAATCTGCGCTGGTTCGGAGGGTGGCGAGTTCAATCAACAATGAGGAGTGCACAGGCTCAGACTCCCTAGCAAAGCGACCTCTCATGTTGAGCAGAAGACGGTTGCAGAGCATGGACGGTAAAGCGATAGACCAACTGCCAATTTGTTTTAGAAATGTAACACAAAGGGAAATAGAGACCCACGGCATGAAGAGGTCTATATAGGAGGGATACCGAGCCCAGACAATAGTTGACCCAACGAGTTCCATGAATATTCTGTAGATGATAAATAGTCAAGTATACCGTGACAGCCACCTAGAAGCTGACAGACGTACACAAGAAAGTATAATAAACTTCAGTGGTCGTCAGCATATCTCATAAAAGATAATAACTACCAACCTATCACGGGCCAGAGACGTTGCAAGTTCACCGCGTTGGTGTCGGTCCAGGAAAACCTTTTTGAGGACGAGTATGCAAATGATAGGTTCGAGGATCAGCGCTGGCGTCCAAAAGATCGCAGAGATGGGGGCAAGACCCTCAAAGAGACAGCCTGCTGGAGTGGAAACCACCGGAAATCCTGACAGCGGTCCATTCAGTCGATTCTAATGAAAACTGCCAGACTCACTTTCCACGCGAGCGATTGTCAGGCCAATGAGGAGCGCCATCGCTGCGACCTCAATTATACTCAGGACAATCATCCAAGAGAGCACCTTGCGACTTCGGCTATAAATTGCCCACACCTTGAAAGATGTTAGTTGTCGACTTTTCGTATGAAACACTTGGACTCCCTCTAAGCTGTAGTATTGCTGAAACGAACGAAGGTTCAATAGGTGACGGTTGTGCATGTGCTGCATGCTTACTTTGAACGGAAATAGTCATAAGGAGTGCACTGTCGAATCGTGAGTAAGGCATCAAGAGAAAGTGACCCGCGACTCACACGATATTATTGCATAACATGTAGGTGACGCAACTAGGCCAGAGGAAGTCAATCTCATGGATGTCATAGTAACACGAACATACGTCTTGATGAATGGTTAGCGTAAGACGGTGGAAGGGTATGCCATAAGAATTACTTTGGATGATACCACTTTGTTTTGTCGTACTTTGAATGCTAGTCAACAGAATCAGCAGTGGTCAATACTTCCTACTCACTCGTGTCAAATGTGAGCCATAACGCTGGAAGCCAGCGGTTCTCGAATGCATATTAGCGTAGTGCATATTCTTCTCTATTATGTAAACTCACAAAATGATAGAGACATGTCACCCAACTTTTCCTCTTCAACCAGACCAGATCAATCTACCGAATCGTATCTTAACAGCTGCAGTGGCTGGAATCAGATTGACGGTTTACCTCGTCCTCGATGGTAATGACTACCAGAAATGAGAGTCAGCAAGTAAAATGCATCGGAAAAACTCCTTACTGTGTTCATAAATGAGAAGTCCCAGTGCTGCAACTCGTGATTGTTTCCCAATGTTCACTGATTGGCATATATTCATCAGTACACAGCCCAAGAAACGAGTCGAAGTCACCAACAAGCTTGCCGAGCAGACAGAGAAATGAAGGTCGTGTCTAACATGGACGGCTGGAAATATCCGTAGCATGACATGAAGCAGAACCAGCTTTAAGGCTCGGTACGCGAAAAATAAATGCTCAGCGCTCAGCCGCGAGGCGAACATATGTGGTCACTGCTTGATCGCAGCGGCCCCAATCCGGTTGGATGCCACAGTACAGGATAAGACGGACCCGATTACGTAGCGGGTTCTGGAGTTCTCGCTCCAAAAAGTTCAAAATTGCCGGCAGGAAAATCATGAAGGTTGACTAATACTGCTCGTGCCGAGTCCTCGAGGCAGGTCACCGGCAACTCGGGACAGTGCTTTCAACATACCAAACACGACTGTGTTCAAGTTGTGAGCGGAGAAGTGCACGCCGGGGACCTTGATGACATTTGCTGTGCGAGTTTCGGAAGCGTACGATACTTGTAACGATCGATCGAAAAACTGATCGACTGTTGCGGCACATGCTTCCAGGACCCTGACCAGGAACGCGGCATAATGTAAACAAATGCTACCATCTCAGGTCTTGTGAGTTAGGCTGAAAATAGTCGCATAAATTTTTCAGAGGGCGAGCAAGGCTGGGCGCATGCACATGTGCCGTTGATAATTGTTAATCGGTTAAGGGCTGACTGGCACCGCTTCAACGACATCCAAGTCTCCGCTCCGCCACTAATTCACGCTCACGATTACCGCTTTACTTTTTTACCCTCCTGGTAAGGCAGTTCATAATGAGCAAACTTGGAGAGGTCATTGGTAGAAATATCCTTACTGGCTCACTCTCACTAATATCCATCTCGTCATCCCGTTCTCTTTTCAGAATAGCGGAGTCCATATCCATCGCACTTTCATCTCGCGCAGATTTATCGAACCCCGAAAGCTGTCCGGAAATAGGACAACGCCATGTACTTATCTTTGAATCCTCGCCTCCCGTGACAAGAATTTCATGCTGTGTTGCAGGTGAGCAATAGATATCACCGCACGATGAAAACGTACGTTTTCATCCCAGAAGACTGAACGGACCACTCCAGTGTGACCATTGGCCCATACTGAATTTATTGTCCATGGAGCAGATGAGTCTGACACATTTGAGCTTGAGAGAAGGGCCACATCACCCCTGTGCAGATATGTTAAATTGCATATTACAGTCATGACATCACATACTCGTTTGAACCAACAAATACAGCGAGGTTGCTGTCAGATCGTTTTGTGTTGTGACATGTTATCATATAGTCGGTAACCCAAGTTCGCCCATGGCTATGAACGGAGGGGTGACGAATGTCACAGTTCTGCAACATGTCGAGCTTTGTGCAGCATCATGAGGAATCAGTAGATCGAAAGGTGGTTGGGATATACCTCATTTGACCAGCAGCTAAATGTCTCCATATCGCTTGCAGCCCAGACACGATTGGCGGACGAGCCGCGAATCCACCCTGCTTGAGATATGCTGCAACCCCAACTGCCAACGTTCAGAACCGCTTCATCCTCGTCGTCTTCTGCAGAATTTGATGTGCTAACCAGGCCATCGGTGGAAGCTGACAGCAAGATCTGTCCAGATGTTGGAGATGGACTATTTTTCAGAAAGTGCACTGCAGTAATGTCATCTGAATGTGTTGAGCCGTGAATACGGAGTGGTACAGCTGGTTTTCGAGGGTCCCTTTAATCTCATGTTGAAGTTCACAGCCTTCTAAAGAAGAGCAGAACCTACCAGTAGAGTATAAATGCATCCTCCTTCTGTAGGTCCGTCCCCGCAGCAACGGTCAAGCCATCATGAGAAGCATCACAGGACAAAACGGTACGAGATCTCCCAGATGTCGTCACTAGTTACCGATAATACTCTTGAGTTGTCAAACGTGAAGATCAAGCAGTAAAGTATGAAAAACATACTTTGTATGGTCGGAGCGCCAGAACGTTCATCCCAAGCAATCACGCAACCATCCTTACCAGCAGATAAAAGCATATGCCGATCGGACCCCCCGATGCCTCTAACTGTTCGCAAGGTTGTGGTAGCGTTTTGATGACCTTTGAGGGTCTGGACGCATTTCAAAGATGACTTGTCAAAAAGATGAATTGCGTTTGATGGAGCAGAAGCAGAAGAAACATAGTAATTTCCCAGCGATGTCAGTGCTAGAACATAGCTTCCATCCGGGTGAGCGGTAGACTTTATTGCTGAAGAAATTGTCTCGAATGAAGGAGACTCGAGTAACGACATGAATGCACTTTTGCAAGCTTTTCCAAAGTCTTTTCAAAAGATTGGCTTGAAGGAGAGTGTAAATTCAGAAGTCCAAGATTACGTCAGCAGGTCAGCAGATTATCTAGCCTCGCTACGAAATTCCCTCGTCATTCGCCATATCTTTATTTCTTTACCACCACCTTGCAATTGCAATTGCAAGCGCCTAGATCCTGTTCCACCGCAGCTGTTTTTCTATTCGACTCCTTCAAAACACCCACGCTCTTTTCAATCCACAGTCTTTTCGTCGATTCCCTTAACATAGATTCTCGAACCTGAGAATCCATTCACCTAGACTAAGAATAAGCATTTCACTTCGTTGCATTCTAGTCTACTCCCACTTTCAACATGACTCGTCGGGGTGAGTCTTTAACTGTTAGGATCTCGCGTGCGAAGACTCAACGCATCATACAGCTCCTCGTATCCACCGTCTCCCTCAACGTCTTGACTACAACCTGATTCCCGCGCCTTTGGGTGCGTGTGAATGCATAAGTCAAGTCGCAACATTAATCAAATTCCTGCAGATTTATCCCTTCCGCTGGCCACGGAAAAGTCACCTTTGCCGGCTATCATTGTGACCCCATCATCTCCATCAGCCGACGCACCTGAGTACTACATAGCGTTCTTAACACCGCCCCTTAAGCCTACGTTTCGTGAGCGCATCTCCGAGTATTCTCCTTTCCAGCCACAGCTGCCCCTGAAGACTCGGAGCGCTATCATCGTCTCCCTCATTCTCTTCATTCTGGTCTGCCACATTCTGGTGCACATTGCTGTCCGCCGTCCACACTCCGATTTCATCACATCCTCTGATAATATCTCGTCCCTCAAAGCGAATTATCATCAGGCCCAAAATTCGTTCTTGGACTCGTTTGTTTCAGATCTCAAATCTTTTTGGAGTGGACCAGTGACCGGGGATACGCGAAACTTCATAATCGAAGATTTTTCACAACCAGCGCATCGGTAGATGTGGCAGGTTCGCCATGTTTTAGTATCTAGACCTTGATACAAAGTCTATGCAATTTTTGTGCTTCACCGTGTTCCCAATTTCCCATGCATCTACTGACACTCATATATCAAAGTTATTCCCGACCGAACTGACTTGTTTACAGTCCCATTAAATTTCTTTCGGTTATATTTATCTGGAGTTGAAATGTTTAGCTAAAGTCCTCCCCTGTATCACGGTAACTGTACAGGAAACTCTTGGCTTTGTATTCAGCATTCAATACCTGGACCATTCCATACACAACGACGTCAGGTCTGCGACACCTGTCCAGTTGGGTTCCCATGCCTGTATCGACAATCAATCCATTCGCGTGATTTGTAACATCAATTCAGGGATCGCTCCAGGGCTACAGCTTGTGCTCTCAAACATTTTATCGATACTTTCGCAGTAAGCCATTTCTCCTTCAAGTCGAAGTTCTCCAGTGGTACAACACTCTAACAGTCGCGCATCTGCAGAACGTTCGCTCAGCCAGTTCCACACATATGCTTCGAATCAAAGTTCATGCATCATGTGGCGTTTCTGCCGTAATTGTTGTACCTTACTCACGCTCGCTTCGTTTTTAGTGTGTCATCCCTGTCTTCGACTGAACGTCTTATAAGTACGATGGTATTGCTAACACCTAGTAGCATGAGCTACCCACTCGATTCCTCGACTAGTTCACAATATTCATTTTCTCCCCCCACTCCCGTTATTCCGGCAAGACAAGATTGAACATGTCTCAGCTAGAAGCCATGGCTAGATCTGTATCTGAGTGTTGCTCATTATCATCCTCGGGAACCATATTGGGGGAATATCGACCCCCTTCCTCGTCACGATGCTGTGGAATCACTTGTCCTCAACCTGCCGTGGCCATGGCATGCATTTCATCCTCTAGTCATGTGCTTTTTGACATACCTTTTCAACTCCCCCTTTCCACCTATGATCCCGTCAATTGCGACACGGTGATTTCGCTGCCATCTCCGTCGGGAGTACCTGCAACTCCAACATCGTCTTCGTCGTCCTCATTTGCGACCAATAGCCGTACCACATCACGCGTTGTGGTCATACGAAATAATGATTCTGATGAGGGTCAATCTCCTCAGACTACATCTCATAGTAATAATGGTAATGATGGTAATGATGGTAATGATGTCGCATCTTCAGTTTCTTCTGCAACCTCTGCCACTGTCTCGGTGGTGGTGACCATCACCTCCGCATTGACTTATGACACAACAGTGTCATTGGAGAACACTAGTCCTGGGAGTGTTCAACCTTCGCCCACTGAAACTGTCACATCTGCTCCGTCTACATCTAAGTCTAGGTGAGCATTTGCGCGTATCTAGTTTGACAAATTGTTGCTCATTCTCGTTGAAGTCCTCTTTCCTTGGTATTGGATAGCGATAGTCCTGGGAGTGTTCAACCTTCGCCCACTGAAACTGTCGCATCTGTTCCGTCTGCATCTAAGTCTAAGTGAGCATTTGCGCGTATCTAGTCTGACAAATCGTTGCTCATTCTCGTTGAAGTCCTTTTCCCTTGATATTGGGGAGCACTAGTCCTGGGAGTGTTCAAGCTTCGCCCACTGGAACTGTCGCATCTGCTCCGTCTACATCTGCTCCGTCTACATCTAAGTCCAGGTGAGCATTTACGCGTATCTAGTCTGACGAATTGTTGCTTATTCTCGTTTAAGTCCTCTTCCGTTGATATTGGGAACTGTTTTTGGAGTTATTTTTCTTGTCGCCCTCGCCGTAATAATCCACAAATTTCGCTCTCGCCGGCGCCGGCAGGCTGAGTTGCTCCTCCAGCCTCTACCAGGTCATGAGAACCATGACTTCCAAGAGTGGTCAATGCGCTTCCAAGAGTGGTCGATGCAAAACCCAACTCCACCAGCCTCAACACCAGTCACGCTAGAAAGACGCCCTCGTGCTCCCCCACTTGTGGGAAGGATATTTGATTGGCGGTCAAGATGCCGCTCCCCAGGGGACAGTTCGGAGCCGACGACCGAGGTGCTATCAGACCCTTTTGCAGATGGGTCTTTCGCCGTTTCTTCACGGACCAGTGAACCTGCAACGAACAACCACTTTGCAGTATTTGGCGAAAGGCTCAGTGTGCTGCACACGAGCGACAACTCGGAGTTGAATATTCTTGCCCCCATTCCACCAAACGCTGGGACGTCGATACATTCGTCGTACATTTCTCCGAGTGGTCATTATCGCGAGAGGCATGCCCCACCTGCAACGCTGGCAGAAGACACGGCGGAAAGGTCGTAGCTGGTTTTTCACGCTGGTAGTGAACGTTTGGGGGTTCTGTCGGACGAGGCACGTAGGGCTTAGGTGGTCTTAGACAGGAACGGCTGAAATTTGTCGATAAACTCTCAGCCTTGTGGCCAATTTGGTTGTAAATACGCTTGGTTGTACAACTTGTACGTAGACCTAGTAACAGCCTACTAATGTCGAACATTGGCGTGGGAATACATGCCGTACGCCGTTATAGAAAGAATGCCGCTTTTGGGTTACTCTATTGCTTCAAGTATATACGTACCTGGCCTCAAAAAGCTTGCTCTGGTTCTTCAAGTTGCCTGGTTGTCCTTCGTTGTCCTTCCAGCTTGTGGCCTGCTCGTCATGGATGCGCTCTTTGTACCACTCGCCTCTGCCATCGGTGCATCCGTAGACCAGATCAAGGTTGGGGGCAATCTTGGTTCATACATATAGGGCTAACTCGATTGAAAAAAAATGCTAGCTCATCTCATGTCTACTAATAGCATGCCCCCTAGGAAGTCTCTTCATTCGTATACCAGCATCTCAGCCCAATCTCAAGCATCTCTTCAATCTGCTCGTCTCAGTTTTCTTTTTCATACCAGTTTTGAATCTGCCATGGGGCTTTACCCAGCTATTAGGGAGTGTTCTTGGAACGTATTACATTGCGGCTAATGTAAAAGGCCCCAACATGCCGTGGATAGTTTTCGCGTATGTTTACCCTCTTAACTCGGGAAATGCCTGCTCACTGGACTTTCTGCAGCTTCGTCATGGGTCATCTCACAGTCAAGTAAGGAATATATAAGACATGTTTGGACGAGAGGCTGATATATACCCATTCCAAGTCACGTTATACGGGCATTTTACGACTTAAGCTATGAAACGTTCGAAGTGACAGGGCCTCAGATGGTGCTCACGATGAAACTCACGACTTTTGCATGGAATGTCTGGGATGGTAGAACGGCTCCTAGAGTAAGCCCCTACTGCACGCTCAAAAGTCTCCTGAATTGAATCACACAAATTCAGAATCTAGACAAATGGCAATTACAAAAGCGCGTCACGAAATATCCCACACTACTCGAGTTTCTTGGTTATTCGTGAGTCTTAGTCGATGTGTTTTGTCGACAGATGACAGATTTTTATGTAGCTTTTATTTCCCGGGTGTTCTAGTCGGGCCATATCTTGACTACGCGTCGTACATGTCCTTGATTGACGAATCACTCTTCGAAGGCAAGCGCAGTCCCAGTTCAACAAGGTCCATTCCAGACGGCAGAAAGCGAGTCGCATATCGCAAGATGTTGACTGGTTTGGTCTTCCTGGGAATCTTTGTGGTTTTGAGTCCCTCATTCTACTACGGCATCGTGATCGCCCCATGGTTCATGACCCAAGGATTTCTCTATAGGTCCGTCTCAATGCGTTCAATTGAATGCTTCTCTGACGTATTTGGCTAAAGGATGGCATATTTCCAATTGTCTGGTTTCATTGAGCGGTCTAAGTACTATGCGATTTGGACGCTCACGGAGGTGCGTTTCGTGTTCTATCGTAGGCGCAATTCTAACGCAGGCAACCAGGGTGCAAGTATCCTGACCGGATTAGGGTTTACTGGGTATGGCCCTTCAGGCGAATCCACATGGGAAGGTGCCGCCAACGTCAAAATCCTCGAGATCGAGCTCCCTTCGAACTTCAAAGTTCTGCTCGATTCATGGAACATCAATACGAACATCTGGCTGAGGGAATGCATATACAAACGTGTAACTCCCAAAGGGAAGAAGCCTGGGTTCCGCAGCAGCATGTTGACTTTCGCGACGAGCGCCTTCTGGGTAGGTGCTTGGGTATGCTACGCATGATTTGTGCTGATTTTGTTGTAGCATGGCATTGCGACGGGCTACTATCTGACGTTCTTCTTCGGTGGATTCATCACTACCGCAGGCCGCCTCTGCCGTGCCAACATACGTCCTTTGGTCCTCCCCCCTCCAGGAGCACCTACGACAATCACGAAACGCATTTATGATTTGACTGGAACTTTCGTCAGCATCCTCATTCTCAACTACGTGGCGGCGCCGTTTATGCTGCTAACTTTCACCGATTCTATCGAGGCTTGGAGTCGGCTCCATTGGTACGGCTTTTGGATGATTGGCTCGACACTCGCTTTCTTCTGGCTTGGTGGCTCCAAATTTTTGAAGGCTCTACAGAAGAAGGAAGGAAAAGTCGCTGAGAAGGTCGTGACACCCGAATCCCACGTTATGCCACCACCTCTAGATGACGTAGCAGAAGAGTTGAGGGAATTGCAACACAGGATGAAAGATTAGGCCGAGTTTGGGTACTTATTTAGACGGGCTCCGACAATTGATACTTATGTTCAATCAAGATTTTGCATACTGTCTCGAACTTCTGGATCATGTTTCAGTCCTAAATATCGCATTTCTCAAGCAGGGCCTTCCTAATAGAGACGTGGGCTCGAACATAAGCAATGCATAGGCGGGGCATACAGAATGAAAAGAAGATGGTTTGTAGTATACCCATAATGCATGTGACCACACAGATATTGCGACGCCTTCCATGCTGCCACCAATGAATATTTTGTGAGCTTCTTATACCTTGAAGCCACGAGACTTTCGGCGACCGCGGGCCCGCTCGAACTGAGGGAAATGTGTCAGATATGAACACCTTTAAAACGATGATCAACACGTACTTTGCGACCCTTGGAGATGGTGTAAGGCTTCTTGTTCTTGTGGGGACCCATGCCAAAGTGCTTGACAGCCTCGCGAGTGTTCCTCTTTCCCCGGAGCAACACAGTGTTAGACCCTGTTGGTGCACGAAGTGCGAGTTGATCCAGCGTCAATGCCTCACCACCAGCATTGAGAATGCGCTCCTTTGCTGCGCGCGTGAAGCGTAGAGCAGCGACTGAAAGTTTGGGCACTTCGACGAGACGAACGTCATCGGTTACAGTGCCAACAACCACGATAACTTTTGAGTCGCGATCAGGGGTGGCAGTGGTCTCTTTAACAATTCTTGACAAAGAGAGGGGGGGACGGTTGATTTTGGAGAGGAAGAGGCGGTGGAGGATAGCCTGAGTAAAAATCATGCTTCAGTCAAACGCCTGAACCACACGTGAAACTATTCAACCTTGTTAAAACTCGAGTCTGTGCGGCGAGCCAAAAATCTGTAAAGCTGAATAACATTTAGATTAAGCTTTTGCGCATACTGAACACACATACTTTGACGAGCAAAAGGAGGTAAGGATCCTCGCTTTTGGGGGCCGTCCGCTGGGCCTTCTTGACGTGGTGTGTCCTGAGGTCGATACCCTAGTAAGGCACATTTCAGTATAATATCTGGGTGCTATTTGGGACGACCAGCTCACCATCTTGATCTTGCCGATTTGTGCTGTTCGGGGACGGTGAACAGACGACAACGGAGGCTTGAGGAACTGTGCAGGACAAGTAAATAAGGTTTGATTCTCGGCATTTGGCGGAAGATGAAATTGAATTCGCAGTTTGAGACCAAACAAGTGACAAACAACGCCAAATTTTTCTTCAACTTCAACTGCCATGGTGCGTCACATTTTCGGTGGCCAAGGCGATTTTTTCTAACTTCTTACCTTTCTCTTAGGATCAATACGGAGAACCAACTGCCCCTTCAGTTGACCCTTACTCAGATGCATACAATGCACCAGCACCCGCTACTGCTACATCAGAAACCAGAGACCGGGACGCCGCCCCAACACGCGGCCGTTCTCGTTCGAGAAGTCCTGGAGCCCGCAGCACTGGTTACCGTAGTCCTCCTCCAAAACGCAGGTCACCAGCTCCTAAAAAGCCAACACATGCTCCAATTGTACGTTCCACATGTTCTCCTCGTGTTTTGCAAAGCGCTTATGGGGCAAAGAAGGCGCCTAACCCCTCCCAAGTTTTGGGGGTCTTCGGATTAAGTATCAGGACACAAGAGCGGGATTTGGACGAGGAGTTCTCTCGTTTTGGAAGAGTCGAAAAAGTCACAATTGTGTACGACCAAAGGGTACGACGGTTTCATTTGCATTTCGTTACCCTAACCCACAAAAACGTGTTTTTCAGTCCGACCGTTCTCGTGGTTTCGGCTTTATAAGAATGTCCAGCACTGAAGAAGCCACTCGCTGCATTCAGGAACTCAACGGAGTCGTACGTTTTCCCTTCATGCGTATGCTTTCCTAGCTGATCTCCTTCATAGGAACTGAATGGACGTCGTATTCGGGTCGACTATTCTGTCACTGACAGACCACACGCACCAACCCCTGGCGAATATATGGGACATCGTCGCTCGACTAGGGACACCTACTCAGGTTCAGGCCGCGACTCTTACCGCGACTCCTACCGTGACTCGCACCGTGATCGTGATCATCGCCGTTCCGATCGCGATAAGGATAGAGACCCCTACGGTCGCGACAGCCGTGATTGGCGCGATCGTCGCAGCCCTCGTCGTTACTCACCTGATTACAGGAGGCGTGGGAGCTACTCCAGGAGTCCTCCTAGGGGTAGTAGCCCTCGCAAGGATTATGATGGTCCTTCAGGCACTGGTGCAGCAAGCTCCTCCAACCAGGCTGAAAACGGTAGTCGTTGGTGATGTTTCAGTTGTCAGCGGAAACCATCTCGAAGGTGTGTTAGTTGTGGTCCTTTGTTTCAGTTATCGATGGGCGAAAGCATGGACAAGAGGTCTCGTTCGTACAAGCACAAGTGATTGAAGAGGTTCATGGCGGTCATCCCCCAGCAAATCTCAAGTTGGCAATGTTCTCGTTACTTCCCTATCTTGAAGAAAGCAAGACATGGTTTCCGCGTTCGCTATTTCAGACAGAAAACCAAGTTCAAAGTTCATTTCATCCTCGACTATTTGCCTGTATCCGTTCCGCATTTCATATCGCTCTACTATTTTGTTCTACACTATCAACTTTCGCTTCCATGAAGAGTGGCAAGTCCCGAATTGCGATTGCAAGAAAGGTCAGGCACAATAATCCTGCGCGTAGCGATTCAGCATATGCAGCCAAGGGAATGTTGGCAGGCTTGTGGAAGGCTTCACAAACCAGGCTGAGCGAAACTTACGTCTACTTATCTTGAACGGCTCGTTCTGACATTGATGATTGCTCAATCAGGAGGCTTGGCATGTATGGCGTTATCAAACAAGAAGCAATTACCAAGTGTATTTTGCGCAGGCGTTTGATGAAATGCAGCGCTTTGTTGTCGGAAATCTCACGAACTCGTCGTAGCGAAAAGTTTCGTCACTACGCCGGATTCGAGTTATTATCGACCATTAGAATGCACCGCTTCCGCTGGTTAATCACCAGGGCATGTGGCGTTGATCCCAACAGTCGAGAAAAGGAACAGCATCGACATAGAGTAAGATTGTATATATTTCACCATCACGATCAGGGCAGTGGTAGCTAACTTCAACCCCAGTGAACACGTGCTATGGCATGGTACGATGAGAATGGGGGTGTTATCCTCAATTGGGGAAAAATCAGAGAGAATCATGTTGTGTCGGTGCGCATCTATGCCCGGGCACGATCTCCGACGAAATTTCTCACCCAGGTTTCAGATGGAACCATATCACATCATACTATCCGGTACTTGCAATTATTTGATTCATTGAATGCATGAATTGACCTGACGAGAGACGACGTGCTATCATTGACAGTGCATGATGTTAGTGCTATGTATCATGGCGGCATAAAGGCAGCGTAGGCGCGCGGAAATCGTACAGGCAGCGGAAAAAATAGCATGAAAGCACTGTTTTCATTCATTATCTACTCGATCTGACCATATACAAGGACTCCCCTTCAGTAGCAACTCAGGAAATATAATGTTAGCACAATCTTGTCCTTCGTCTCTGCAAATAAACAATGTCTATTCGCGTTCTCACCCTCGACTATTGACCGTGAGCAGAGGGATCCGTCCGGAAGTCGAGCAGTGCTAGCGTCAAACCTTGACAACCATTAAATGTAGTTGCATACGCGGGTCGCAGAGGAAACTGTCTCCGATTCACTGTCCACGACGAACGGTTCGGATGGAACGCAAAGTCGATGCGGGGGATGCAGTGACTTTCGAATGCATTCAAAAGGAGTTCAAGTTGGACTTCGACGAACCGACGACTCGGATGCAGCGCGATGATCACGCGCACGCGCGCGTTTCTGACCAATCCATTTTCAACCGAAATCATGTTTCGTTGAATACAGTTCTCTTTGAGATCCAGGCGACGAGGAGGTACTCCAGGATGGGTCAATATCGCAAGGTAGTCGGGGGCTTGTTCTGGTGCGTTCAACGGAGTGTGCTCGGCTTCTTTCAGACCGTCTGAACTAAAATAAGATTCCAAGTTGTTTCGTGAGCGGAATGTATGATCGATATCCGTTTGCGATACTTACGAAAATAGCCCCGCAATTTTGACGACTGCGCGAAATTTCATTTGCTATGATAACCGCTGGAAAGGCGCGAGCGCCATCAGGAAGGGGTTGTAAGTCCTATATAGATAGATGAATGAGCCAACATGCGAAGGCGTAGTGAACTCACATACATCATTAATGGCAGAGAGATGAAGGGAACTAGGGTTCGGGATAAAACTGCTCGCCTGATAGCAGCTTGCTAATTAGCGTATTATTTAATAGCTATAGCTAACAAGAGTTAAAACAAATATCTCACAAACTCCAAGCCCACCCACCCATGATCCTCTTGCCAACTATATACTTCCCGGTGCGCTGGGACGGGCCATTCTCAGTGCGTAGATGCCAGTGGCAGCGAACCCACCGCTTCCTATGACGCGACAAGTCATGCAGTCATTGTAAGATAAAAGCTGGGGGACGAAGGTGGAGTCGGAGTCAGGCGCTGCAGAGGTTGTGTTTGATTCAGGCCCCTCTAGTTGCGCAATGCGGAAGAAAGCAAGTCCTCGGACCTTTACAGTCACGGAAGGACCCCGGAAGCAGAGGCCCATAGTATGTTTGGGGAACATCATGATTTAGAAAAGAGCGTATTACTACTAGTGCATCTATAAAAGAGTGTATAAGCCTTCAGACGACATCGTAAAGTGCTTTTAAGTGAAAAATAATAGACACATATAACGAGGGGAGGTTTTACAAACGACGAACACAAGTCACCTTGAGTTGATGCAAACTAATATTGCCTGTATGCATAACCCAACATCTCCGAAGGGCGTCTTTGCATCAATTTCGGGGCACATGCAGCCCTCAGTCCACCCATTTGCCGTCGTCACAGGTTCGCTGAACATGGTACAGTCGTCCTCACTATCCACCGGGTCATAGAAGACCAATGACGGGTCTTGGCTCAGGCTGTGAGGGTGTGATTGGTAGGACGAAGCAGAGGGCTGGGACGATGGGGTCCTGTCTGATGCGGAGGGGGCAGCAACACGACCGCCGCCGCGTCCGCTGCGCGGAGAAGGGACATATCCATGTTTTGTTTTGCGATGACGCGTCAGGGCGGAAGGATCGTGGGTCCTGAAGGTGCAATCATGAGGACAACCATAGCGTTGCTCGCCGGTGCTAAATTTGGTAATCAGATGAACTCGTTGATGACAACGCACGAGCACATACTGTCTGGCGGAGTGGACATCGAAGCTTCTTTTTATCAGCGTCGCAAAGTCACATCCGGGAAAGGTACAGGTGTACACGCTGGATGCGGGCTCATGTGAGTGACCAGTCTAGCATGTAGAATGAACACGTACTTTTCTGCATGCCTAGCCTCATGTCTCTTGAATTCCGCAAACTTGGTAAAAGTTTCGCCGCACTTAGCCTGAGAGCAAACATAGACCTACACATTTTCAGATTCAGTCCTAGTGCATAAATTATCCTCGTGATTAGGCTCGCCTTGGTAGGAGACATTTGAGAGTTGATTATGCTGCTTGATTTTGTCTGAGGTGAATGCCTGATTCTCCTTGGGGTAATGATGATACCAGGTAGGCATTCGGGCTGGACTAAATACGATTCCCAGAGGTGGAAGTGGCATTGTGCTTTGCGGTGGACAGACGCTTGTGGGATTCATACATAAACGCTTTGTTGGTGCACTAGTGGACGTGAGCCACGACAAAGCACGAATGCATTGGTAAAGCTTCTGCATCTGTTCGAAGGCTTCATTATCCGTTATACGCAATGCTACGAAGAGAATTCCATTAGAAAACAACGATCAATGACATGCGTGACATATGTGGATACCTGTGGCCCCATCTTGGTGGACGATAAGGATTGGACTCAGCCGCGCAGATGACAACTAGCACGTCATGGATCCAGCATCGAGTGGACACCGGGGTCGCAGTTTATGCTAGAGATGCATCGATGGATGTTATGTAACTCGACGTACAGAATTGAGTAAAGAACTGACGATGACACCGAGTTTCAAGAATCAAGATGTCGAATTAGTTTCTTGACACCGACAGCCCAGCTAGTTTTCGATGTCTTTGTCGTAGGGACCCGCCCGCAATCTATGCAATAATGTCCAAATATCTTATGCAGAACTCATTATTGGACATAACGATTTGTGCATTAGACATTTAGGCCGCCGTCATTAATATTGATGGTATTGAAGAATGTAGACGAGAGCAGATTCCGAGTCAATCGTTGACTCAAGCTCAAGTACTAGTTGCACAGCCTTGAGTTTCACACGCAAAATATGTGATATAACATGTAACATGCTAATATTAACACGTACCAAAGAGCCAAAAACTCTCTACGGCTGACCGCGCCTCAGATACCCATGTATGTATGCATCACTGGGGTCAGGAATATCAGCGCACGTGAGACTCGAGCCGACCGGCGGCTGGCTGGCTTCCACTGATATATGATCAACTAACATGTGTTGCAAATAGCCAAACCCACACGAGGATCGATGATCGATGAGCGCTGCGCTGAGCCTTCAAAAGAGCAAACAGCAACATGATGCAATGGACAGCTTGCTGTCGACCGATAGCCGTGACGGAGATGAAAGATAGTACTATAGTATATGTCTAAGGCTGATCGTAACTTGGTCAGACGTAATACATTCAAACTAGTCCTCCGAATGCGCACCGGCAGACAAATCTTCATCCAAGCTTGTGGGACAAACGCAGTCGCCGTATCAACACCTCTTCTTCACAGGATCCCAATCAACATCTCCAATCACACTCTCAAGGAGCTGCACATTTGCTTCCGTCACATTCCAGCACCTCGTTAATCTGAGTTTTTGTATGTCAACACCACCTTTGGCTCGCCTTCTGGCAATCTCCTGAAGACCATTATGTTCATCGGATCCGATGTCGATAGACTCAAATTCCAGAGTACGGAGAAAGGGGTAGGCTACAGACACGTCTACAGTCGTGAGCGCAAGGACGAAGCCTGAAATGGGTGTCCC
Source organism: Suillus subalutaceus (assembly GCF_016647625.1). Lineage (NCBI taxonomy): Eukaryota > Fungi > Basidiomycota > Agaricomycetes > Boletales > Suillaceae > Suillus > Suillus subalutaceus. Next base: position 123,296 of record NW_024540285.1, on the reverse strand, counting down.
TTTCAAATAGATACTTTCGAGCTCCAGAAGGTCGGCGAACCCTGCAGACCAGAAATTTTGCGAAAGCCTAAGGGAGGTTGATATAGACAAGCCTTGGATCTTGCAATGGGGGACCATCCGACACATGTCAAATATGATGGCAGGGTTGCTGAAGCCTCTGAGTTGGATGGAGAGTCGTATATCACTGTCACGGATGTTCAACGAATACTCGGATTTGTGCGCCAATGACGTGCTGAATTGGACACCGACTATATTGTGCGAAAAACTGGCACACAGGGACCGGATGATGGGAAAAGATGCATCAGCATCCTTGTGGATGGCAGAAAATAGATCAGAAAGGCTTTGTGGGCTTTCAATCTCTGTGAGGGACAGAGCGATCTTGACATCAACGGGAAGGACAAGATGTGAGAAGAGAGATACAGCGTTTTGGATTTGGCAGCCATCAAACGCTAAGTTTCTCAACCGAGTGAGTGGAACTTGGTCGAAGAGCTCGGTGTCCACGGAAATTCTGCGTAACAGCCTAAGTGCGAGCAGCTCCAAGTCAGGCATACGTCTCAGAGCTGAGAGGATCTGCGACAGGGTAAGATGAGGAGGATCATATTGCTTCAAATCTAGAGTTTGAAGCCCGCTAAAAGTGCGCGATGTCAAGATGAAGAGACATCCATCCAGCTCAACACTCCGAAGTAGGGGGGCGTGTCCTTGAAAAATGGTCTCTGATACGGTCGTGACCGGTTCATAGCTCCCCAGGACGTCGTATCTGAATTGCTGAAGCAACGGCGCGGGCTGCGATGACAAGCAGTCAAACACGTGATGAACAACATTTGAGTATGTGTGCAACTTGAGGACTTCGATTCGAGGCAACTGCGAAAGAGGTTGCATCAGTGGCCCCACTATGTAGCATTCTAGTGCGGGCGGTATACTGTATTTGACAACCAAAGCAGCTTCCTTCGACCTCTCAAGCATTATAGCTATCCAAGGAACAGGGAGATGGTCGATAAATGTCCAAAGACTCGGGCACTCGAGGGCGACTTGGCGCCAGTGCCTACAGACGTGTGTGACTATCATTGAAGTAGGAGTACCAGTACTGCGGGGTATTATGTCCGCATAAATGTTGAAATTCGCATCTTCTGCAGTGTATGTGAAGATCGTCACAAGAATCTCGGGCGGAAGTGAAAATACAGAGGCGAGAGTATTCCTGCGAGAGCGAAGGATGCTCAAGGACGCAACTAGTGCAGCGATATCTTTGTCTATGTCTGTGCGACACTGCTCAACGAGGGTGGTTTTGCCCCTAGGAATAATGTCTGTGGAAGTGGAAACCATCATCATGGAGGAGCTACGGGAGTAGTCAGTCTATTATAGTTCAGTCTAATCTCAGTCAAAAAATGTACCTCTCGGAATCTCGAAGTTGTCCAAAGGGCTCAGTGCAAATTCCGGACACTAACTTGCGTCCACTATTAAGTAGTAGGATAGTATCCCTGTGCCCTTCAATCGTAAGATGAACGAGTTTCAGCGAACCAGCGTGTCACGGTTATTTGTCGAATGAGTTCTCAAGCTGAGCCAGAGCGCTCAAGCGCTCAAGACTGAGTCAAACGAGTTCTCTTTGCAGTTCCCACGTCTGCCCGGACCGCTGCAGGGCCTTCTGATCATTTGTGTCGAGTTTATATAAACTCTGTAGAGGGGACACATATGTGATTCTAATTTTTCCTAGCCATTTCTATTAGCGCAACACTCAGCTAGCTGCTCCACGACTGCCACGTATCAGCATCAGCAGAATCTGTCGAACACTCAGTTAATCCCTTTTTTTGGATAGCAGGAAGACTCACTTCTCATTATACGCCCACCCTACTAGTACGTTTCCCGTTGTTCCAAATCCATACCACACTATCTGTGGCCGGGCGAGTGTTCATTTCGTGTGAACGTCCGCACACCCGTCTTCTCCGCAACCTCCTCAGTCCTACTCTCAAATTCCACACCTCCGAGTCTACTTTCCCAATTCCGCTTCGTCTAGCCGCCTGGTCTGATCTTCGCAATCAGCCCAGGGAACATCTCTTCACTAGCACAGAGTCGCGTGACGATCAGCATTGGTGGAGGTGGTCTCAAGTCAATGCTCCAACTTGCGTATGTGCCTGGGTCGCTCGTGGACTCTATGCCCCAGAATCCGTTTGCCATGGAAAAATTGGAGGCCAACGTTGACTTTGTGATATGAAACCCGCAAACACCATCCGTTGGCAGGTATGCCGCGAACGCCGCCGGGCGCTCCACCTTGTATGGGCCGTCGCTCGTATTCTGCAAGGTTCGGACAGTGTGTGCCAATGTGCTTTAAATATGTTGGCGTTAAAAAACATATGAGCACATCATATAGACCCCGTCTCCTTACATTATTCTCATTCTCGCGTCATATGCTCTCAGGCCATTGTACGCGTTCTTTCTCCAATAGAACATCTCATAGGATGTGACCAATGATTGTGCAAATTACGGGGTAGACCCCGAGTTTTATTGGGTTTGCTCCGACACCACACCACATCATTCTAAAAATCAGTAAAAATCAGATACATGTAGAGGAGATATGAATCTATGACAGGGAATATTTGTGAAAGAACATGTAATGTGATTGAGGAGTTACAAAAGATTTGCTGAAAATTTCGCATATTGCATGGAATGATAGTGTGTATGCAACAAGTACTAACTAGCATAAAAACGTGTCCGTCAGAAAACATGTAAAGGTAATATATCGACAATCATCAGACTTGGTGTACAGCGACCAAACCCTCAGGGACAAGAAGATGTCCTTCGGGCCCGTGGACGATATCGATAAATGCGAAACGGCACTGCTCTGAGGATTTGATATGTGCACGAAGAAGGTCACGACGGCACTTCACAACCCCGCACACAGAGCAGCGCACCTTGACACCGAGGTGAGTAAGGATGTGTCTTGTCATGCCTCCCCTCTTCAGTGTCTTTGAGCAGCTACCCCATGTACAACTTGCACTGGTGGTGTCTGGACCAGTGATGTCGTGTCGTCGCAGATGGGCGGCTATTGCGCTGGTTGTTCCCTCTACAAACATTCCGCAGCCGACCTCCTGTAATTTACACTCATATGCGACAAGTGGTTGGTCGCTGCGCTGCACTTGAAAAAAGGTCTCTGTGTCCACGGGAAAGATATTGAAAGGCATTATATAGGACAGCGATGATTGAGAGCAAGCTGATATATGAGGTTTGTCGGACTGATAGAAGGATGTGCTGTATTGCGTATCAGTAATGTCCAGTTATTCTTTGACACAGGCATTCAACTTGAACGCACCAGTGTGATCAAAGAAGTTCCTAGAAATAACAAGTAGAGATCTGGATCGTTCGAGGGCTTTAACACGCTTACATTCTGGTTGTATAATCATAGAACAATTTTTATAAGATTCGGAGTAAGATAGTTGGAATTCTCCCCGCCAATAACATACCGTAAACACCGCAGCACTGCTGCTCGGCTCCAATTCACAGCCGCTTCAGGCGGAAATTAGGTTCAAAGACTGTTGGTGACATTAACATGCTCTGAATGCCATCAATAAACCATACTACACTTATATGAATTGTTACCGCCCTAGCCAAGTTAGTCGCCTCGTCACTCTGGGGCGTGTTGATTAATATTGATTGCCACAAGCGAGGAATGAAGAGTGACAAAAACGTGCGATGGTCTAAGGGCACTGATAAACGTACTATGGGCTCCATTACTACTAACCAAGTAAGTTGCCTCCTTCTCGCGGAGGCTCCGCTCGGACGTTCATGGTTGGTTGCCATAGGCGAAGAATGAAGCGTTGAAGAAGCGACAAAAGTTGTGACGACCTCGCGTCGATAGTTGGGTTACACGCCTGGGGGAACTGATAAGCTTGGGCATTAAGTGGCACAACAGCATCGTGGGGTTGTCTAGCGCCCTACTAGGATCCTGTTGAATAATAGCCAAATTAGTTGCCTCCTTCTCGCGGAGGCTCCGCTGGGGTTCTTGATCATGATTGGTTGCCGCAGGGAAGATGCCGAATCGAATTAGATCTCGAAGAGCTTCTCCGGTATGACTCGGAGCTTCCCTGACACGAGCTTCCTCGACAGGTGTCAGGGTCTGGAATATTAGTCGGTTAGTCTCACTGGCATGTGAACGAGTGTTTGCAAAATATTATCAACACCAAGAAGTCCTCCGTTATGGGCTGGTTATAAGATCCACGTAGACCATACCTGTTGTTTCGTGCACGTTGTTTCTCGGCTAAAGCAAGCACAGCAATGGCAAGGCCGATAAACTTGACATCCTCATCTTTAGCAGCTGTGATTTAGCAAATAGCATCGGCTTCGTGTTCTGCAGCCAGTTGTGCATGAAATGACCCCGTTTACCCGTACGATGAAGCCGTGCTATTGAAGCTTGGCAAGTCGATGACATCCACCAGCGCCAGACACAGCCGGGGTGTTGGTAAGTCGAACCTCCGACGGGGTGGTATTTTTAGACGTTTGTGCGCCAGTTTATTTCTCGAACTCTATTTGAGAGACAGCTGTCGTAAATTGGAGAAATAAAATGGGAGAAGAACTGAGTGCACGTGGGGCTAGTACGTAGTGATGAAACCGCCCCGCTTGCAGTGTTCACAATCGTTTCACCACCTTGTTCTGGCTTAATTTAGTGATACCTGTTAATAGCACCGAGGATAGGAATGCGTCCGCAAGACGAAAAAGAAGAGCTTCGACAGTCTGTCGTGGAAATTCTCTCATCAGTACATACGGTCACATGAAAATTGAGACGTAGATCTGATGAAGGATCGCAGATGAAAGAATGTTGACCAACGTTGTTGACGAGAGCTACACAACTTGAATATGTTTCCGGTCAAACGCGTCTTGAAGAAGCTTTACGACATCCTTTCCAATGGCATTCTTTGCAGAGAAACCTTTGGTCCAGGTGAGGAGAGCGCCTGAATCGAGGGCGGATTGTTCCACAGGGAAGTGAAGCGCATTAGTGTGACATGGCAGGACAGAGAGAAATTTCGGATTGAAGTTAGCGCAGCATGAGCAGATAAACTACAGTACCCACTTTAGTAAGAACGTCATTCCAAATCTCAAGGCGATCACTATGCTATTGAACTAACCAATTAGTATGCAATGACAGCAGAATATTCTAGGGTTGGGCCGTTCCTTCGAATGGGTGCCAGATGAATTAACATGATCAAGTCACTGTGAGCGGTGGATTATGTCAGCGGATATCATTCTGTTCACGTTATTTCAGCCTGTAGTTGGTCGGTTCTAAAATGATGAAAGACTCCAAGCCCAGGACTTGTTGGTTTGTCTGCATAGTATGTCGCTGAAGAACATCTTGAGACAACCAAGCGACAAACAACGCTTGAACAACGCCAAATTTTTCTTCAACTTCAACTGTCGCGGTGCGTCACATTTTACATTTTGGTGCTCAAGGCAACTTTTTCTAGCCTTTTGCTTTTTGTTAGGATCAAGACGAAGAACCTGTTAACTGCTCCTTCACTCAACCCTTACTTAGATGCGCACAATGCTTCAGCACCCGCTACTGCTACATCAGAAACCAGAGACCGGGATGCCGCCCAACCACGCAGTCGTTCTCGTTCAAAAAGTCCTGGAGCCCGCAGCACCAGTTACCGTAGTCCTCAAAAGGGCAGGTCTCCCCCTCCTAAAAGTCAACACATGCTCCAATTGTACGTTCCACATGTTCTCCTCATGTTTTGCCAAGCGCTTATGGGGCGAAGAAGGCGCCCAACCCGTCCCAAGTTTTGGGAATCTTCGGATTAAGTATCAGGACACAAGAGCGATATGTAGACGAGGAGTTCTCTCGCTTTGGAAGAGTCGAAAAAGTCGCAATTGTTTACGACCAGAGGGTACGGTAGTTTCATTTCGTTACCTTAACCCACAAAAACGTGTTTTTCAGTTCGACCGTTCTCGTGGTTTTGGCTTTATATGAATGTCCAGCACTGAAGAAGCTACTCGCTACATTCAGGAACTCAACGGAGCCTTACGTTTTCCCTTTATGTGTACCGCGATTACTGCCGTTCCGATCGCGATAAGGATAGGGACCCCTATGGTTGCGACAGCCGTGATTGGTGCGATCGTCGCAGCCCTCATCATTACTTTTATGTCGAGGATTTTACGCCGTTTTACGGTCACGTGGATGCGTTCCACGTGACCTTCGGGTTCCGCCGGATTTCTCTTCGCAGACCTTTTTCGTCGGTGTCTTCGTACGCTGCCATCGCTCGCTTTCGTAATGTTTCATTCCGTTCTGCGTCGCTTTGCAATCAAATCGAATCCGAGTCCCACCCAGCGTGTGATCTAATCGAACAGCAAACAAGCAAACAAATCTACGAGGAAGGACAGCAATGGAGATATGACTTGAACAAAAGAGACTAGCGTGTGCAATGTCCGTGAGTCTTGATGATTGTGCGTACAAATGTGGAATGTCCGTGAGTCTTGATGATTGTGCCTACAAATGCATGTGTGTGGGATGGGTCGAGGATTGCTACTAGGAAGACTGATTAATGTGATGCGTTGTTGAGGGCATGATGATTCTCAGCGCGAGGCGGATGCTCTGACTTCTGGCCGGCCATTCTTACTCGCTCGTCCAGTGATTTCCCCGCGTCCCTCACGTTTACGCTGGATTGCGTCGAAAAGTGGCTTGGCACCACAATTTGCTTCAGGGTACTCCTCCAGAAACACTCCGTCATCCCCATGCAGGGTCCACCCACACCAGTGGTCGACAATGTCAATTCTACCACTTTGTTGGCCTCGAGAATGATAACGCTGCCATTTGGCATCAGATCAGAAGCATCTTGAGCTCCGCTGAGAATCTGGAGTAGGACAGGAACGGTGGGGGATGCGAATGAGACGTTGTTGACGGAGAAGATTCCGTTGTCGATGGAAACTGCGAGGTTGAGGTTGATATCAGCCGCTCCATATTCTGGAACGCCAGGAGCAGAGGGATTGATCAGAGCATGCAAATTGGTCTCCACCAAATGGGTTCGTGGATGTAGTATTGACCGTAGTCGGCTTGGCTGTATCAGGAAGGCTGCGTATCCAGTAGTTGTCTGTCGGTTGATCGGCGACCAAAACCACAGAGTAACGTTGACCCGCAAAAATCTGGAGCTGATCCACCTCGAGAGGGTCGGTCAGCTGTCCATCCGCTTCGATGACGGTCATGTTATGGCCATCGATGGAGAACAGGAAGTTGGGATCGCACGACATTGAAACCAGGCGCATGCGATACCGCTTTCCCTGCTGGACGTTGATCACAGCTAGGTCAGACATGGGTCCGCCAGCATATCGACCGAGTCCATTGATGAGCGTGAAGTCGGCGACATTGCCTATGATGTAGCGCAAGACGGTGGCCTCTGCGTGATACCTGGCGATGCTATTTAGTCAGGCAGATCACCAGCGTTCATAAAACTCACCAGTCGGAAAGCGTGATCACGGTGCTCTCTGACAACGCATGATGGTCAGAGGATTAATATATATATAATTCTGGCTCACCATCGTCGACATCGTACATGGATGCATGAGGGTCATCATAAATTACCAGGACTCCCCTGAGACCATCGCACTGTTCCACAGGTCAGTCTTCTGATGCGTATGCAAGATTGGAGTGATACTTGCGTATTGAACAGAATAATGACTGTGATACCAGTAAGTGCCTGCCTGATTCTGGGCCGAAAAAGACTGCAAATAAGATTGGTTCTGCGCAATGGGGCATTGCGTGACGGTGCTCGTCCCGTCGGCATAGCTCGTCCCATTCTGGTGGATGCTGTGCCAATGCTGTGGCAAACAAGGTTAAAAAGTTAATTGACATCAATGTTGACGATTTGACGCTGCTTACGACGCTGGTAACCGTGTACATGGAGGTATCCGTGAGCTCGTTGGCCACCAAAATGGAAAAGTTATCTCCCTATTATGCGGTCAGCGCTACACACTCTTCACTTCGACATCTCTTTCCGATTCAGACCCGAAACCTAGGATTGCAAGACTGATCAAGCTAAGCCGGTCTTCGTCGCGTGCGCTGAGGTCGATATAAGGTTGTGATTGATGGTCAGACAAAAGATAATGGAGAAGAGATAGATCCCCAAATACGCATGCTTGGGGTGCTAAGCCCGAATCGGGTGACAGCGAGTGGGATATGAGACTTGAACTCGGATACAAAGGATGAAGATCAGGCTCGGGGGAGAAATCCAGTGGTCCAAGTGATATAGGGACCATCGTTATGATAAAACGTCTGGGTCACTGTCAGGTCACTTATAACAGTAGAGCAGCAATAACCGTTGCCAATTACCGCGTCGACCACCAGACGGGACCTATCTTGTCCTCGCGTGAAGACCGCGAAACGAAAATATGGGGCCACAGAAGAACTGGAAAAGGACAGGTAAGCAGATGAGTTAAAAAGCAACGACGAGCTACAAACCACACCGACATCAGTTTCGGGGTGCTTTTCAACTATAGAACCGAACACCCTGTCCCAGTTTGGCCTGCCGAAATGAGTGGGAGCACGCAAAGAAGGGATAGCGTCTTTCTCTGCACCGACATCTTGGACCTAAGGAAAATACAATTAGTACAGAAACCACTGAGAAAGATGGGTACCGCGCACTATAATGTTGTTCATGTCATCCTCCTTGATCTTTGCAGTGAGGTAGATGTTGATCCTGCTCTTCGATAGCCTGCAGTAGTGAATGGAACCACTCGGCGCTGCCAAAGTCGCGGATGACCCAAGTGAAGTAGACCTTGGAGAGACGGGTAGGCTTGGAGTTGTTCAGGTTGTTCATGCGGTACCAGATCGACTTCGGAATACTGAATGGATATGGTTAATGTCGTCATCGAGTAGATGAGAGATGTGATACGCACGAAGCAAAGGGTGTGACACCAATACCAGCACCAACAAGGAAAACAGTCTCATAATTTAAGAAGTCCTCACTGGCACTACCAAACGGACCGTCAACCATTGATACGAGGGAGCACCCGGTTGAACGGCGGATTTGCGTTCGTGCCAATAACCTTTCCACCACTGGCGTCGACATCCTTGGAATCCTTAGAGTCAAAGTTACAGCCGACAGCTTTGGCGAGCGCAGCGGTCAAGTCACCGACGACACGGATGTGCACAGAAATATAATCTTCCTCAGGAGCGCTGTGGCATTATAAAGATGTATTGCCCTGCCCGCGTAGTGGTCTTCTCCTTTTTGATTTAACTCCGAGCAAGCGGATAACCAGTAGCTTTAGATGCCAGGGCACTTGAGTGATTTAGACTGAAAGAAGTCGTGTTAGGTATAGAAAAATATGAAAAGAACCATAAACGTACCGAGCATTAACCTCAATGCCACAGTATTCCTTGACATTGGGGTCCTACTGCCCCATATTTTGCCCAACCAAGTATTTTCAGTCGTGGGCGAAGAATACTCCTCTGGCGCATGTCCAGTATTGTCTGAGCTGTGGGATGAAGCCGGAGTATCCGTAGAAGTGAAAGAACGTTCTGAGTGGAGATGTGTTATATACGAGCCTAACGCCATAGGCTGCAATCGAGCCTGGCGAATTAAGTCAAGGAAGAGGGAGACGCCCTGCCGAGACTACAAGGAGATCAGACGACAGTAACGAAGAAAGACAACAAAATAAGCTAACTCTTTGAACGTGAGCCTTGAACCGAGCGAGTCCATGGCTCTCAATCCGTTTCGTCATTCCCCAGCCGAACTTGGAGGAAGTTCTCTTGAGTAGGTCTTAGGCAAACCGTATCAGTCTTTCAACTAGGGCTCGATCGTCTATGACAAGTGCTTGGACGCGCGAGACGAATGCTTGGACGCTGAATGTGCCTTTTGTTTGGTCTGGGGGTGGAGGACTAGTTGCTGAAGTAGGAGTAGGAGGAGGTTGCGAGTGATTGGCGAAACAGGAACCGAGACTACCAAGAGTGAATGCAGACCGAAGGTTGACGGGATAGCCTATTTGCTCCGCTGCATCCAAAGCGGCATTGACATTAGATGCAGCTGTGGACTGGCGAGCACCATTCACTCATACTAAGCCGCAGTAATGAACAAGACCGCGATAGAACTGAGTTGTATGGGGTGGTGTCGAGGGCCGTTGGCGTTGAACAAACCGTGCGGCTAGATCTAGTCTTAGTGTGGGACAAAGATAGTAGTGGGAATCAGAGTAGAGTTCTAAACTCGCTAGAGCGCTCGGTAAAACACCGGCTAAGCGCTCTAGCACAGATGGAGTCGGCCGGCATGAAGTCGGAGTCTGAATCACCATGCCTGCTGTCCGCCAACGTGTTCGCCGTTCTGCAAGGCTTCAAGCAAACGCTCGAACTCGCCCAAAGGCGATGGAGCTGCCCCCAAATCCATCTGCATCCCGTGGAAGAGGGAAATCTCGAGGACGTGGGTCCAATTCCGCTCGTAATCAGCCTCCTAAGGCTGCCGGACCGAAGATAATCGTCCATTGGACCAGGGCCCAAGATTTCCACCGCACAGACACTCTCGTGACCCACCTGACCAATAATCCTTCTGACGCACGCACTCTTTTCTACGAGGGGAAAAAGACCGCTGGTTCTAGCACTGAGGAGCGTCCCTCTGGCAGGGACAAAGGGGACATCCATCGGATCTTGTCGCAGCTGATCTTCGAGAAGGACTCCGAATATTCAGCGTTATACGCTGAGGACCCAAAAAAATTCGATGTATCAGTGGGCAACCGCTGCACTGCGTAAGTGGCCTCCTTTATTCAGATTTGTCGCCACTAATTTAAATATTTCAAGTCTTAGGAAGTTGTTTAGGGATCAGCACGATAAGTTCAACAAGACCGGCGCTGGCGTCACCCCGCTTGACGAACACGCGGCCGCCAATCTTCACAGTGAGTTTTTCGTCATTGTTTTCATATTTTTTTTTGATTTTTTGATTTAAAGAACAAGTACTACTCGAGTTCCCTTGGTATGACCAGCTCCACCCATTCCTCTTCTCCAATCCAACAATCGGCGCAAAGGTCTTCACCTCCCAGCCGGGAGTCGACCACGCTGCAGATTACTACTCGCTCATTTGTCCGCGTGGGGGGGCTGATCCCTCTACAAACCCACCCGGTCCTCAGCCCCATCCTCAAAACCCTCAGCCCCACCCCCACCCCCACCCCCCAGACCCCCAGCTGTTTCCCCCAGACCCTCAGCTCCCTCTCCAAAACCATCAGTCGCTTCCCTCAGACCCTCAGCTCCCTCTCTGGAGCCCACCTGACACTAGCGCTCAGCGCGCTCCTCCAAGCATTCGGCCTGGTCCCACGGGCGCTCAGCACGCCCCTCCAAATACTCTGCATCCCCCCCCCTTCACAGCACCCCCTCATCATTTTTCCGGCACTGGGGGCAGTCCAATCGACGATCCAGACGGTGACCTCGATGACGACCTCCACGCTGACGAAAACGATCTTTTTTCTGCCCCCTTGGCAACGCGCTGGGGATGTTGGGCGGGGGGGACGCTGACATGGATGATGACGAAGGGATGGAGCTTGACCCCTCCCGTCGTCGTGTCATTAGCCTTGACAGTCCCCCCAGGTTGGTGGGACAGAAGCGGCAGTACGCCGCTTCCCCCCTCTCCCCCTCCAGTGGACAAACCCATGTTCCTTCTCCCGCGGAAGCTCCAGACGCCGACATACCACAGTCGCGAGGCATTTGGCTCCGCCTCCCCTGGTGGCCAGGTGCCACGTAGACCTTCCTCGTTTGCGTCGTCGTCGGGGATATCACGCAGCCGTTCCACTCCCTCGTCCACGGCGTCTTCGTCCTTTGCATCGACCGACTATTGTGCATCGCCAACGGCATCCCAGACGTCGCTGTCTGCGAAGCCGCGGAGCTCGGCCAGCTCGAAGAAGAAGCGATCCTCCGTAGTGGACATGGCGGATGACCTCAACATCATCAACGAGGACATCCGGAGCATGAAGACCGACATCTCCGAGCGCCGGGAGTCGAGGAACGAGCGCTATGCCATCAAGATGAACTACCAAGCGCAGAAGAAGGATCTTCAGTGGCGCTGTGAAAGTCTTTCACACGAAGTCCTCATTTCGGCCACCACGCATCAACGCGAGCAAGAGGCCAAGGACAAGGAGATTCAGCGCCTCCAGGCTGCAGCTGCCCTGCAGGAAAAGGAGGCTGAGACCTGGCGCCTTAGGATCCAATATGAGATGATGATCCGTACCGCAGGTGCTGGTCCCTCATCCTCGTCACCATCAGCCTGAATATGTGTTGTGATTTTCGCGTTTTTTTTCATTGCTGTCATGTTAACTTTAGCTGCTTGATTGTTTTTTATATACATCTGTTGATACATCTGTTGAATCTCTTGTAGTAGTACATGTACCTTATGGTTGCCAATATGATTCTGTTCCCTGCAAGCTACCCTTCCCTGTGTTGAGCTCTTGAGTGAGGACTGTCAAACAGTTGATCCATCATCCTCAAACGGGAAGCTTGCCCTGGAGTACCCTCATATGACCTATCACCCACAACTTCATCTCCATCAGGATCTTCCCTCTCTTGAGCTGCAAATTCTCTGGCCTCCCTTTCAGCCCACCTCTGAGAACGACGGAATTTCGGGTTCTGCTGGCGATGGTGTGCTTCAAATCGAATGATCATGTTGTGCAAGATGATGCAACACATAATCCAATGGACAGCAATCTGAAGCTCTCTTTCTGTGTGAATATTGAAGCGAAGCTCTCGAAGGGATTGAAACCGCCCCTTAAGAGCAGCAAATGCATGCTCAACACGCACACGAACCTAAATAAAAATAAAAATCAGTCACCAAACCATCACAAAAAATCACAAAAATATGAGCACACCGTGGAAAGATGATAATTAAATGTCTTCTGGTCCTTAGTCAACCTTCCATTACGGGGCTTCTTGAAAGGGACTATGCACCACTTCTCAAGTGGGTATGCACTGTCAGCCCAAATCCAATGGTCATCTGGCAGAAGGGCTTCGTGCTGTTGATAAAGACGAGTTGATCGGAAAGCATAGGCATCGTGGACACTGCCGGGATGACCAAGAGCATAGTCGACAATGATAAGGTTATGAGGCATAACAGCTGCCTAAAAATATTTAATTGTTGACCATGAGGGGAGGGGAAAAAAATACCTGACAGCCAAGGGAATAGTTAGATTTCCTGTCATAGAATGTCTCACCAAAATGAGCAGGTTTGGCATAGAGATCAATTGTGGTGCCATCAACAGCTAGAATGCCATTGCGCCACTCGGGACAAGTCTTGGACTGTGCATATTCCTGAGCAAGCTCAGCATCCTCTGAATCAGGGTGCGGAAAACCAACAAAATTGTCATGCTGGTCAAGCAGTGCAATCATCACACAATTTGTGCAATTCACAACTGACCCGACACTTATACCTGCCCATTGGGCAACATCCTCAAGAGAAATCGCATTGCCATAGTGGCCAGCACGATTGAGGAAGATAGCAAGCTGGATGGAAATGGGAAGCCGGGGATTATTGGATTGGTTGAAAAATATTTGATGATCAGAGATTTGATCGAGAATATCGTCAAAAATGATAGGGTCAACACGTAGCTTCTGGCGAAATAGGTAAGGGTGGTGTTTCTCATGATGAACAAGCATGTGCAGCTGGGGAGCTCGTGGGGGAGGTTCATCTGGCTTGTTGAGGACACGAGCCCTTGCGACCTCATCGCGAAGCGCCGCAATTCGGTGCTGAAGACGATTATAACATATAGCAATATCGTCAGAGTCATTGGACTCATCAGAAAATTCACTAGTGGTGTTGGAGGAAAGGGTGGGTGAGGAGGTGATGTCCATGGTTGAATCCGAGTTAGAATCAGCGTTGGAATTGAAGCTGGAGTCAGAGTTTGACTCCTGAGCTTCCAACACCTGCTGATATTGGAGTTGGGCTAATGACAGTGCAGCTTTATCAACTGCACCAAGAAGATCTTGCCTGGTGGATGGGCGAGGCATGGTGAGAGCTCAAGATCGAGAGATGATTCCCTTATCATCCCCCCTAGCTGATGTGCGCTGATAAGCGGAGTTTCAATCGGAGTTTGAAATCTTACCACGGTCAGCGTGCTAAGTCTCGCTCACCTTGCATGACAGCGAGCAACCTACCATCCCCACTGTGCTGCCCATTGGCCTCAACAACCCCGGATATGAGGATGCCCCTCCCAGATCTTTCCCGGCTTCTTCACCATCCTATACCTTCTGATGGCGCTGCAGATTTCCATGCGCTCCCAGATCTTTCCCTGCTTCTTCGTCATCCTATACCTCCTGATGGCGCTGCAGATTTCTCTGCGCTCATTCGTCCACGCGTGGGGGCTGGTCCCTCTATGAATCTACCTGGTCCTCAGCTCCCTCTCCAAAACCATCAGCCGCTTCCCTCAGACCCTCAGCTCCCTCTCTGGAGCCCACCTGACACTAGCACTCAGCGCGCTCCTCCAAGCATTCGGCCTGGTCCCACGGGCGCTCAGCACGCCCCTCCAAATACTCTGCATCCCCCCCCTTCACAGCACCCCCTCATCATTTTTCCGGCGCTGGGGGCAGTCCAATCGACGATCCAGACGGTGACCTCGACGACGACCTCCACGCTGACGAAAACGATCTTTTTTCTGCCCCCCTTGGCAACGCGCTGGGGATGTTGGGCGGGGGGGACGCTGACATGGATGATGACGAAGGGATGGAGCTTGACCCCTCCCGTCGTCGTGTCATTAGCCTTGACAGTCCCCCAAGCGGCAGTACACGGCTTCCTGCTCTCCCCCTCCAGTGGACAAACCCATGTTCCTTCTCCCGCGGAAGCTCCAGACGCCAACACACCACAGTCGCGAGGTGTTTGGCTCAGCTCCCTTCCCCTCTCCTCGTGACACTTGTTCACTCGCGCAATTGTGGGATGGGTCCCTGTGATCATTCGTTGTTTGGAGGCTGACAGACTAATTACTTCGACATATCTACGTATATCTACATTCTCTATCATATGCGCTACCCCCAATATCCCCCATTATCTCTCAGAAATGCTTAAGTCTTGTTTTGAACTCCGATCTATGCCGGCCGTCTATGGCCGAGTTTTTTCAAAGTTTACCGAGTCTTAGTTATGTTTTAGCGACTTTAAAAAATCTACTCTGAGTCCCACTAGTGTTGTTGGCAAAACTCAGTAGTTTTGCCAACTGGTTCGGCAAAACTGGTTGTGCCCGGTCCTCGGCAGAACTCACGCGAAAGGGGGGTGGCAAAACTTGGTACAACTCCAGGATATCCAAGACTCGTGGAGATGTAATCTAGCTACTCTCTGATAACATAGTTTAAATTCAAGAGAACATGCAAAATGACATCCCTAAAGTAAGATGGTGCATGCTGGAGGGCATCACTGATCAACAACAATTTCGAGCACCTGGAACAAGTTGACAACAGCTCGCATTGTTAATATTGTAAATGCAAACATTGCGGTGACACTGATAATTCATCAAGAGCGCACATTCTGTGATCTCGGCGCAACACAATTTGCACTCTCGACTGAGCCTCGCAATACAGATGACCTTCTCACTGGTCTAGAGATTATCTCACCTGACGACATTGCCGCTGAATTTGCAGCTCTCGAAGAGTTGAAAAGGACTGAAGAAGTTCAGAGCATTAACGAAGTTGAAGTTCTCGTGGGAAATGCTTTCGATTTTGACGAGTTGGATCCTGTTGGATCGGGTTGAACAACCACAGACTGTTCTAGATGAGATTGAGGTGGTTAATTACAATGGCGAGGGTGACAGCTGGGATGAGGCAACATTAATATTGATGTCACCACTAGGAATGTCATACACATAGTCTACATAACCTAGCTAAGCGCCTAGAGTTTTGCCAAGTTTTGCCACCCTGGCAAAACAACCGGTTTTGCCAGTTTTGCCGGTTATAACCGGCAAAACTAAAGCCAAGTAGTTTTGCCCCCCACACTAGACAAAGAGCAACGCGATTGTGACAAACGGTCACACTGCCTCGTTAGGGCAGCCCCTGGTCTGAGTGTGAGGCGCGTTGCAACATGTAATGAAAGGGTAAGAACTACACACCTCTAGGAACATTCAGAGTAGCAGAAACCGTAGTGAGAATGTAAGGCTACATTTAAAGCCAAATTTTGAGGGAAGGGAACCAGAAATGCAATTTTTCGCCGCGCTGCGCGCCGCATTTCACAAGAAAAGAACGGAAAAGTCGGGGTAAAGTGCCCGCCGCACTTTATTTTACTGTAAAATCTTGGGATTTTACGGGTGGCTGAGAGCTCCGGCGGCGGAATTTTACATGGGTAGAGCGGGCGGGCGCACGAGCTCATTTTCGCCATACAATTAAGCAAATTCAAACATGTATATTGCATGGGTGCACGTATATACAGCTGTACATTATGGACAGAGAAAAAACATAAACTATGCCGTCTTTCTGCGTGTGCGCACGTGAAATTTTGACGGAATCGCGTAGCAACAACAGCGCGAGACGCGACACGGCGACACAAGGGGCCCGGCGAGCTCCGTTGGTGAGTGGTTTCTGTGCTTACGAGTGGTCCTCAAGTGCAGGTACAGGTGCGGTGCATCCTGTAATGCGAAGACGACGGAATGGGATCTGCAGATCTGCGCGTTGAGCGTTAGTACTGGTAAGTAGGACGCGTCGCGTTGCGGATGTGTCAGCGGGGCGGCGTGCTTTGGCGTTTTACACGCCTGTGGTAAAATGAACCAACTTATTTATGTGTAAAGTCCATTCTACATGCACTCCGGGCGAGAGGCTCTCTCAATGATCGTGACGCACACGGACTCTAGCTAAGTTACCGTACAAGCGCCCTGAGGCCTGAGATCTGAGATCTGAGATCCTAGCGTCCGTGGATATCAATTATGTCTTATGTGACATGTCTCCATAGACAGCTCTTAATTGGGGATCTCCTGAGTGCTTGTACCACTCAGGGGCATCCAGCCGCTTCTCCGTCATGTTTAACTGAGAATTCCAACACCTTTTTGACATGGCGACGACAAGAACTGGTTCCGCAGGATCAAACGCTCCGTCCTCACAATATGTAGATGAATCTGACGTAACATGTACCACGTACGCTAGTCTCCATAGACAGCTCTTAATTGGGGATCTCCTGAGCGCTTGTACCACTCAGGGGCATCCAGCCGCTTCTCCGTCATGTTTAACTGAGAATTCCAACACCTTTTTGACATGGCGACGACAAGAACTGGTTCCGCAGGATCAAACGCTCCGTCCTCACAATATGTAGATGAATCTGACGTAACATGTACCACGTACGCTAGCCTCCATAGACAGCTCTTAATTGGCTGAGAATTCTAACACCCTTTTGACATCACCCTTTTGACATCACCCTTTTGACATAACCCCTCATTTGGTTAATCAGTTTTGATAAGCGTTCATGCTCCAACGGAGAGTAATCCTTTACTTGCCATTCGGCATACCAAGAAGGTGTATTAAAAGCGAAAAATCATCCCCACGCGTCCATCTAATGCTGCGTATATTACACGATACTCTCGTACAACCCACTACGTTTTTTATTTTTATATGGACATTTCGACTATTGCCGCATCCGTTTGCACGATGAATGGCGGTGGCAGGTAGAATGCCAATGGCTTCCTGGTGTTTAAATACCTGCAATCAGACGGCAAGTGCTACAAAGATTGCGAACCTTGCATTCCAAAATTTCTTTGACCACATTCTCAACTCCTCTGGTGCGTCGAGTATCCACCTAATAACTGGACTATTGCTGACCCGTAGCACAACATATCCTCCTAACAACTCCATCCATCAGCTTCATCTTGCAACGATCCACTGTCGTATACAACATGCCTTTCGATACCTTGAACGTGGATCCAGAGACCGCCTTTCGAGTGGAACAAAGTGGTCAACCACTCATTGTATATGAGTGTAAACTAGGAGGAGTCCCCTGCGGAATGTTCGTGGAGGGAATGACCAGCGCGCTGTCCACCCACCTGCGAAGACATGGCATCAATGGCCCGGACAGCGCCAGGATAAGTTGTCCATGGGCAGGTTGCTCCAAGACACTCAAGAGGGGAGGGTTAACAAGGCATATCCTAACTCACCTCGGTGTCAAGGTGCGATGCTCCATATGCGGAGTTGTGAAATGCCGTCGCGACCTCCTGCGTGCGCATATCAGATCATCGGAGTCATGCCGTTTCGCATGTGTTGATATTGCCCATGGACCTGAGGGTCGTTTTCTTGTCCCCACAGGTTGGACCGCTACCCACCAGGTCTAATGATTTCTGGTATATTACCTTCAAAGGTTTTCTGACGGATACCGTTTTGTACTAGTAAGTACTTTATTGTACAATTATAGCGAGATTGTAGTGTATTATACGTACAAATAGATATCCAGGGGGGAGCTTCGATTCGGAGTTGAAGGTTAGCTATCGTGGCTGTGATGGTGAAATGTGTACGATTTTGCTGTATGTTAATGCTATTCCTGTTGGCGTCGATGCCACATGCCCACGATTAACCAGCGGAACCAGTGCATTCTGATGGTCGATAACAACTCGAATCCGACGTAGTGACGAACAGATTTCATCAAACGCCTGCACAAAATGCACTTGGCAGTTGCTTGATTGATAACACCATACATGCCAGGTCTCCTGATTGAGCAATCATTAATGTCAGAACGAGTAGATAAGTAGACGTAAGTTTCGCTCAGCCTGGTTTGTGAAACCTTCCACAAGCCTGCCAATATTCCCTTGGCTGCATATGCTGAATCGCTACGCGCAGGATTGTTGTGCCCGACCTTTCTTGCAATTGCAATCCGGGACTTGCCACTCTTCACAGAAGCGAAAGTTGATAGTGTAGAACAAAGTAGTAGAACGATATGAATGCGGAACGGATACAGGCAAATAGTCGAGGATGAAATGAACTTTGAACTTGGCTTTCTGTCTGAGATAGCGAACGCGGAAACCATGTCTTGCTTTCTTCAAGATAGGGAAGTAACGAGAACATTGCCAACTTGAGGCTTGCTGGAGGATGACCGCCGTGAACCTTTTCAATCACTTGTGCTTGTACGAACGACCTCCTTTCGCCCATCGACAACTGAGACAAGGAACCACGACTGGCACACCTTCAAGATGGTTTCCGCTGACAGGTGAACGTTGAACCATCACCAACAACCACCGTTTTCAGCCTGGTTGGAGGAGCTTGCCGCACCAGTGCCTGAAGGACCATCATAATCCTTGCGAGGGCTACTACCCCTAGGAGGACTCCTGGAGTAGCTCCTGTGCCTCCTGTAATCAGGTAAGTCGGGATATACTCTTAACCGGACCCTGGACCCTGGTGCGTTGAGCACGTGCCTCCAGATAACAGTTCCCGACTTCCAAATCGACTGTGGCAATGTCTTATGTCAGCGATTATATCAGCATAGCATTGTCTTGTACTCCCCGCTTTACCCTTTGCAAACTTCTTCGATTGCCTGCCTTACAGTATTACTGTGTCCTTCATTATTACCTCGGTGCGTCTATTTATCGCTTAAGATTCCGACCTCACTTTTGTACACCAGAATGTTTTCGGTTAAGGCGCCTTTGCGCGTTCCTTGCATGTTGGATGAGGCTGTATGTCCGCCATCCACCACTCACAATATATGCGATTATCCTGATTATTATGACGCGCTCTATTATCCTCACTATCACACTGCGATCTTTGCCACTGCTGAGATGTTTTGTGCTTGGCTGTTGAAATGTATTGTGTCACATCACGGCTCTTGCTTCTGGTGTCCTCTAACGTTCACAGGTCGCGTTTCTTTTGATGGCGTTGCTGTCGTGATCACGTCATGTAACGTATTGGTCTCACTCTCGATGAATTTCAAGGCGTGTAGAGAGGGCGGTCCCATGCACCAAAGTAGGCATGCAAATCGGAGTCCATAAATACACCACTGTTGACGACAGCGATCCACTCAGGTCTGTGGACGCGTCTCTGCATCGCGGACTGGCGTACTGTGGATATTGAGATGGCCGCAATTCGGGCGGGCCTGCCATGTCGACGAGAATCTATACATGATGCATAGTCAGATGAGCAGCAAAAGTAAGTTGTATGTCATAGTACCCAATATGAATCTTCCTTGCCATAAGTGGTCCTCCACAACTTCAAACAATGTGGCGCACATGACGGTGTTAATGATTGTGGTCATCGAGAGATGAAAAACAGAGTAAGGAGGTCGTTTGGCAATAACATATGGAGCCCATGGGTAAAGCCCTGCATTGATCAGGGGCGGATATGTTTGAAACCGTTTGCACATGTCTCACACTTACTGAAATTGGTCAAAGAGTTGACGAAATGAGCAGGACTCCATGGGAAATTAATGGCACGTCGATGGATGGCTTGTGGACGTATGAGATGATTGAATTGTTTTGTCCAGTATGAATAAGACAAGAAGCTCGTACTAGGAGGTTGTAGAGGTTTCGCACGAACAGTACATGTGATCGGCATCTGAAGACTTATTCTGCGGTCGGCGAAGTCGGGAACTGGCGCGTCCGCGGCCTTACGATTGGATTAAATATTACTATTATTGACTCACAACACGGCAGTCTGTCCTTCTAACAAATCACCAGCTCCTCCCCCTGACAACCCGCTTTCTTATACACACCTCTCGATATCATTCCCGTCACGGTAGATCCAGAGACTTTGTTTCGAATGGAACAGAAACGACCTTCGGGTCCATAGACAATATTGACACGTGCAAGACGGCAATGACTCTGAGGATCTGATATGCGCACAAAGGAGGTCGAAATCACACTTCACGACTCCGCACACGGAGCAACGCACTTTGACACCGAGGTGAGCAAGTATGCACTTTGCCTTGAGTGTCTTGGAGCAACTTGAACAAGCCCACAGACAACTTGTGCTGGCGCCGTCCGGGCCAGTGATGCCATGTCCTTGCAGGTGTGCGGACATTGCGCTGGCTGTTCCCTCCACAGACATCCTGCACTCTACTAGTATGTTAAATATCTCTTACGCTTGTGTCGAAACCGAGCCGTACCCATGTGATTGACATTAATAGTGTTCTGCCAGATTGTGCCAGAGACACGTACGTATGCATCCATAAACTTGGTTCGCTTTAGCCACATCCAGTCTTTTTGGTCAATTTCTGTCCGGATGCCAGCCTGGGTTCTGCATAGGAATTCTCATGCGTCCTACTCGTGCCCATAACACAAGAGAACGAGATAACATTTTTTGAATTTCCAATCTCCAGATCTGATCGATCTGATCTCCAAGGCACCGCGACAAAGAAGTTCGTAGGCACGGATCCTGGTATCAGATTCTGGTCCAAGATGACGGCAGATCTTCATGATCACAGAATGTACTGAGAACTTTCAAAGAGAACTCGCACAAACTCACAAGTGTCATATAAAGCAGCTGGTTTATGTCGAACTGAAATATATACGCATTCTTGCAATCGAGCATCAATGGACTGAGGACAGTATGACGAGTAGAATGCACAGGTACTTTTATTCAAACCAATAGCGTTGGAGGCGGCATCCGGGACCTATTGAAAATCATTGCCACAAAAAAAATTACAGATGCTCATGCTTGTCTCCCAAATCCATGCATGCATGGGGTCCCACCGCTCTCGCGGCTGGGTCCCTTTTTTGCTGGCTATATCCTTGCTGTCTGCGATCCTCGAGACTTAGCGAAGACAATTAGATTTTACAGAACACTATCTCTACTAAAGTGGGTGTCGAGAGCGGAATGAGGCTTTGTAGGTGGGAGTAAGTTAGTTAGCTTTGGGCGTTAAGGAATGAATGAATGATTTTAAGTTATACTAGTATCCCGAAGAGGGACTCTAAGATCATCCGAACTCAAAATTCGTTGTCATTGTAAACCAAACCTCGTAAGGAGACAATCTTCGCGGTCTTTCTACTTCGAAACCTCCAAACGAGGAGACGGACAGTAATCCAGCTCAAGGGAAGCACTGACGTGTTGGAAATTTTAGTTGTGTTCTTCTCTGTGCAACACGGAAATTAAGCATTGCATGACATCTGCCAATAAATCCATCGATATCACTTTAAAAAGCCTCGGCCTCTTCTGGTGCGGACACCTTGCACAAGATGATCTCATGAGTGTTTTTCCAACAATAATATATAATTTCCCACAAACGGCTAGCTCCGAATACCGCTCACCACAGCGCTCACCTTAACGTTACTGATGAAGAAGAATGCGCCCCGCACCAGAAAAGTAAATCCATATCACTTTAAAAAGCCTCGTGGCCTTTTCTGGTGCGGACACCTTGCACAAATCTCATGAGATGAGGACTAAGTGTCGGAGCTAGCCGTTTGTGGGAAATATATTATTGTTGGAAAAACACTCATGAGATCAGTGTGCAAGGTGTCCACACCAGAAAAGGCCACGAGGCTTTTTTCAAATAACCAAACTCACACGAGGGATGTCGAAACGATGAGCGCTAGCGCTTGAGCCTTCAAATGCCAAAGAGAGCAAACAGCAACATGATGTAATGAACAGCTTGCTGTTGACCAATAGCCATGACGCCGGAGATGAAGAGATTGAAGATGAGGCTGGTACTTGGTTGGATGATATGCCAGCGGGAGAGTTCCACAACACCCAACGACATCGATCGGTTCCTGACAATGCAGGGAAGAATAAGGGTAAGGCTGAGGCTGAAGAGATTCAGGAGTTCAAGGGGAATGATGATTGTGACGATGAGCAGCTAAAAGGCCGCTAGTTAATATCTCCCTCAGCTCCAGGCCTAAGGGATGCTCAATTCGTTGTCGTCTGCAAGTTGTAAAGGAGCCAAACACACACTTCTTATGATACCGTGTCGCGTCAGCGCTCACTCAGAGCACTCACTTCTATGAGAGACTCCAGGACTCATTGGTTCGTCGCATATGTCACTGAAGAACATCTTGAGACAAACAAGCGACAAACAACGCCAAATTTTTCTTCAACTTCAACTGCCGTGGTGCGTCACATTTTCGGTGCCCAAGGCAACTTTGTCTAACTTCTTACCTTTCTGTTAGGATCAATACGGGAAACCTTTAGTTGTGCCTCACTCAGATGCACACAATGCACCAGCACCCGCCACTGCTACATCAGAGACCAGATGCTGCCCCACTACGCGGTCGTTCTCCTTCGAGAAGTCCTGGAGCCCGCAGCACCGGTTACCTTGGTCCTCCCTCAAAAGCGCAGGTCTCCGCCTCCTAAAAGCCAATACATGCTTTAATTGTACATTCCACATGTTCTCCTCATGCTTCGCAAGGCGCTTATGGGGCAAAGAAGGCGCCCAACCCATCCCAAGTTTTTGGGGTTTTCGGTTTAAGTATTAGGACACAAGAGCGGGATTTAGACGAAGAGTTCTCTCTTTTTGGAGGAGTCGAAAAAGTTACAATTGTTCCAGTCGTGGTTTCGGCTTTATAAGAATGTCCAGCACGGAAGAAGCTACTCGCTGCATTCAGGAACTCAACGGAGTCGTACGTTTTCCTTTCATGCGTATGCTTTCCTTGCTGATCTCCTTCATAGGAACTGAATGTACGCCATATTGGGGTCAACTATTCTGTCTCGCACGCACCAACACCTGGGGAGTATATGGGACATCGTCACTAGGGACACCTACTCAGGCTCAGGCCGCGGCTCTTACCACCGCGACTCCTACCGTGATTCATATCATGACCACGATTATTACCGTTCCGATCGCGATAAGGATAGGGACCCCTACAGCTGTCACAGCCGTGATTGGCGCGATCGTCGCAGCCCTCGTCTAATTTTTAGGCACTGGTGCAGCAAGCTCCTCCAACCAGGCTGAGAACGGTAGTCGTTGGTAATGTTTCAGCTGTCAGCAGAAACCATTTCGAAGATGTGCCAGCCGTGGTCCTTTGTTTCAGTTATCGATGGGCGAAAGTATGCACAAGACTCTGGTCTCGTTCGTACAAGCACAAGTGATTGAAGAGGTTCATAGCGGACATCCCCCAGCAAGCCTCAAGTTGGCAATGCTCTCGTTACTTCCCTATCTTGAAGAAAGCAAGACGTGGTTTCCGCGTTCGCTATTTCAGACAGAAAACCAAGTTCGAAGTTCATTTCATCCTCGACTATTTGCCTGCATCCGTTTCGCATTTCATATCGCTCTACTATTTTGTTCTACACTATCAACTTTCACTTCCATGAAGAGTGGCAAGTCCCGAATTGCGATTGCAAGAAAGGTCAGGCACAATAATCCTGTGCGTAGCGATTCATCATATGCAGCCAAGGGAATGTTGGCAGGCTTGTGGAAGGCTTCACAAACCAGGCTGAGCGATACTTACGTCTACTCATCTTGAATGACTCGTTCTGATTGCTCAATCAGGAGGCTTGGCATGTATTGCGTTATCAATCAAGAAGCAATTGCCAAGTGCATTTTGCGCAGGCGTTTGATGAAACGCAACGCTTCGTTGTCGAGAATCTCACGAACTTGTAGCGAAAAGTTTCGTCGCTATGCCGGATTTGAGTTATCATTCATCGTCGAAATGCAGCGCTTCCGCTAGTTAATCACCGGGGTATGCGGCGTTGACGCCAACAGTCCAGAACAGGAATAG
This sequence comes from Suillus subalutaceus, assembly GCF_016647625.1. Lineage (NCBI taxonomy): Eukaryota > Fungi > Basidiomycota > Agaricomycetes > Boletales > Suillaceae > Suillus > Suillus subalutaceus. Next base: position 98,774 of record NW_024540285.1, on the reverse strand, counting down.
CATCAACACAAAGTAAAATCGCATACATTTCACCATCACGGCCACGATAGCTATCCTTGAAATCCGGTTCGAAATCCCCCTCCCTCTGGATATCTATTGGTACGTATAATACACTACCATACAATCTCACTGTAATTGTACAACAAAGTACTTACTAGTACAAAACAGTGTCCGTCAGAAAACTTTTGAAGGTGATATATCAGAAATCATTAGACCTGATGGGTAGCGGTCCCACCCGTAGGGACAAGCAAACGACCCTCGGGTCCATGGACAATTTCGATAAATGCGAAATGGCACAACTCTGAGTGTCTGATATGCGCACGAAGGACGTCGTGACGGCATCTCACAACTCCGCATATGGAGCACCGCACCTTGACACCGAGGTGAGTAAGGATATGCCTTGTTAACCCTCCCCTCTTGAGTGTCTTGGAGCAACCTGCCCACGGACAACCTATCTTGGCGCTGTCCGGGCCAATGATGCCATGTCCTCGCAGGTGAGCGGACACCGCGCTGGTCGTTCCCTCCACGAACATTCCGCAGGGGACTCCCTCTAGTTTACACTCATATACAATGAGTGGTTGACCACTTTGTTCCACTCGAAAGGCGGTCTCTGGATCCACGTTCAAGGTGTCGAGAGGCATGTATATATACGACAGTGGATCGCTGCAAGGTGAAGCTGATAGATGAGGTTGTTAGGAGGATATACTGTGCTACGAGTCAGCCATAGTCCAGTTGTTAGGTGGATACCCGACGTACCAGAGGATGGTCAAAGAAACTTTGGAAAGCAAAAGTCACAATTTTTGTTGCACTTGCCGTCCAGTTGGAGGTATTTAAACACCAGGGGGTCATTGGTCCCGCCAACCACCATTGCAAATGGATATGGTACAGTGATCCCACGGTCCTTTGTACACTACTACTCCACTGTACAATTTGATTTTCTCATTGCATTCTTTGTCGACTCCCTGCAAATCATATATCATCATGTTCAGAATACATCCTGCTATGCGATGGTACCAAAATTACAGTGCTCAAATTTATAAATCCATCCGAAGCTGCAAATTATACCTCTAGGGCAATATATTTGAATTTCTCGAGCATCAAAACCTCACCACTGCACTAAGTTTCACCCGTTCTACTTTATGTATGAACATTACAGATGGATTAGAAGCAGTGGAGATGATTTTAGTCAAAGTTTCATTGGTGAAACACGTTGTGATCCACGAGTAACTTCATTATACAGACTAAGCTTGGACACGAGGTGCCTTTTTGACTCAGTCTCGCTCAACATCTCCCTTTTGCTGCCAGTATTCAACATATATCTTCAAAACATGCATATATTCTCTTAATATGGTTGGGAGGCCAAAATCATTGACGAAGAAGGCACAGGTCTTGCGTGAGGAGAAAGAAAAAGTCATGGCTCGTGCTGTGGCTATGTACCAAGCTGAACTCGCAAAACCAAGCTCAGAGAAGAAGCAGGGCCTTCGAAAGGTGTGCAGGGATGTTCAGAAGGCATACCTCAAGGAAACGGGCCAAGTTGTCAATTTAAATCATAATACTCTGGCAAATCTCGCCAAGGGAGGGGTTCGGCTTAGCGAATTCAATAGCTCCACGAAAAGCTGGCTCACACCCACAGAAACAGACAAAGTTATTGAATATGTTGTGGAAATGGCTCAACGTGGCTTTCCACTTAGCCACAAGCGTCTCAAGGAGCATGTTGATGAAATCTGTCGAGCCCGACTTGGAGATGCCTTCCCGCAGTCTGGAGTGGGAAAAAACTGGACTCAGCGCTTCGTCGAGAAGCACTCTGATCACCTACGAGCTTACCGAGCACATTCACTTGATACTGCTCATGGCCGTGCCGTGAACCCGACAACTAACAAGGCATGGTTCGAAATGTTGAAGGATGTCCTGGAGAGTGGTGACGACAACAAACCAATGGCACCAGAGTGTATTTGGGGTGTCGATGAGACTGGAATTCAACCAGGAGGAGGAAGCACCCAAGAACGAGCACTTGGTAGTGCTGGAACGCAGGTTCAGTATCAGCAGCGAAACAGCAATCGTGAAAACATTACTGTGTTAGTCACAATTTGCGCAGATGGAAGTACAATTGCACCTGCGGTGATTTTCAAGGGAAAGGCATATCAGTCCAAGTGGAACGAAAATAATCCACTCAAAGCATCGTGAGTTGGCATGCATTATGTTGTGCTCTTAATCACTCATATAACACTGTTCTTTATAGTATTGGTTATTCAAAGAAGGGTTGGACTGACGGCGAGATTGGTGCACTCTGGATCAAACAATTCGATGAGCAGACATGTGACAAAGCTAATGGTCGTACTCGCCTACTTCTCGTTGATGGGCACAATTCTCACTACACTCGCGCATTCCTGGAGTATGCTCGGCAGCACCGAATTCACGTCCTCTGCTATCCTGCACACAGTACCCACATCTACCAGGGCCTAGATGTGGCAGTATTTGGTGTCCTTAAGCAGTGTTGGTCAGAAGAACGAGACAAATGGGAGCGCGAGAAAGGAGAGAAAGTGACGAAAAGCAACTTCCTTGCAATCTATGGTGCTGCCCACATTCGTGCACTCACATCAGAAACCATTAAATCTGCATTCCGAAAAACCGGTGTATGGCCTTTCAATCCTAAAGTCGTCACAGATGAGATGTTAGCTCCTGCTCGCGAATCATCTAACCAGGGCCACCTTCCAATCACTCCTGAATCTCCTGTTCGAGCCATAATACAGCTGCTCAGAGACCTGCAACCAAGGGCGGAAACTCGTAATTGTGATATTCAACTTGGTACAATTGCTGAAGAAGATGGTAGTATTAACGACGAGACAACTCCAGGTAATCCTCACTGTTTGCATTTCAAAGATCAGATCAATAATTTATCAAACAGCAGACGAGAATACTTACGAGAACGATAGTCCTTTTCAGACTGGTGATAGAACCATTCCAAATGTCTTCGCACGACTCGAGGAAACATCTGCACAATTCCTTATATCATCATCTCCCATCAAATCAAGTTCAAGGTTGCCTACCATGCCACTAGCAATAGTCTCACCCATTAAACGTGCGAGATTTCACTGTAACATATCTTCAAAGTCAACACGGGAGAAAAAACTCGAGGAGACAGTCAAAAAACTCACCAAGCAGGTCACAACGCTCAAAGAGCATGTAAGCGCCCTTCAAGCAACTGTAATTCTCCAGGGACGCTACTGTGATCGAGTTCGCCGTCATCTCGAGACACAAGAGAAGAAAGGCTGCCGAGAGGGTGACAATGTCAAGTTGAATGGAGATGGTATGCCAAGGCTACTTACCAGTGACGAGGTCTTCGAGCAAGTCCTGGTATACCAGGAGCGTCAACAGGCAAAAGCGGCCGAGAAGGAAACAAGGAAAGCAGCACGGATGGTACGAACTCGAGAGATGGAGTTGTGGATGCAAGAGGATGAGGCAAGAAAAAACCGAAACAAAGCCAAAACAGAGCAGTGGAAGGTAGCTGTTAAAGAGTGGGAGGTTAGAACAACGGCTAGCAAAGCAAGAGAAACGAAAACCACAGTGGAAGAAGCCTGTCCGAGGACCACTCGAGAAGCCTTGTCCTAAGCCAAAGAATCCAAGGAGAAATGGTGGAAATATTGATGAGGAGGATGGGCAAGATCAAGGAGAGTTCATTGACATTCACGAAGGGTCGATTTGCGATGACAGCGAGTATGAGGATGACGACGAGTACGACGAGCGGTGAAATGTGACATTTGTCACACGCTGTAACATGGTTGTCACACCAACTGTACAAACGAATCAGGAAGGCGAGAAAATGACTCGTTCAACCAAGTGAGGTGCTGCCAACTAAGCAGGGCCCCAGATGTTTTAAAAACTTGGTATATAGTAGATCAAACCCTGCTCTGTCAGATGTACCAGATCAATTTTTGTATATTAAAGATTTCATTTTTTTACACTCGTTTTTTTCATTTCACCGTCCAAAGGAGCGGTTGATCACTGTATGTAATGTATATTTTCGATGTGTTGATAAGCGTGTCGCATGGGGCGTGTCGTATGGGCGTTGTTTGTAAAATTGGATGATAGGCGTGTCATAATACACTGATTTATAGGGTAGTGTCAGTTGCAAGTGATTAGGCCAGGCGCTGGATCCGGAGGGTGTCGAATTTGCTGATCTATAACGGTAACTTAGCTCTACGCCGCGTGCGCGAGGAGCGTCTATACAACGGATTTTACATCAAAATAAGTTCCTGGAATACGAGGTTTGATGAAATACTTGTAGGGAAACGCACGGGTACGGGTAACACCGCGGTTCTATGCTGACGGGTTTGGAGGGTACGGGTACGGAGTAGGATAGTCGTACCCTTGAGCATACCGTGGCCATTCACCGCGGGTTGACGGTGTTTGGGCGGGTATAATATACCAAATCGGGAACCAGGCGCGCGACAGCCATTGAACACCGTGTTTGATTCTCTGTTTTTCCTTCCTCTGAGAGCTTGAGGATCACAAGTGAATGCTATACTGATTTCTGTCATGTCTTTTGTACCCCCGTGAATCATTCTAGCAATTTATTGAGCTGACACTTCGTTGCAGAGAAGCTCGAGTCACTACCATAAAGCCAAGGCAAAAACTCGAGACCAGTAAGTCCACTGAGTCGTCTCCCCATGAAAACTAAGCTCACAAAGAAGGCATCTGATGCTTCGTCTACCCAGTCACACTCATCATCTAAGTCTATCTCGTCGTCCATCTCCGAGAAGGCCAGGTCACTCAAAAAGGCTGTTGCAAAGGGTGCTAAGGCTCTGGCCCGCCCCTTGAAGAAGGTCAAGCAGTCATTTGTGTCTCGGTCTTCTCGATCGAGCCCCACAGACACCGTTGATCTTACGCGATCAAGTACTGATTCACTTGCCACTGACGATAACAAATCAACGGCAGGTGCATTCGAGCCTGATCCCGATCCTTCTGCAGATCTTGGTATGTTTCTTTCCATTGATTTTTGCAAATATCTGATTATACAATGATACAGAGGCTCTCAAGAAGACTTGGCGGTCACCTATCTATAGTTTCTTTTCATCCGAAGTTGTGGTCCAACACCACAATGGCCGCTTGTGTCATTTTTTCCCGTGTGGTGCGCGTAAGTGTAAGACAGCTTTAGGTGGTGTGCGCCGCTATCAGGATACAAAGGATAAGTCCTCGACGACTAATCTGAAGCACCATGCCATTGGATGCTTTGGCGAGGATGCCGTCAACAACGCCATGAAGGGCAAGGATGCTGGTGCTAATAGTGGCTCTGTCTACGCAGCATTTGCACGCCAAGGCCAACAGCCCGTCCATTACTCCCATCGGACACACACGAACCCAGAAGTTCGGTAAATGATCTGAATCTGGATATTTTTGCATGCTAACATTAGTTTCAGTGCTCGTCTCGTGAAATGGATCACTGAAAGTAATCGCCCAGTTAATATAATCAATGATCGTGAACTCCGCGAGCTTCTTTGTGCAGGTCGCCCGAACATTGAACTTCCATCACCTGATGTATTGTCCCGCAATATCAAAGTAGCATTCGAGAAGTGTAGCGAACGCATTGGACAGCTTCTCCGTGTAAGCTTTTCGCTAACATCAGAAAATTGGCTAACACAATGGTTAGGATCACCCTGGACGCTTACACTTTGCCACGGATGCTTGGACTTCACCCAACCACCGTGCTTTTGTAGCGTGGACAGTCCACCTCGAGTATGAGGGTAAAATGTTTTCATTTCTGCTTGACATCATTGAAGTTGCCGAGGTACGTCACAGGCCATTTCGAATGCTCCACCAATCTTCACAATCTTATCTTATAGTCACATACTGGTGCTGCAATGGCGAAAGCCTTTCAAGCAATGCTTGAACGCTTTGGGCTGACGAAGAGAGTAAGCCGATCTTGAATATTGCAGAAATCATGCTAACGTGAAGATTGTAGATTCTTGCAGTCAATGCTGATAACGCGACTGCCAATGATACTCAAACAACAAAGCTTGCGAGCCTCGACAACTCGTTTGAGTCTGTCAACCGTGTTCGATGTTTTAATCATACTCTCCAGCTTTCGGCAAAAGCTTTGCTGAAACCATTCAGCTCCGAGTCATCAGCAGCATCAACATCTGAAGCCAATGATGATGTGGATGATGATGAGCCGCCACTTATGTTAGATGATGATTCGGAAGTAGAGGAAGTTGACTTGACCTCTGAGCTTGATGACGCTGATGACAATATTGACGAGTTGGAAATGCTCTCGCAAGCCAATCGTGAGAAGATGTTAGATGACACTGCCGCTGTCAAAGGAACTATTGCAAAGGTCAGTGTCTTAGATCCGCATCTAATACTAGCTAATATCATATGGCAGATTCGTGGTCTGTCTTTCGCTGTAATTCGTTCAACAACTCTCTTGCTCCCAGCATGGCGACGGGCATGTGGAGCATCACACTTGAAAGAAAAGCTCATGCCACGTGATGTTGCGACACGTTGGAATTCCACATATGACATGCTGGTCTTCGCGTTACAGTATCAGGTACCCATTGATCGCATAACGAGTGATAAAAGCCTCAGGCGGGCTAAAAAATATGAATTGGATGACGATGAGTGGAAAATTGTTGCTGACCTCGTTGCGGTTCTCTCTGTAGGTCTCGCTCGTCATACATTGTATTTATTTGTCTCACTTATTTTGATCCACCAGCAATACAAGAAGGCTACCTTGTTCTTCTCTCAGGACTCAGCCACTATCGCAGCCGTGATACCGGCAATGGACAAACTTGATAGCAAGCTCAATCAACAGACGAAGGAAGCATATCACCCTGCAGTTGTGTCGGCTATGCAGCTTGCAAAGAACAAGATGGATCGCTACTGGAAGATTACAGATCTCTCCAACGTATACCGCATTGCCATGGGTCAGCCTTTCAAACTTTCATTGACATCATTGATTAATCATCTTCATAAAGTCCTACATCCTGGCTTGAAGCTCGAGTACTTCCGTGAGCATTCCTGGGAGAAAGAATGGATTGACATTGCCGAGAAGCTCGTTCGCGAAGAGTTTATTGATAAATACGAGAAATCTGCCGAGATTACTGATGACATTGAAGCAGACACAGTCCGTATGCAACATTTAATTTTGCACTGACACTGACAACTATACAGAACGAGGATGACTTTGGTGACTACTCACTTGGTTCCATGTCTCGTACTACTAGTAGCGAGTTGGATGAGTTTCTTCGATTACCAACTGTGAAAACCAAGGACCCACTCGCATGGTGGCAAAACAACTGCCGTGCTTATCCAATGCTGCATCGGATGGCACTCGACTATCTCTCTGTCCCAGGTATGTCTCCTTCGAATCCTCTTTCAATCAATCAATACTTATTATCTTGCTCAGCAACATCAACTGCGGTTGAACGTGTCTTCTCGCAGGGCCGGCAGCTCCTTCATTTTACTCGCAACCGACTCGCACCATCAACAATTCGTGCCTTTCTCTGCCTCGGAGCGTGGGGCAGAAGTGATCTTCTGGTGATGGAGGACCTTTTAGCCGCTGTCAGGACTCAAAAACGGAAGCGAAATGAAGTCGAAGCAGAGGAGAATGACAAGGAAAAGTAGTACTATTTTATTTCATTGTTGTTAATACTTAATACACTCTTCTTGGTAATGTACCCGCGGTGTTCAGAGACACCGCGGTGTTTTCCATAAACCGCGACATTGACGGGTCGGTGTGTACCCGTACCCGTGAAGGGTACGGTGTTGGCGGGTGCGGGTGCGGTGTCAACTTTCCGACCCTCGGTGTTACCCGTGCGGTACCCTAAATGCTTGCCTTCCCCAGGGCCACTGCGCACTGGACATAAATAAATTGCGACTTGAGCCAACCTGATTGCGCCTGAGATCTAAGGTACGACAGCTTATGATGATCACAGCTTATGATGAGCACAGCATATGATGCAGCAAACCCACCATAAGCCGTGTCGGCCGTGTCCAAGGAAAAGTTAAACATGTTTGTACATATCTTGATTTTAATCTCACCCCCGCAAGGCACCACTCCGTTTTTTAAGTTTATCCCTTGAGAGGAAGGTATGCTGCGTCATTTGAGATTCAAAGGACCTAGAATAGGTACTGGTTTGTTTAATCATTTGTTGTGGTGTGGTTGGCCAGTCGGACCACATCATCATCAATTGTCACTTTGACACCTGCCGCTTGCCATTCTGTATTTCTGAAAGCAGCATATATTTTTTTCTAACTAGGGCCACACTTTTGACCATCGCTAAAGTGGCAGCAGCTCCGTCCTACCGTGACTAGCAGCAGCTCCGTCCTACCATGACTAGCAGCAGCTCTGTCCTACCGTGACTAGCAGCAGCTCCGTCCTACCATGACTAGCAGCAGCTCTGTCCTACCGTGACTAGCAGCAGCTCCATCCTACCATGACTAGCAGCAGCTCCATCCTACCATGACTAGCAGCATCCAATCATTGAGTCTCCTCGAGCAATTTGTTTTCTCCATCTGTGTAGAGGCTGCTACCTGCAGCTGCAGACGACAAAGATGTAGTCGTCATAGTAGCTTTCAATTTTCTATACGATTTTGGCATGCGAGCTCAACACCGACTAGGACAGTGGCAACAACGGCCGGTGCATATTGTAGGGGGCAGAACTAGGCTACTCGGGTTTAGTTTTGCCGGTTATAATGTAAGTAGTCAAGACTGTCGTCCCTTAGTAACCGTTACGCCCAGACCGTTAGGCCAAAAGGCAGTGATAATCAAAGCTCACGCTTGATTATCTCGGACAGTATTTATGTTGATTATAGGAACTCAGGTAAGCAACGAGCTTACACCCTTCCACGTTTTCAGATCTTTTTATCCCCCCACCAGTGCCGGCTCCCCAATCGCGTAGCACTGTGGTTTGGTGTGGGAATTTCATCCGAAACGGGAGGACACAAATGGCCACCCCATGATAATCAAAGCTCACGCTTGATTATCTCGGACAGTATTGATGTTGATTATGGGAACTCAGGTAAGCAACGAGCTTACATATAACCGGCAAAACTCTAGGTGCCTAGCAGCAGTAGTCTGTGGAAATTTCAAGTTGAAAAACTCTTCGTCGCCAATGACACGGAAGGGAATATTGGCATGAATGAAAAAGGTTATTTCAAGATTTAGGTTTGTCGATCAAGCCTTGAGTAAGGAATAAAAAGCTTTGTGTCTCTTGCATCATGGGAATGACGCGGACGTGTCGATCAAGCTTTGTGTGGCATGCATGAGAATGACGGCGGCAGTAGAACTTCTTGAGAGCTCGAAGCAGCCGAAGTAAGAATAGCATTTGAAACAGTGGCACTGGAGTTGCTGTCTTTTCCATAACAAACAGGCGCGCTGCTTGGTGCAGAGCAGCAGTTGCATTTTCACAGCGCTTGTTCGGTAGGTTGTTGTCACGATCCTGGATCCGATTCCGATCGAGCACCTGATGGGTTATCAGCACTGCAGGTGTCGCCGCAATGTTTGCATTTCCAGCAGTAGCGACTCGAACTGTTGTCAATTCATTCCAGGCGCTCGAAATTGTCGTTGATCAGTGATGCGAGGGGGCGCCCTCCCGCATGCACCATCTTACTTTAGGGACGTCGGTTTCCATGTTCTCTTGAATTCAAACAGTGTTATCAGAGCAGTGTCATTTTCAAATTTGTTTTCACTCCGGTATATGATAATCTGGATTATCTAGCCTGCGGGTCCCGGCCGCAGTGATATAATTGTGTATAGTGTGCCGCGGCTATAGACACGGCTCCAGTGCTCCTCTAATTTCTGGTCGAAGGGTCACCAAGGATGTTAACAAGTGTGCAGGATGGCACTGGCGTGAATGGTATAGTTATGCGTAGCGCTGGTTGCAGCAGTGCACTACAATGTGTTGCGTAATGTTGCAACAAAAATTACACCAAGGATGAATTGACACGCACCAACAATGATGATGCTGTGGTCACCGGGCTGTTCGTATATCGGGTGTCGCTTTGAGTGTTCCTCCTCAGCGGGGTCATGGTTGGCAGGAGCTCCAGGGTGTGTGCATTGAGACGAAAACCTTGGGCAGCAAGCTGCGAGAGATCACTGTTAATTGATGTAAGAGATGTTAAGAAAGCGATCTCGCACATCGCGAAGGCTGGTACACGGTACTTGTCGAATTGCATGCCATGAGCATGGTTATCCCGCATAAGAACATCCATATGGTAGTCTATATGAATGAAAGACGGCTCACCTCCGATGATTGCAAGGTAAACCAGGTCCGAGTCGCCGCTTATATGCCTCAGCTTGACGCGTTACAACCGAGTTAAGCTATATACCTTTCGACACCGTTACATAGTAACATCTGCGTACTATGTTCATGGACTTCCAGAATCGGGATATAGAACCATCGTCCATATGTGATAGGATCTAGATAAAGAGTGTGGACTCTGTGCGATCAGCAAGAAAGCGGAAAAATAATTTGGTAGAATAAGATGAGCATCAGCCCAGCAATCACTCCGTTTCCACAGCCACATTCTGTCTATCGGGCATACGTTTGAGCCCGCGACAGCTCTGCACGGTGCATTTCGCCCCATCCACTGCTCAGCTAAAGAGCTAGTTCCTTGCACGCCGGACCGGATGCTTGGGCACGTCGGACGACAGCAAGCGTTGTGATCGTAGTGATGATCGATGCAAGTGATGTCGAGGCGGAAATGATAAACATGATAACCATCTGGAGCCGCACTCCCTGCTGAACTGAAGAGTCATCAAGTATGGCACCTGCCAGTGAAACCTTCGATCGGCACAACCATTCGCCCACGTCGTGGCGTAAATTCCTACCGGTCATCATGCCTGGAATAACAATGATTCCGATCAAGCTGTTGTCAAGGCCAAACACTAAATTAGAAACGGCTTATATTTTGGATGGTACGAACCTCATTTAGTAGTTAATCATTCGAGTCAGTGCAAGACGAAGAGCTTTTCATGCAACAGGTCTACACGCTTCAAAACGTGATGCTCCAAATGCGAGGTACATTTCTAATTTGTTACGATTGTCGCTGTAAGGACATTGGTCGATATCTACACTTTAAGTACATTAGTGGCACTTACTATATCTCCCGGAGTACATAGGACACGAAAACAAAGATTCCCGAGATCGTGCCTCCACATAACATGCCAACAATCGGAACTTGTGGTTACAAGTCAACACCACTGGGAGTAAGCCCCCCGCGAAAAGGGCTATGTCCGACATGGGGTCTACGGCTTCAAAGGACAATAAATGCGATATATATATACTTATATCAAAGTCAACACCACTGGTCCCGCACAAAGAGAGATTGTGCGTGACATACTATATTGTTCAGGCTTCCAGAACGGCTCTACAACTGCGGATGCCGATGACAGAGACAGGTATCGTCGAGTACAGCATACCAAACAGTACGGAGGAGAACTATGCAAGCTGTTCAGAATAGAATGGTGGATACACCCGTCGTAGGACTCATCATGTGATTGCAGCGCTTTTTAGACTTGTTCGCAACTTCTCCGCGTCAGGAACCGAGACAATAGTAAGAGTTGCTTCGGACGCATTGCTGCCTCGATAGTTCCTAGTAAATTCAACAAACCTGGATGCCTGGTCACCTCAAGCAGTGACAAACGCAGAAAATGCTCATATGCAATACTGCGGGCCACCGTGACTGCCCATGAATCATTACCTTCTGCAACACCAGCGCCACTAGCCCAAACTGCACTACACCGTAGCATATGGCCGCGGAGAGTAGCGAGGTAGAAATGAGGGCATTGAAAAGAATGAAGGAGAAGCCGAGGTCGACGTTGCCCCAAGGTGAGTAGTGTCTGTAGCTGCGCCGTCCGTGGCTTCCCGGAAAACAAGTCAACTTAAGCCTGAGCCTGGGTATGACCACACGATTGGTGGTAGCTGAACAACTTGCGACAACTTGCATACAGCTTGTGAACTTTGAAGCATTCGAGTTCGAAGTTAGACCCCGAGCTGGCCGCCAATGACGTTGAGCCACTTACTCTTACCTGTATCCCAAGCTTCTGAAATTTTTAGTCGAGAATTTTCCATAAGGATAGCAAGGTACAGAAGATACTTGGAAGATACATAAGTTTCGACAAGTATCATCTTACTTTAACCTTAGCTTTCCCTGCTGCTCAATTTGTCCATCCAGAACCTTGGCCATGTGCACGCCCCGTGGGAGCGGTTCTACTTGGCGGCTTAATCCCTGCACGCCGCTGTCTACCAACTTCCATCGCCCGATTCTGATGAACTCTACTGAAAACTCGGCAATGAGATGAGTGAGAGGCGTTGACGTCGCAAGATCGCGCGGGGACAGACTTTCCGTCTTGTTGTACATTGACCCAATCATCCGGGCTTGGTCTGAATCGTCCACACCCGCGCACGCATTTCGTGTTTAAATTTGCAGTCTATCATATGGGTTCCCGTCTTTTGAGTGACCTATGGCTTTCTTATTTCCCGTTCATGCAGTTCTCTAACTTTCCTGACTTGCACCACCTTCTGTTCAAAAACGTAAGGTAGCATTAGAGGCTTTACCCCGTCTCATTACAAATGTGCTAATTGAACCGTTTCATATCCAGGATGATACATGAATTCTGTATAATCTTGATTGCTTTCGCTTCCACGAAGAATGCCAAGTCCCCAATTGAGATTGCGATTTGCAAGACAGGTCATGCACAACAGTCACATCAGTGACGGATCAACATAAGGGGAGTATTGGCAGGCTTGTGGAAGGCTTCCATGTCACAAACCAGGCTGAGCTAAACTTATTCCTCTTGAACAACACGTCACTGAAAAGTTAAAATAGTGCTCTATTAGGATACTTGGCATGTATGATGTTATTTGTTCAAGGAGCGATCACCATGTGCATTGTGCATTCAACGTTTGTGGTGGGAATCTCACAAACTCGTGGCGAAATGATTCGTCACTACAACGGTTTCGAGTGATTATCGACCATTGGAATGCACTGCTTTCAACGGTCAATCTCACCTTAAGTTACGATGTTGATGTGACCATTGAGAAAGGGCACATCATGAAACAATATTCTCTACCACGGACGTGGTGGCTAGCCATCCTGGCCTGGATGTCTCTTCGTACGTACCAAAATTTCACTGCTATTAAATATATAACTACAACTAATCAGTCGTCCGTCTAGGAATGTCACGATATACATAGCATACAGAGCCCCCACATCTCTCACACCGTGCGAGTCCGTTTTTCTTTCGAGCGGACTTCCTAGTGAATATCGCTAGACTCCCTTGTCGAAAAAAAACTTCCAACCAGTGTAAACAGTACTGATCACAAAAAGAGATCAAATTACATACCAGACATCATAAGGATCAGACCTGATGCATATGGGCAGCGGCCCAACTCGTGGGGACAACAACATATCCTCCGGGTCCTGGAACATTATCGGCAATTGCGAAATGACATGTCTCCGAGGAATTGATGTGTGCACGAAGGAGGTCGTAACGGCATTTCACAACTCCGCATATGGAGCAGCACGCCTTGACACCGAGGTGAGTGAGGATGTGCCTTGTCATGCTTCCTTTCTTGAGTGTCTTGTAGCAGCCGCCCCAGGTACAAATTGTGACGGCACTATCCGGACCAGTGACACCGTGTCTACGTAGGTGGGCAGACACTGCACTAGTCGTTCCCTCCAGACACATTCCACAGGGTGTCCCCTGTAATCCACATTCATACACGACAAGTGGTTGACCGGTTTGTTCCATTCGAAACAAGGTTTCTGGATCCACCGTGACGGGAATGATATCGAGAGGCATGAATATGATAGTGGGTCGTGAGGGGGAGGAGCTGGTGGTTGATTGCAAGGAAGACAGGCTGTCGTACTGCAGGTCAGCAATGACTCAGTTGTTCTCTGGAGACAGGTGCCCAGCGTACCAGATGGTTAAGAGTGTGTAAGCGGACGAATCGGCGATTTGAGTATTCTGATACACTCGCCTTCTGATTGCAGGCCATTTAAATATTTGGGTGACTCGGAAGTAGTGGCGTTTTTGCCACCAGTAACAAATATGAATACGAAGGACCGCCTTCGAGGCAGTACGAGCATTTTTTCGCTTGCTGTATGGAGGAGACACTTACTCAAGAGGCGCTTTTTGTCACTTCCTGTCAAACCTTAACTGAACTCGCTCGAAGGGAAGCGATCAAACATCACATTGCATAACCACTGGTAGTCACTTATCAATTGCTAGTAGTCTACTACCACTCATCCGTCTTCAGCCGCTCTGCAATATTTCGCGCAAATTTGCCTCGATCTACAATGTAGTTTACCCTGCTTCAGAGTCTAGTTTATTCTAAAATACTACTAGTATGAAGTCGAATGATCAAAATCGGTGGAGAAATGACTGAGATCGACTCGGAGGTAGTACGACTGAGTGACCACTGGTACTAGCAGTTGGTCAACGAAGAAAACCCTAGGAGACCAGCTATGAGTTTGGTCGGACTCCCAGCGATATCGATGATCAATCGATAAGGTACAAGTAGTACTTTAACTACTCTTCCCCGGGATCCCCGATTGGTCACCGGTGTCATCGGCCACGTGAGGTGGTGGAGTATCGCCATCTCGTACATTACCGAGGTGACCATTAATAGTTTCGTGTTGTTTCATCGTCCCCGAGATCCCCGAGTCTAACTGGCAGTATGCTCAGGCTGCCACCAGACCACCAATTGAGCATGCAGGCAACTTCTAGTTACCAACTTGAACAGCTTGCCAACGGCCTGCGATCACCTGGTGTGAAATTCGCACTCTGAAGTTCAGGCCACTGTGCCAAACCAAGCACGGCAAACCTTTCGTTGAATCTTTAATTCTGTCGATAGGTTTTCCAACGCGAGCATGTCCTAGATTTCTGTTGCCTTGCTCGTACAAGCCTGTGAGACAAGATCTTCAAGGCGAAACGTAGAGGCATTCGGTGCAACTTCTGAGTTTTTTGCTTGTTATGGTCAGGTTTAAATTTTGAGGCTCGCAGTAATCAAGGGGGACGAGTGTCTTCTTTCTATTGGCTAGGGGACTCGGGAGACTAGTAGCGTCTTACTTCCACCGTGACTTCTGAGCATCGCAACACTGTCGGGCAAGCTATAGACATCAATATTAATGTCACGGTGGTTTCTTATTCCCACGTCTGTGGAAAACTTGTATGTGTTTCTCGAGGAGTCTCTTTGAGAGCTTGCGCAGGCATGCATCTGGAGTGAGAACGACATTTGTTCTCCGATATAAAAATCTACCATATGAAATACTTTCTTGTGCTTGTGATCCACGCCTAGCGTACTAGATGGTCAAATACAACCTCCCATCCATCTAATCTCCATGTGGATGTCCCTAGCCTAGTAGTGGGCCATTTCCGACAATCAACCCTGCAGTCATGCCCAATCCACTGGGCGTAGCTCCTTGGAAACCCTTAAATAACAGATAGATATATACTAGCAGTGCAACAATATATGTGACTTATTATAATTTGGTTAGCGTTCGTGGTACTAATCATGCATCACCACTTCTAAAAGAAGACTCTGGAGCAGTTCGTTCGGATTAGGACGGAATCTGAAGATCATCCTGGGATTACACAGCTATTCTGGAAACCACCGTTCCTCCATGTTCCAACCCACCTCCAGGGATGAAAACTTGAGGCGTATTCTCGAACGGGACGACTTTCTCCAGCATCTCCCCGTCACCACCGCTACCCACGGCTTTCATTTTCCCTTTGCCCTTGTTCCACATGTCCGGAAAGTCAACAAGGCCAACGGCAGGCCGCACGCCTTCCCCAACTGCCATCGCCAGGGCTGCGCCCAACGAGTCCCGTACATCCGCACCCTCCCAATCCACGTCCGACATGACGTTCACCCACGCGTAGTTCACCGGTCGAGGCTTCATCTTTCTGTCCTTCTTGCCCCTGGCATGCCTGGCGGTTACCCGAGAGAACTCGGCGTCATCGTGGACTTTCGAGGTGCCTGTGGGGTTTCCGATCCGGAGCGCTCGCACGCCTGCACGGAAATGATCGCTTGCGGTAGACACTACACGGTCGGGTGCGTCGCCTACTAGCGTAGTAAACTGGCCTTCGATGCTGGCTCGAGCGGTATCGTGAACTGGAAGGCTGAGTAATACCCGCCCGGCCTCCCAAATCTCACAACCTCCAATTGTATCGATGACTGCATCAAAATGAACGTGCGTGCGCGCCAAGTAGGTGAAAAGTGCCGTCGCTGAGGCTTTTTCACTCTGATATGGAGTAAGAGGAAGTCCAGTATAGGAGTATGGAGCAGGGAGTACACAATGAGGGTGAGATGTAGAGGAAATATTACCATGTGTGGAGGGTGGATATTGCGACGACAATGTCGACGACGTCGAGGAGCGTGAAAATGGTGAGGGAGATATGTTCCGCGAATGACCGGAAGAAGAAGAAGATCGTGGATCGTGCACGGACGGCGATGAGGAAGAAGGGTCGTCTCGCGAAGTTGGCGCGGACGTGGAACTCGACTCGATGGGAACAAACAAAACTTCGTCTGCGCCCCACGCACGAAGTCGTTTTTCAATCTGTTCTAGTACAACTCGTCGTTTTGCCAACGTACGCTTCTTCTCTTCGTCTCGAAGATCCTCTTCGAATTTGTCAGGAAGACCTGGAAGGTCGAATGGCACAGGTACATGAACCCAAACGGACCATCCAGCGCGAACAAGCATTTGGAGGGCTAGCGCCCCGGATCCGTCGTGTCCACGTAAAATTAATATGCGAGGACGCGTCGTGTCGAGCCGCTTTTCTGCTGAACCATGTTTAATGGAACGCACGATGTCAACATCATCTTTGTGAGTGTCGCTGGTAACTTCGCGACTACCCCCGTTTTCGCGCGGCCGCCGTGCAGCTACGTCAGGCTTTACGAATGCGCGCATGATGTGTGTCAATGTGCGCACAGCGCGATAAGCAGGAACGCCTGAAAGCGGGAGCACAGCGAGCTCGTCCACTGTGAAACCCTTGGGTTCATTCGCAGAAGGAAATACGAGCGAATTGCGCTGCCTCCCTTCACCATCCTCTGCAGTCTCGCTCAACGAAGCGAAAACCAGAGATGGCTGATCGGGCATGTAAGGATGTGGCACGCGATGAATGCGATGTCGGTCAACGAGAATGAATTCAGCCAAAGCACCGCACTTGACATCGAGTCAGCATATTTGTATCAAATCTCGTGTCAATGTAATACAAACCTTCTGCACACTATTGAGACCGATGACCCACTCTCCCTTCTTGATAGTGTGTTCGTCAACATCCCATCCAACTTCGAGGACACGCCCAACGAAAGATCGTCCTGGAATATAACCCAGTGGAACGGGCCGTTTCCCATCACTTTTCTCCTCGGCTCTGTGAGGAGTCCCAGGAGATGGTTGCTTTGGTGGCGGCGGATGTACACCCATAAGACGAGCATCCACATCGTCCAGCCCCACGGCCCATACCTGCACTAGCACTGAGCTTCCGCCAACATAAACCGGAGGTTTTCGATAGGCTGTGAAACCGAGCGGACTCTCTGCAGGGACCTGTCGAGATTTGCCCTTCCCCTGCTTGGTATTACTCTTTGAGAGCCAGCCCAAGCCAAACAACGGCCCACGAGACTTCGATTCCTGGCGTTCGACATCACCGGACGCGATTCCATGAACAATCTCCACGCTGGCCATCGTCGTCTGCGCGAGTCCAGCTCGTGTAAGATCAATCTCATCTCCAAACCCGAGTCCCGCGCCCAAACTTTCTGCGGCTGTTGCCCTTCTGCCTGCTTTCCAGGGGCGCCAAGAACCAACACCAGATTTCGATCCAGAGGGGGCTGGAGAAGTAGCCGCACGAGGAAGAACAAGTCTGGTGAATCCACGCGTACCACTTGATGGAAGAGCGTCTGCCTCACGTGAGGATGACGCGTGCGCGGCAAGGGCGTCCAGGGCATTTAACGGCGCCGATGTATAAGGAGATTTCGTGGTTGAGGATGTCGCGTGAGAAGAGCTGCTCATTGGGCGAGACGCGACGCTGACAGCTGATGCAGACGCACCAGACACGCCAGTTGCACGAGGGTGTAAGCGCGTTGATGACGATCGCGATGGTGGAGAAAGCGAAGGAGAAGATGAACTACGACGTCTGGTCAACCTTGGTATTGGCTGCGATGAAGTCGCAGATGGCTCCTGTTGTGACGGTCTTGGTGGTTGAGTATGGGTTGGGGTATATGTCAAAGATTGCGAGCGCCTGCGAGACATACTCCTATCCACTCCAGCAGGATTGCCAGACAGGTCAGCGTCCTCCTCCACTTCAAGCAGAACCGACATGCCAACCATCGCACGCATCGCTTTTGTTTTCATGTGCCCATGAACTTTTGGCTTACGTGGAAATGGAAATTCAACTTTGGAAAGGTCATGCGGCTGAGAAGACAGGTATGTTGTAGACATTCGTGACGTATGAGAAGAAACAGTGCTCGGTAAAGATGAAGCCGAGCGTGATGCTGCATTTGAAACGTTGCTCGGCGAAGTATTGCGTCTGGTAGCCTTGCCTCTAGTCCCGTTACGTTGCGGGGTGTCAAGCCACCGAACGTCTTTGGCCCAATCTCGGTCCGTATACGTTAGCTTACGGTGGCTTGGAATACGTTTATGACACCCTGGCTCGTTCTTGACGGGAATCACGGTGACAGTGGTAAATTCGGTCAAGGAAGTTGCTGAAACAGAGATATCCTGGGGATTATCAGACCCTAAAGATGCAGCAGACGATGCAGCAGAGTGAGGGGGTGTTGAATATGGGGAATGGGCTGGAGTATGCGAGCGAGAGGCTGGAGGGGAAAGGCCAACAGGGGACGAAGAAGCTGTAGGTGTACTGGGAGGGGTGTAGAACACCTCTTCAGTGTTGTGCTGAGAAGGATCTATAGATTGATCTGCAGAAGCGTGGAATCCCCAAACTGCTCCTTGTCGTGGTGCCTGTGCCTTCTCGCCATCGACGTCAGTGGCGGTAGAGACACTAGGAATGTGTCTTCCAGAGTCCAGCGCTGTCGCAGCGGTAAGGACAACCTTGCCGTTCTTCAGCAAGGACAGATGAGTCAATATATGTAGTTCTGAAATGTATTTATCGCTTACCTGTGTAAATGCACATGATTCATCTAGGAGACAACGTCGGCCCTCGTTATGATTGTGGTCCAGCGGATCTTCACGATTGAGTTCGGAAGCTATACGAAGTAACTCGCCCTTGGTCGAGTGAAAATCCCTTGTGTTGGGCTGCTCTTGAGCCTGAGGGGCTTTTATTGATGCTGTGCGGTTTGTGCCTGTTGCATATTTCTGTGAAGGTCTTCGGAGTACCTTCTGGAGAAAAGTCGGACGAGCCATGGGCCAAGTGCTGACCGTCATTAGCTTGCTGCAGGCTATATAATTTTGATGTCACGGTAAACTCCCAACACCACTGACTAGTCCGCCCACATGTTAGACAGCGTGGCTACTAGGCGTTTGGAGCGTGTAAAACAAGTCAGAATCAAAACCCACGCTCTCCGACACAGCATGTCTTGTACGTCATGTCCTCTATACAGTAAGTCACTGGTGACTTCAGCTACGACCGTTTTTGCCGGACCTTCGCTGCCGTTTCCCCCCAGATGAAACAACAGCAAAGGACACCGTTCGCTTTCGTTTGGGCGGGGGTAACAGTTCAGGCACCTCCTCTTCATCCTCATCAACAATCTCTTCCTCACCACTTTCGGGATCGCTGCCTTGATCGGCTTCGTCTTCATCACCGTCCTCATCTCCGCTTGCCTCTTCATCTCCGGTATCTTCATCATCGGCCTCATCCTCGCTGACTTCTTCATCAACAACCCACACATCATCCAATAACACTTCCCTCTTCTCTGCTTCGCCGGGCTGCAACTGTACAAGTTTCACATCTTCCGCTTTCCGTAGCTCTTTCCGGCTCTTCACCGTTGCCAAAATTCCCTCGTCATTTGTTGAAGAGGAAGTAGTCAATGATCCTGGTGGCATGGTATACCTCGCGAACTTTCCAATACTCCAATCCCTGAGCACAATGCGCGCCGCACCTGCATGATCCAGGACACCACGCTGTATATCACAGATATCAGCGTGCGCTTGAATCGTGTCCTCGGAAAACCCACCTTTTTGATAAGCCCGCTCGCACGTGCCATTCCAGCGAGGAATGAGGTCGGGTCGCCCTGCGAAAATGCAGGTAAGCTATATGCCAGCATCAAATCCTGGGTATTTGCTCGAGACACTATGTGCGTAACTTTCATGGACGTCAGATTTTGGGTAGTGGAGCAACTTGGAGACACTTGCCAGCAAACAATGGGTCTTTGAGTCGATCAATCCGCCCTCGACTTCGAAGCAGGATGTCTCTTGCTCTCGTCATCTCCTTTTCCTGTTCTTCTACACCCTCCGCACGGACATATTCCAATCCTGGGGTATCAATCAACCGCACCTTCGCCCCACTTTTGTCAGGAATCTCTAAGACCACCTCGCTTGCAGATGTGGTCGTGTAAGGGCCTTTTGCAGATATCGCAGAATTGAGATTGTAAATGGGTAGCAGATTTGCGCATGCAAGAGAATTGATAACCGCAGATTTGCCGGACTGGACGAGACAATTTCATTAACAACAGTTTGACACAGAATCAATTGAGGAAACTCACATTCGTAACTCCCGTTAGGGCCACAACCAACTCCTCACCAGGTTTTTTGGTTTTGAGCTTGCTAAGCTGCTGCCAAACCGCGTCTGAGCCAAGTGCATCGTCCAATTTGACAGGAATCTTCTTCGATGCCGGGGGCGGGTTGGGTTTGGATGGTAAGAAAGCTTCCGCCACGCGAAAAGGCAGGGTGGTATACGTTAATCGCAAGTAAGAGAGCCATGATACCAGAGATTCTCGTGGTACGGAATCTAAATACAATTGATTCAGTGCCATTCACAGATAGGACGAACAACCTACCAATCTTGTTCACGAGAAATATGATATCTTTGCCTATCGCCTCTTTAAACAAAGCTTCACTGAGGCCTGCTACAGGATCCCGTGCATCCACTACATGCAGCAGGACATCCGCTTTTTGCAATACCTCACGGAGAGATTGAGGTCCTTCGGTGACCGGTGTGACAGGTTCTGAATTCGAAGGTTCTACAGATTTCTTTTTGGGTGGCACTAGAGGTGCAGGCCGAATGGACATAATGCCATCAAAGCCTTGCCCATCATTTTGATTTTCGTCGACGTCAACATCCATGATGTTTTTTTGAGAATCCTCGACGTCTTCGGCGTCGAGTCCAGTAAGAGCGGCGCGTTTTTCATTTTTACGTCGCTGTTTTTCCTCGGCGGCCTGTAGTGCAATCAAATCAGTAGGGGAAATCTCATATGGATTAGCGCTTTCTTACTTGACGTCGTGACTCTGCAACTTCCGCGAGTATCTGATCCTTGTAGGGAAAATTGTTCGGGATTCCAGGATCTTTTTTGGATTTCTTGTGGGCTA
Organism: Suillus subalutaceus; assembly: GCF_016647625.1. NCBI lineage: Eukaryota > Fungi > Basidiomycota > Agaricomycetes > Boletales > Suillaceae > Suillus > Suillus subalutaceus. The sequence continues at coordinate 77,291 of NW_024540285.1, read as the reverse complement.
CACAAAGACTATGAGCACAAGGAGATAAACAGCCGAACAGAAAAAAATATTGATGCGAGAATGACTGTCTCAAAACACTGAACGAAGCAGTTTGCCTATAACAATGCATGGGACTCACTTTTTCCAGCAGCCTGTTCTTTCCGGGCCTCTTTCTTAGCTTTCTTTCTGCCCTGTGAGACCTTATGCTTCAACTTTTGACGTTTGTGGGTCGTCCCTCGCTTGGAGGTTTCTATTCCGCGGTGTCGATATCACGAATGAGTATATTATTTTCATGGAGTTGATTAACTACATACTTTTACGAATCTGGGGCATAGCAAAGTGTCTTGCGAGCGCAGGCTGAAGTCACTCGATGCAGCAAATATGAATCCCGAGTACTGATGTGCTCAAGTATCCTATGGATGTCGAATCCGAGTGGAAGAAGCCTTAACCTAGGACATGTACAGATATCTGAGTTAAGCCTCCGCTACCGTGGGAAACAGAGGTTTTATAGCTCGTAATCCGAGTTGGTGTATAAACCGACGTGGTACAGACGTAAGACCCCACACTAGTGCTACTCAAACTCGACGTGGACAAAATTCGAGCGTCTGGGAGTACTTTGCGAGACCACGTAAACGGATGCAAATCAGACCCTGGTTCTGTCCTTACCCGACCCAATGTAAACTTGAGTTTTCACCTTTTCTCTCCTCCGTCACGTGAACACTCATAACCCAACGATATTCACCCTCTGGAAAGACAACATCTTCACCACTCGACCCTCGAGTTTATATAAGCCGAGTTCCTTTGTTTGTTTTCCCGTCACGTCCCAGAATAATCATGCAACCTCGTAGCAGGTTATCATGTTGCCCACCTGTCCCAGCTGCCTTTCAATATCAATAGCTAACCGGTCGCGCATTGCTCAGCGGCCGTGAGCTCTCTGGCACAAGTCATGGTCCCAACTTCTTTGATGGGCTCTTTGGCCTTAATGACCAATTGAGCTCTGTGCGTTGTTGATGAGTGGCACCTGTCCAGTGCCTACTTCAAGTCCATTATTCGTGTTTTTCCCCTTCTGTTGATGTATCTATTAAAGCCAGAAGTAGGTTCCGGATGACCTCAACAAGGTTACATCCATCCGATGTCTGCCTGCCAGGTGGGCTGAGCTTAACGCATGCTGAATTCATATTGATCTCTCCTTTTTATCTACATTGGCAGATTTATACTTCTGCCTGTGATTGTCTGTTTTTACATCTCTACTTCAATCTGATTCATTTTCACCTATATTCATACCACAAAGCTATGTGTTCGTCATTTTCTGTTTCAGTCATCCCGACTTTGACATCTGTTCTATTATAGTATTCAATCCGACGGCAAAACTGGCGTACTCAGAGAACATGTTCAAATAATGCTATGATGAGCTAAATCAGTCACTGGTGTTGTCGCAGCCTACAACTACGAAAAGCAAGGTCGGCATACTTTATCTCTACAAGGTATGGTATGATTTACGTTCGACCAGCTGACCGACAGGCCAATCTTACCAATTTCTCTCGACAGTATAGGCTCGAACAGATCTTATTGTCTTGTACAATCCTTGCGAAAAAATCATCCTCAATTCTCACACTCGTTTATTAGTTCCTGCTATGTTCTTGAATGATGCAGTGCACTGGGACGGCAGAATCACGGACTGAGGTGTCGCACGCAGCAACTCGTTTCGCTCTGCGGTGGCCTTCAGTGTCTGCTTGTGCATGATTATGAGTCGACGAAGGTTGCGCACGACAATGAGCAAATGGATTTCTTGTCTGTCCGAAATCTCGGTGGAGTTACAAAATTACATTTCGCTGACCAGGCTCGTTTTCTGCTTCTAAAGGCGTGAATGAGCCTAGGCTAAGCCGCGGCTTTGGCCTGGTATTGACTTACGGCTCGGCCTGAATTTTTTGAAAGCTCAAGCCCCCCAAGCCGGGACTTTCAAAGGGCAAAGACGATGGCGTAAAGTGTTCTTACAACACTACCTTCATTGCGTCGCTCCAATCATCTGACCTTCTTCTCCTCATCGCGAGCATACAGTCACTACGTGGGTTAACTTCCCAAAGCCAATATTGTCCAGTCAAACCACGTCACCTTCTGGCCCGTCATGCATCACGTTCAAGGATGCATATCACCGTCAACATCGGCCTTGTCGTATCAGTGAGTTCACATCGGGGTGCCACTATATAAAGCTCCTCACACTGTCACGTAGCTTGGCATCATCACGAGTGTTTTTTTCTCCCCATTAGGCTGTGATCCAGGGGTTCTCGCTCTTCAAGTAAAAAAGCGAGTCACTCACAAATTGGCGTCATCTCATGCTAATTCGGATAGACACGCGCATGTACAATATTAGAAATGCAGTCTGTTATCTTACATTTTACCAGCTTGCTATTCATGGCCATCTTCATACTATAGCGTGCGCAGCTGGCTTTCCCGCAGGTCTCTTCAGCACTTCCACCATCTCTCCTCGCCATCAACAATTCATTTTCCATACTACCGAGCTCTATCAACGCGTCGGTAAAGACAGCAGTAATTAAATCCTTTCTTCGTCGGCGCCATGGCCAAGTCAAGCACATCAGCACATCAGAGAGATGGAGAACAAAGAGTGACGTTGAACTCACCGGTGGTTAGCACACCTCGTCGAACGAAGGAGAAGGATCCGCCACCCTATGGTGCACAATATCGCCAAGATGCACTTTGGGAAGGTGAGTAACCGCATTTTAATACCTACTGGCTTACTCAACAAAAAGCAGGCGGGAATGAAGCACTTCCTCCTCAATGGCGGCAGTATAAGCTGTTCGATGGTACTATAGAATATCAAGATGTCACACTCCCATTGGCTTCATGGAACCGACCTTTACCAGGGGTGCGACTAGGTTGGTGAATAATGTGTCACTAGCAGCAAGGAACTCATGGTGAAACATAGATTATCCCAAACAACTCATTCCCGGATGCGAATGGCACATCTCACCACTCGGTGGGTCCTACTTCGTCGACCACAATACTCGGACCACATCGTGGAAGAAACCAGCGCCAGAACGTCCGCCAGGGAGCTTGAAGCCGGAGTGCATCATCGAGGGTAACTCCAAATTCATTTCCAGCCTTGCCTGTTTGGGCACCAGTTGCAATATACTAAGCGCGTCAGGCGATGGTTCAATTCGTCAGTGGACAATAGATGGAGAGCCAGTGGGAAGGCCATGGAATAGTGACGGACAACCAGTAAACTCAATGGAAATGTCTCCTGATGAATCAATGGTCGTAAGCGGAAGCTCAGATGGCAAGCTACGACTGTGGAACATCAAAAAGGGCAACATGGTTGGCGAACCATGGGAGGGGCATGATGGTATAATAAGGTGCATTGATTGGTCTCCCAATGCCCAGGAGGTAGCAAGTGGATCGGAAGACGGCACCATACGACGCTGGAACCCTGATACTGGCCGACAAATAGCACCACCGATAGAGGCCAGCCGTGGGAGGGTTTTCGCTGTCAAATACTCTCCACAAGGGGACAAGTTCACGAGCGGCGGGGAGGACAAGGTGATCTGCATATGGTCAAAGGACGGGGAGCTGCTCCTGGAGATCAAGGGCCATGACTATGAGGTGATGTCGTTGTGTTGGTCCAAGGATGGTGCACACATTTTCTCTGCATCAGTGGATCGCACCATTCGAAAATGGCAGTCGATTGATGGGAAGGAGGTCGTTGTTTTTCGAGGTCATACTAAAGGCGTACGCTCCCTCTGTCTTTCCCCCGATGAAAGCCACCTTGTCAGCGCGGCAAGGGACCGCTCAGTACGCGTTTGGGACCTCAAGACAAATCAGCCAGTTGGCGACCCACTCTTGCACGACGACGATGTCTGGGCTGTTGTCATTTCCCCTGATGGAAAATATATCACCAGTGGTGGATTGGATGGAAATATATATATATGGAGCCCGGAGACAGCGCTCAAACATACAGACGATGATCATGTGAGTGTGTCTATGTGATGTCAGGGTCCTTTCTAAGTGTGGTTTGGTTGTCATTCAGAGTGCGGATGAGAGCGATACAAAACCAGACGCGAAGCTCAAGGCAAGCGGTTTCCGTTCCTTTTTCTTGTGGTATCTTACTTCTTTACCAAGGAACGTGCGAGACATGTACAGCAAACGGTTGTAAGCCTCATCCTTTCCTCATTTCATTTCGTTAGATCTCAATCCCCGTTTGGTCTCCGAGCAGCAGCCCAACAACAGAGGCTTGGCAAAATATGTCAGTATAATCCTTCGTTTCTCGGATCTTGCAAGTCTAACATTCGTACAGGGCAAAGACTTCTGGCACGCTGATACGAACAGCACTCCTCGTCCCGCAGCTCCTCCTGCGAGTTCATTGCCTTCCCTTCGTTGGCGTAATTTGCTCGGTTCACTGCGTTTCAGCACTCGACCTCTAAACGCGCCGCAACCGATACCACTCCAGCCCCGGCGTTGGAATTTCAGCTCATTTCCTGTCGGAATTTCTAGACGTGTAGTCGATGTAGCTCCCTGTCGCGAAGAAGATGTGAGCGCTCGACAATGCCAATATCTGACCCTCTTAACAGATTTACAGAGATATGCTATTACCCCTGAGACTGACGCTGAAGCGGCTGCAGCTATGCAACGTACAAACAGCAACGAGGCTGGAAGTTCAACGCAACCAGAACAGCCTCGGGCTGTGCCAGGGACACAAGTATCTCAAGAGCAACCAACAGGAACGCAAGGCTCAAGTGGTGGGACGGGAGTTGTTTCTTATGAAGTTAGGTGTTGCGGATTGTTTTTTAGCTGTGGTCGTCCTACCTCACATCAATCATGATTCACGAGGTCATCTACTAAACTAATTACTTTAATGTTTTCTCTTGAAGTTGTGGGCTTTACAGACTATTTCGCACCCGGCTATACACCTCGTGAGCGTTACATTTTACTTGTCTATGTAGATGAAAGCCATACAGCTTCTCAACTTTACAAGATCGTTTCCGTTTTCAAATGAATGGCCCATCTTATTACTAGGGCCTGGTGGACCAGGTTACTAGTAGTGCCACGGCTAGGCTACGACCCTTAGTAACTCTGCGACAACCCTACCGGCGGGTTATGTTCGCGTTTGATAATTACTATCGTAGCGGCGCAAGCGCCAATCCCCGACTCCGCAAGAAGACACAGACAATATTGTAGATCATTTATACGGTTTCGGGCCAAGACAAAGAAGCCACCAAGAAAAACAATCACTTGAACCTACTCGACCATAGTATATTTGAGCTCATCCTTATCAAGCACAGCGGTAAAAGAATATTTTTAGTGGGCGACTGGCCAGTTGCCTTCAAGTTATCCATGGCCTTTCTTTTTTCCCTTCCCATCCTTGAGCAAGTCCACAAAACGGGCTGTGTGTACTTGGCGGTTTATTGATGGACGCCCCTTCGAAGGTAGGCTATGTATACAATCTGAAAGCGCTTTGATAGTTAGCTTATGAAGCCTCTGAACTAAATGACACAAACTTATGGCGGCGGCGGTCGACAGAGCTTCACAAACCTTTTTTCCATACATATCACCGAAGTACCTTGCCAAACGAGGAACGAACTGGCTACCTTCTGCAGTGATTGGGGTGCGGGAAAGTAATGTTTGTACTTGATCCTTGCTCGAATGCATTACTCGTAGTCGGGTAGCAACGAAATGATATAGCACTGCGCGCACACGATCGTTTTTCGTTTTTCCTCGCGGAACAGAGAGACGAGAAACACACTCAACCAAGACACCATCCAGGAGGACCGATAAATGCCGCTTTTGAATTTCCTCGCTGTGGTATAACCATATTGGGTAGACGTCTAGGCTAGTCTTGAAGGCACTGACAGACACTTCTCAACAGAGAGAGCTTCACGAGAGGAAAGCTTGCGAAAGACAACACAATGATGGTAACCCGCGTCTGCAAATTCACTTGGTGTCATGGTCGTTGGTGGCATATAGTGATACAAACACCGTCGTATGAAACACAACCATGAAAATTTGACCAGCGGCCGCACTTCGAGCAACACAAAGGATAAGATCTAGATTTAAGCGAAGACTTCAACCATGTGCAAAAACTTTCGGATGTTTCAGAAAACGCAAGATTAAATTGTGGATAATAGAGGGCATCATAATAACGAGGATAGTGCTTAACATCATGGGGCTTATCGCAAGGAAGACATCGTCCTTCATCGAGGACGCGAGCCAAACGACAGGGCAACTTTGTAAGAAAACCCCTGAAAACACACGAGCTATACTGCAATGAAACGAACGAATTGAGAGGGAATTATACTCACATGTGCTTCAGTGTATCTGCAAGCGTTTAATTGAGAAAGAAAAAGGCTAGCGCAATACTTTCCCACGCCCACCGTGGGGTCCGTTTGCAACCATTTGCTTGGCCACAGAACCCTCCTCCACTAAAGTGGAGTCGGGGAATCTCGGCGCATGTGTTCAATTTGGACTGGATGCATGATGTGTCACCGCGGTATATTACATACAAAGACCGCTCATGCTGACGAAGCTTGTTCACGAGAAGTATGATATCTTTGCCTGTCGCCTCTCTAAACAAAGCCTCACTGAGGCCTGCTGCGGGGTCCCATGCATCCACTACATGCAGTAGAACGTCCGCTTTTTGCAATACCTCACGGAGAGATTGAAGTCCTTCAGTGACCGGTATGACAGGTCCTGAATTCGAAGGCTCTACAGATTTCTTTTTGGATGGCACTAGAGGTGCAGGACGAATGGACATAATGCCATCAAAGCCTTGCCCATCATTTTGATTTTCGTCGACGTCAACATCCGTGATGTTTTTTTGAGAATCCTCGGCGTCTTCGGCGTCGAGTCCAGTAAGAGCAGGGCGTTTTTCATTTTTACGTCGCTGCTTTTCCTCGGTGGCCTGTAGTGCAATCAAATCAGTAGGGGAAATCTCATATGGATTAGTGCTTTCTTACTTGACGTCGTGACTCTGCAACTTCCGCGAGTATCTGATCCTTGTAGGGAAAATTGTTCGGGATTCCAGGATCTTTTTTGGATTTTTTCTGGGCTACACAAAGACTATGAGCACAAGGAGATAAACAGCCGAACAGAAAAAAATATTGATGCGAGGATGACTGTCTCAGAACACTGAACGAAGCAGTTTGCCTATAACAATGCATGGGACTCACTTTTTCCAGCAGCCTGTTCTTTCCGGGCCTCTTTCTTAGCTTTCTTTCTGCCCTGTGAGACCTTATGCTTCAACTTTTGACGTTTGTGGGTCGTCCCTCGCTTGGAGGTTTCTATTCCGCGGTGTCGATATCACGAATGAGTATATTATTTTCATAGAGTTGATTAACTACATACTTTTACGAATCTGGGGCATAGCAAAGTGTCTTGCAAGCGCAGGCTGAAGTCACTCGATGCAGCGAATATGAATCCCGAGTACTGATGTGCTATAGATGTCAAATCCGAGTTGAAGAAGTCTTGGGCTAGCACACTATATCGGGTTATTTTCGCAGTGATTATTAATCCTGTCATGTGTTGATTTGGGCTAGATGCATGTGCAGGATGTGCCGCATATTACATACAAAGGCTGTTCATACTAACGGCTACTATAGCTGAGAACTTGGTCTAGCGCCCTCGTGAACGTTGAAATCCACTTGTTCCCATTTAATCACCAGGTGTCTGGGATATCGACATGCATCATGCGTTGCTCATTCCAGATGTCCGAGCCTACATCTTCGCCTCTATCAAGGAAGATAAGCAAACGGGTCGTTGTACCTTTGCCATACTAGCTAGAACCTGCAGTGCCCTCAGTGAGGCCTCTCTGGATGCTCTGTGGAGCGAACTGGATAGTTTGCGTCCGTTAGCATCGTGCATTTACGCCACAAACACTATACCACTGAGCGATGAGGCATGTCTATTACATTTGTTTACCACGTTTCAAGCTGAATCATCACATTCTATCTCACAGCTCACGATTGAAGCTAACGATGACACGAGACCAGATTACTCTGTCTTCGACAAATATGCTCATCGTGTCCGCAGATTAGACCTTTCCGGACAACAAAGATTCTGGAGACGCAATGGTGGTTACCCATCTGTCACCGAGGATTTAGGCGCATTACTCTATTATCCACTGAACTCCCCTCTCCTACCAAACCTCAGGCACTTAGCTTGGGCACCTGGGATGGGTCTCAATTTGCTTCGCCATCTGCTCGGTCCACATTTACTATCTCTGAAGATACCCAGCCACCGCTGGAGCTCAGCATCTACTCTATTTGCCCTGACCAAAATTCCTGGACTTTGCCCGAAAATCAAATCACTGACACTGCAAGTTCACTCTTGGGATGGACATATAGACTCGGAATTAACTCAAAGCACACATTGCATATCTCGGGTAATCGGTTCTTGGGCCAAACTCGAGGAGCTGGATTGCAACCCCATGACCTTTGAAGGTCTTGTATGCCTGTCTGGGATGGAATCTCTCAGAATTCTCCGTCTGCAAGTCAACTCCGCATCCGTCATTGACCTACCTCCAGACTCGCTTTCATTTCCATCGCTGCAAGCTTTCCAGTTCCAAACTGACACCTTGGACACTGCTATCACTCTTATGAAAGCAATGAAAAGCCTTCCTAAATCTTTGAAAATTGACGTGTTTGCAGGGCGCTCCCGCAGAGGAACTTGCAGTCCGGAAATTGTCGGAGTTCTCCTGGGCCTCGTCAGTCGAGATGCATTGTACCACGAACTTCGACATTTCAGTCTGAATCTCCCATTCCTTCTAGGAGATGATCCTGACAATGTCTCTGGGATCCTACGACCCCTCTTCGTGTGTCGTGAACTTCGCACACTGTCCATACGAATGTCATCGCCATTCACTCTCAGTGATGACGATTTGGAAACGATGGCTTACGCTTGGCCACTGCTCGAGGAACTCGAGCTGATCGATTTACGACCACGTGTAGCGACTCAGACTCCCCCTCCACCCCCACCCCCACCTCCACCCCCTCTTCCACCCAATCCTCAACCGTCTCTACCACCCATCACTACCGCGGGTCTTGGCCAGCCAAATCAAGCTCCACAACCTCCGGTGGTTACTGTAATGGCCCAGCACCACCACGTACCTATGCCAATACCTCTGGCAAACGCTGGTCAGGCGAATCAGTTTCCGTACCTACCTGTGTTTACCATTCCCCCTCCAGTATTTCCAGTATTCCCAGCGTTTCCCCCACCAGACCTTTTCTTCCCCATCAGATCACGAACCGCTGAAATTACTTTTCACGGCCTCATTTCGCTCTTGAAAATATGCCCAAATCTTTACTACTTTGACCTAGCGCTCGATGCTACCAAACTGGATGATCTGCAAGGTGATAATCCAGGCGGCGGAGTTTGTAATCGACTGGTCAAGTATGCCAGGCTTATCGATTCGCCCATTAGCGATCCTGAGGTGGTGGCTCGCATCCTCTTCGACATACTTCCTGAGCTTGATCCCCTTGCGGGGCCAAACGCTCTACTGCCAGCTCCACCTCAAAACATGCCTCCACACAATATGGTTCCTCAAAAGTGGAACATCGTTCGTCAGAGAATGATGGAACTCAGAAACGATGCGAGACATGCTACACCTCAGCCTGTTTCCCAGATATAATCCAGGCGTATTTGTTATGTATAACTACGTATGAATTTCCCTGCTGAGAGTCTATATCATGGCTCGACAGTCTTCATACATGATAACCTTCAGGCAGATTACTATATGACCGGTGTGCGTTTCTTGTGTAGTTACTTAATTGTACCAGTTACCAGAGAAATCTCGGGACATTCACGGGACAGACGACGTACGATTTGACCATTGATTATGGTACTTAGTCAAAGTACTTAGAACCATTGGGTTCTTACGTACCCGTACCTACATGTACATGTACATCAAATTTGAAAATAATGATGGCCGATGCTTACCAGCTAGTCAATGTAACATCTCGAGTTGCCAGACACTCGTATGCTACCTCTAAGCATGACTAAATCGCTGCCGCTAACCTCCGTAAGTTATAGTTATTTTCCTTTTTCGTTCAATACTTAAGTTGTGTTTAATTCGCGCCTAGTATACCGCAGCTGTTTGTTCGTGGCGCTGAGGAACTGAGGCCTGAGGTATCATCTGGTTACTTCTTGCCCACCTTCTTTTACTAAAATATTTCCTCTAGCTCGCTTACAGCTGACATTGCGAACAACAACTATTGAATTGTCGAAATGCATCACGCGCTACTCGTTCCAGACATCTTAGATCACATCTTCACATTTATCAAGGCTGCTGATAGTGAGCAAGTCAGCCGCCGGACTCTCGCAGCACTCGCCAGAACCTGCAGCGCTCTCAGTGATCCCTCACTGGATGCTCTCTGGAGCGAGCTACGTAGCCTGTACCCATTAGTGTCGTGCATCTACGATGCTAACGTGAAGTTGAGCGAAGAGGCACGTCTTCGGTATCTATATGTTGCTCCTCACGCTGATCCGCTTATCGAACAGGACACGTCAGAAATCGACGCTGATGCGGGACCGGATCTATCTGTTTTTCACAAGTACGCGTATCGCGTCCACAAAATAGAGCTTTCTGGATACGAAGGGGGCTGGAGAGTCAGAGCTGTCCCTGATGACCTAGGAGTGTTCCACGTTCTTCAAGTTCCCACTCCACTCCTTCCCAATCTCACCCACCTGGCTTGGAGTGATGAACTTAGTCTTGCTCTACTCTGGCCACTGCTCAATCCACGTTTATTATCTCTTCGCATATCAAGCTTTCAGTGGAGCCCGAAATCCACCCCGTTACTCCTGTCCAAAATCCGGGGACTTTGCCCGGAGCTGAATACGCTGGGATTGACATTTTATCTGTCGGAAGGATGCGAAACTAAAGCCGAAAGTTGCTTATCCCGAGTAATTTGCTCTTGGAAGAAGCTCGAGGTGCTGGACTACAGCCCCGTGGGCTGCGAATCCATCCTCAACCTTTCCGCACTGTCATCGCTCAGAATCCTTCGGTTGCGCGTTGACAACATATCTGATCTTGATCTGCCCGTAAATTCGCTCTCATTTCCATCGTTGCACACTCTCCAATTTCAAGCCAACAGCCTAGTAACTGTTCATTCCATCCTTCAAGCTATAAGGAACTTGCCCAAATCTATGGATATTTTCCTTCCGGTGTACAGGTCGGGGGGTGTTAGTGTGGAAACGATCGAGCCCATTCTGCAACCCATCGGTCAAAATGTGTCTTGTAGCAACCTTGAAGAATTTCGCATGAACGTTCCCCTTCTGAGCAGCGGTGTCGTCAACAGCTCCAACGTACTCCGACCCCTTTTCCTATGCTGCAACCTTCGTGTATTGCGCATAATGATGACGCCATTGTTCTTGCCCGCAGATAATGATCTGCGTGCCATGGCTTCTGCTTGGCCACTACTGGAGGAACTTGAGCTGTTCGACTGTCGCAATCTGTACCCACAGGTTCCTTCCCAACCCTTGCCTATTATGGACCTCCCCGATGATGATTTCCCACCTATACCACCCCTGCCTGTTGGACTACCACATATGTCCTTTGGTCCAATGATGTCAATACACCTAGAGGGAACGGCACCGTTTGCAGATTTCAACATGACTGACCCACGTAGCAATCAGAATCCTGGAATCACCTTTCACGGTCTCATTTCGCTTCTGGAGTTGTGCCCCAATCTTCACTTCTTTAACCTGGCTATCGACGCCACCAAGCTGGACGGACTGCGGGGTGATAAACCAGGCGGTGGTGTTTGCAATCGACTGGTCAAATATCCCAGACTTGTTGATTCTCACATCAGTGACCCAGAAGCGGTTGCTCGTATCCTCCTTGACATACTTCCCGAACTTGAGACCATTTGGGGGGAAGGTTCCCCTGGTCCTTTTACGACCATGTTCAACTCAACACTACCTCAAGGATGGGACCAAGTTCACGAAATAATACTAGACTCTAAAGCATCCAGAGGGTTATGACGTAGCCACAATGGCTCGACTCCGGCAACTTTATTTCACTATGCCATGTGCGCCTCCCAGAACGAGTGTACGTACTTTAGGACTTATCACAGTATGTAGATACACATATATTGTACTAGTAGGATGTTTTCTGTTGTTGAATGAAAAGCACTCGCATGATAAAACAGCTACGAAGATAATAAAGTGGAAATAGTACAGATGTGACCTCTGAGAATACAGGGGGGTAGCATACGTAGCTAAGCATTTGCCATCTCAACGTCACCTAGACCGTCACCATTATTTAGTAGCGTTTCCGCGGCGAGTTTGATAGTAGCAATCTTGGCTCGCATAACAGCAATTGCTTCTGGAAGTAGACGTTGTGGAGGATAAAATCCTTCAGACTCTATGTTAACTATGCAGGGATATCAGTCGAAGCACACGAAACGAGGAAAGGACACATACATAAGAAATGATCTCGAACTCGAGCAAGTTGAGCGCATCCTTCAAACTCTGGATGTCTGTACACTTCTCTACCCATCGTCTCGTTTCGCGTTTTCTTACTGTCCACGCTGACAGCTTTCGTTTGAGGATCTACTCGAATGACACCCGGCGAGAAGCATTTTTGAAATTTTTCTGCAAGCTCTCGAGGTACGGGCTTTTCTGGGTTCAAAATCACCAACGGTAGTAGACGATATGACGCCGTCGCTGTTACTTGGAGTTTAGACATCCAGCTACTGCTCCTTCAGAGTGGTCGCTCACCAACTGGACAGAATTTTGCGTGATCTTTCCCTACTCCCTTAACAGCATGTAGCTCCATGTCAACTTCTTGCCCAGGCCGTAGTTTTGTCAGCACAATGTTTAAATTCGTAGGTGCAGGGGGATTATCTGCCATAACAATCTCTTGTTCTCCTTGTGGAACCCATTTCAAATGTGAGGACAGGACCTCATGGTTGATATACATCTTGCTTGGGTCTGTGGTATCTTTTGGCGCATTCTTCCGACGCTCGCAGGCAACTTGTAACCGGAACACGAGTGTATTGCGGTCAGTGGCCTGGTCATTTTGGCCTGTCAAAGGGATTAGCATGAAGAACATCCATGGCAAATTTTTAACTAGCTTTGTTTCATATCCATGAGGGCCGGATCGACGTTTAGAGGCACGAGACCTATCCGCTGTGCAAACACTTCATCGACGACAACCGAAGTGTTGTCCCAAACGTAAACTCTTTCGACACAGATTGTTGGAACCTTGGGAGAGTACGTCAGATGATCGCACTGCGAATGAAAACTAATTTGACTTGCCTCGGCGATCAGTATTCTCCTATAAGCATTTGCGATTGATGCATCCACACCTACTAGGTCAAAATCGATGGATCGGTTCGATAATCTTTCTATTTTGACGGTCAGTCCCTATCCTTGCAAGGCCGTGGATTAGTCGAATGCAGATCGAGTTTTAGGGCCAAGACGCACCTTCTTGAATCTCTCAAGGTCCCATGAGTGGTCCTCATCTGGGTAGTGTCCAGGAAAGTTCGTGCTGGAAACATGGGAGACGCGTTCTGGGTGAACCCCAACGTGTTTCCTGGGATCATATGTGATTGCTGGCGGCATACCTCTAGTAGATGTGCATGTGAGTATGTATGGCAGAAATTTTTGGACCCAAGATGGAAATAGATGGAAATCCCGTGACCTCCTGCGCGCTCCTTCACAAGTTCACTACTCTGAGGTCTATAGTCGGGTATAAGAACTTGAATTACAACAGACCAAATCTACATTAATACATCATCGTATGCACACCTCCCGCCCTCCAGACTTGATTTTGGGTTAAATCGCGCAGATCCTGTCTGGTGAGCTGCCTATCCCATGTGTGTTTTCCGGCTGGTGAGTTGGTAGTTTGTGGCACGGTGGCTTGGTTTTGGACGTTCAAGTAAGCCTTATCGATCAAGCTGCAGATCTCCTGGTCACAATAACGAGTATATTAATATCAAGTAAATCGGCAGTACAACTACTTACGATAATCCATCTTTGGATCATCTCGTCATCGAAACGCAGCTTGATTTGCATTGGAAAGAGCAACCTGTTCCGCCAGTCAAGTAAAAAATCAGGGTGTATAAGGAATACAGATTGGAATGTTGCTCGCAGCACCAGGAGATGAACGAAGCGATACTGGTATATCGATGATATGTTGTCCAATAAGGTGTTTATGACGGAAACAAATAGATTGTGAGGGATAACGCCACACGAAACAAGATCGCCATATAAAGCTGCCACATTGAACTGTTGGTCTTGAATAGCATCGAGTGTGCCGTTAGTTTCCTTCAAACCAGTCGCATTAAACATACACTTGGAATCGTCCGAAAACTATGGAGTGGTTTGGCATATCAAAATTTAGCCACGAGAGATCGACATACATTACGAAAAACGTCGAGTAGAGTCCACGTCGCAAATGTTTCGAGGTGCACTCCCACAGCGTGCATGACATGCCAGTCGGTCATATTGAGTTCTATGAGAACATCGTGTATGAGCAGTGCCACGGTCCGGGTGTACTGGAGTCGAGCAGTTCCGGCGATGAATAGTCCCTCAGCCAATAAATTTGGGTGAATGAATGTGGCGTTCATCAACGAATGCATGATCGAGCAGGCTTCATTGTGGATGGACAAAGGATGGCATATTCGGGTCATAACGTGTTGCATCCTACGGAAATAAGACTGTAGGCATTGATTCAATGTTGGTCTCGTCAGTCTAATACCCAGAAGATGCCAGTTGGCTAAATATTTTGGTGATTGCTCCTCAGCTGATGTGTCTGCCGGCCTCGGTGGCGTCCATGCCCGAGGAGCAAAGCTTGATTTGGACCTAACGGGGATCATGGGCCTTCCTGGCGAAATGTACCACGAGAAATTCTTGGCAGCATTATCTCTAGCCAAAGTAACGGCGTCTGTGTTGCAAATATCAATCATGATCGGGAAGAGGTGAGGGTAGAGTGAGAGAAAGGTGAGTTTCGATGTTCCACACAGCGGGGTGACTTATATGCTTGGTTGATAGAATAACGAGCCACATTCTGTGGACAAGGTCCACAGTGGTGGCAGGCTTCATGGGTACATGACACAAAAGATGTTGCCGGTGATTGAGTGGCACGTTGAATGTATATGTGCGTTGTGCAACCAGGACGAATGTTGACATTGCAGCGATGATATGCACGTACTTGATGGGATGCATCCCCATGCATCGTGGGTGAAAGTGGTGCGAGGTGTGCGGCTTTGTTTGGCAAACCCCTTGGATCCAAATAGCCGCCAGCCTGCCGTAATATCTTGTCCCAATTGAATATAATGACTTCTGTCAATTGTGCTACATGGCAGTGCGATGGTCGGAGTTCAAACGTTCAAAAATGTCAAAAGTCGTGGTGATACCATGAGGTAAATTACCAGTCCACAAGTTATGCGATAAGATTGTGAGGGATCAATCTCCGGATCCGAGGCCGCAGTGCAGATAAACTCACATGCGCAGATAACCACGAAAGCACTGAAATTACGCATGTACAAGAAAGCAAATGAAAAATAGAAAGCACACATTGCACATCGACCGATTAATTGGGTTTCCCCCATACAATACTAAACCTCTCTATCATACAAAATATCGCCATCACCACAAGGGACAGAATATCCACGATAATCCACATGCACCTTAAGCTTCAGGGCTCGTTCATCTCTTTCTCTTGCCGACAGCACGAAAGCCACGCGAACCACATCATTGTCCGGAGTTGGAGAACATCCTCCTTCCACGCCATGGACTGGTTTTGCTCTCGGAATTCGCGTGTCAATTTCTCGCAGCGCGCAATGTTCTCGGGGCTGACGAAATCGACTGCGACTTTGATACAGTCCGCGAGATTGCACACCTGCATTGCAAATCGTGATATGAGCGTCAGAGCACAGGAAAGGCGTAAATGACGAACCTGATGAGCGCAACCGGCTGGAATGAATATGGCTTCTCCTGGTTTTTGATATACCCGATGGCTCTTGATGCCATGCGTATCATACAGCTCTTTCCGTAGCTGACTATCCAGGTAGAACTGCTGTGAGTGGATCGGGTCGTGTTGATATGAGCCCTTGAACTTCCTCCGAAGGAAACTACGCAGTTTCTCGGCATCTTGGGCACGGAAGAGGTCCCATACCGCGCATCCTGGTTTGCCATCTGGCGTAGTAGATGCGTATGTCATAATATTTACGGCATCAGCCATGTCCATGTGAAGTCTTGTCGACCCCTTGCTGCCTGCTGACTCGAACGACGACATTGCGTTGTACATCTTGGGTCCTGGAATGAAGCTTCGATGAGCAGCCAATCTTTATTCGTGGTCATCTTGATGCTTACCCAAATCCGGTGCAACTGTATTGCTGGGGAAATGTGAAGCAATGTTGAGGGTTCCATCCCTACGAACATAATTGGGCACGGGAACAGCCCGACTGAAGTCCTCAAAAAGTTCAGGAAATGCGGTCTTGAAATCTGTTGACGGTGGCCAATCCTAGAGATACGCACTAAGCGTGTGTCAGGAGCCACGGCCGCGATACACTCACCTTGAGCTTCCAGCACTCCACCCGCCCTTCATATTTTCCGAACCACGAAAAGAACTCGCCTACCGTCACGCGCTTATTCACATCGCTCTGGCACTCCAAAATGAGGCAGCTCTGAGAGGTGTACTTCTCTACGAAATACTCAGGCGTCCATTGAATCTGGAACTTGGACAGCAACTCGGTGACCATAATTGGATCTCCTTTAGCCCACAACGGGCGGAAAATTTCCTCAGTAAGCTGTGAATCCGCGATAGTGGTGGTCGGATGTGAGGGTATTTCACTTGAGGCAAAAGAACTCTGATCAGCGGACGATGGCACTACGGGGGCTGACAGCGGTAGCTCGGCGACCTGTGAAGCAGATGATGCAGTTATTGGCGCTGATTCTGGATGGAAGACGCCGTCTTGTGATAGGCCGTGTTGGGGAGCAGAGGAGATTAACTGCTCTGGCGCTGATGCGGATACCTCGCCGCCGATCTGTGAATCTGAAGCCTGGGCAGAGGACGAAGTGCCCCCATTCGCCTGCGCTTGCTCTACCTGCAGTAATGGATCTATTGATCCGGCATCAGGAAGTGCATCATTATCCGGCTCCTGAAGCATGGCTTCCATATCTTTAATCGCTTGTGCAAGCTCGGCCTTACAAAAGCGCGACATCGGTGAAAAGTCCTTCGCATGATGCTCGTTCCGCCGCGTGCAAGACAAGAAAAATGGGTTGCTATGAGCGTGTTTTTCTCGGCGGGCCTGGAGAGCAGCGATCTCGGCCTGGCTTGCACCAGGTTTATCTTCGGTGAGATCTTTCACTTGTTCAAAACATTCTGCACATGCTTCTCTGCCGCATAATCGACACATCCAACTGCTGGAGAAAATCGAGGTCATGCAGGTATCTGTGATTAAATATTATTAGGCAAATACGAAAAATAAAAGGTCGCGTAACACTGACCACAAGTGGCACGCACTTCGCTTTCTCGAGTCCTCCGGATGATCTCTGGGAAGTTCAAGTGTTGCAGCTCCTGAAGAAGCGTTGGGAGAAGAGCCTGAGCTATCGTCCTCTAATTACTCAAATGGTCAGACTCGACATTTCGTCAAAACTCAGAACGGATTATCTCTCACTTTCGTTCGCCGTATATGCGTGGGGGTCAGCGAGACATTCCAGCTCACGGGAAAACTCATGCTTGGTGCATCAGGTCGCTGGTTCTCAACGAAGCTGACACCAACAATATTTCTCTGATTGTCTTTCAAGAAAAATCGTATGCCTTGGAATCTGCATGTGTCACCAGCCCAGCGACGCGTGCACGATACACAACGCGGGAACTGTTCAGATCTATATCGATTCGACATGCATCGAGCAAATTGTAATTCGGGGTGCAGCTGAGCTGCAGCGTCGGTGTTTTGTCCATGATCGCCCGTCACCATGCGCATTGGAGCTTTTGAATGTCAATAGTCATTAAATGTCAGCGGAAATAGCGGTTTACCTTCTGCTGTTTTATCTTTGCCCTTGTCGGTAGGGGGCGATGCATAAGAAACAGTCGGCATCAACTGGGCTAAAGGATAGTTAGCAACCGTAGTTCCACCCACGCATCAACTGACCGTTTTGGGCCGCAATCTGTGCAGCTTCGCTGCGCTTCTTAGCGTTATAACCCCGCTTGGATGAACCTTGGGTATATCATCAGCCACCATGCAAAATGACATACGAGATGTATTGTAAATGTACCATTTCCCTCCGTAGCCTTTGGCTTGGTTTTTGCCTTCTTGGCCTTCGGTGCCTGGTCATCTTCAGTCGACGGACGCTTTTGTGGGGGAAGCGGAGGCGCGTGATACAGGAAAATTCCTGCTGGTGGATGCATGGGGGCCATCTCATAAATCGGCTGCCCTGGTAAGGGAGCTGTAAAGCGGGCCGCTATACGAACAGAAGCTCTTTCAGCATGCTGCAAGGCTTAGGATCGGCGTAAATTGAGAAAACGGGAACAGGGATGATCAAGAGATGATAGTTACATGAAGCAGGATGACCTGGTGGTAGTTGTTGAGGATGGTAATTTTGTGCGGGATGGAATTGAGCTAAGTGCAAAGTCAGTGGCGCAGTCATATGGGTCAACAGAGAATAAGCTAACTGTTCGGTGGATAGTCGCCCGATAAGGCTGGGGTAGACAAAGGAGTTGAATAAGAATTCATGTGCGCCTTGCATGCTTACTTACCTGTTCGCTCGTCTGAATACATTGGTGCGACGATGGGAGATCCATAGGGAGGATTTGACATATCTGCTTGAGATGGCCAAGAATTTGCTGGCATTGCATAATTTGCAGCATCATCCATCCTTGATCTACCCTGGCGAGGTATCATGTCACCATTAGGTTCCGTAAGCATATGATGATGAGGTGGCAATGGATATTGTCGAGGTAAAGCTGGCCCATTGTCAATTCTACGTTTAGGTACAGACTGGTCGTCACTGGGCTCCCAGCTTGCTGCTCTGAGATGGAAAGAGGAAGCAGAGTCTATTGGCTGATTATAGTTTGGCTGTGGCTGATGTGGAGGATGTTGATACTGAGAAACAGGGACAGGCGATGAAGGATGAGTAGCATGGGAGTAGACTGAGGAGTCGGATGATGGATTGAGCAGCTGACTGATGGAAGTCCTCCTGTGGGAGTCGTGCATTGTATTCATCGTTGGAGTTTAACGATGAGAAGAAATTTAAGAGGAGGGAAAAGAATGAATCCGCTTGTAAAAAGACGGACTTTGGTGTAGAGAAATGAGGTGTTGGGAGACCTCACCCAAATCCTCTCACTAAGTCGGCCACGCGGAGTACGAAAGAAACCTCCGGTGCGGCGAATGCCGCAAATAGGTATGTTTAGGCTGATTTCTCTGTTCGAGAAATAAAAAACTTAAAAGGGCCGAGAAGCCGAACAAAGAAGGTCTTACTACTAGAGTCATGTTGACTGCGTGAGTAGCTCAGCTTGTATATTGGCTTCGAGTCTTCGACATCAATTTTTACGAAAATTAGTCTGCTGCGTGGTTGCACCCTTACCTTACAAACTAATCTTGAGTCATCGAACCTACTGTATTCTGATCGTCGTTGACCACGTATAGCAAATTCATCTCATCTTCTGACTTCCGCGAACCTGAATCACCGCAGTCGGGCCACCCTCCGTCCCTGACTATAACTACTTGACCTACAGACTAGTACCCTTTATTACGCTCAACACATTGCTTGCCTTTCGTAAAAAGCCATGTTGCCAAGCAGTCGCATGGCACACCCCTTCACGCAATTCCCGCAACTTGTCAAATTCGGGCATCTTCCGAATCACTCTATTGCCCAATGGTGAGAAGATCTGTTTAGTAGCCACCAATGTCCATCCAAACAAATCGATGCTGCCATAACCCGATTATAATCCACTAATGGTAATCTGTCAGTGACCGTGAGCTATGGTAGTCGAAAGACAATTGCCAAATAACCCCATAAAACCCAAGATAAAGCATGTAACGCTTAGTGATCAACACGAACGAGAAAATGACAAGGTATACAAATATTTGCGGAAGAACGCGGCGACCCTCAGATATAATGGTAAGACCATAGGCGCGGCCAGCCTCGCAAAGCTTCCGAAGGTCGCCCAACGTAGTCATTGAGGCGATGTCGGCGCATCTTGGAATTCGGAAGCATTCGCTGACGTTTCACTTGCAGTGGCATAAGACCTTTCCGATGAGCTTTCATGGTATTCCTCCCCATCTTGTGAAACACATTAAACCAAATCCAGCGGCATTCCAGGTGGGAACAAAATACCTGTCGGCGCGTGCGCTTCCTTGGCAGTCGTAGATTCAGATTGGGTGACCGTATCATCCGTGTCATGATTATGAGCGGCTATAAAATAATTAATGTTGATTTTTCAAATATGTTTCAGCCAGCGCACCAGGGAGTGATGCGGTGTTCTCTCCTGAAATCGCCGATCTAAGTGAAAGAAAGGCAGAAAATAGAAGGTTGAACTCACCAGATTGCTCAAAAGAGTCAGAAGATTCAGAAGAGGGCGATGATCCGGGGGGAATCATTATCGGGCAAGTCATTTGCCGGTTTCGAGGTTGGCTTGCCCTCTCCTTTCGGGCCCGCGAGCTTAGCAGTAGGCTCAGACCCAGGTTCAACAAGGGGATCGCTTTTGTCTCCTCTAGCTTTCGATGGCGATCTGCTCAGAGAGCTGATTGGAGTCGTTCGACCCTCGGGAACGTGAAGTAGACGAGCCACAAGTTGGGCTTGAGCCGTCTGCTCAGTCGAGATGGTTTTCACCACCTCCGGCCGCAGGTCAGCCCACATCTGCAAAGCCTTAATCGACCCCCACTCGATAATCTTGTTGTTCAGCCACTCCAAAGACACAGGCTTGGTCAGGAAATCGTTGCATCCTGCCGCAAGGGCTGCCACTCTGTCACTCTGGAGGGATGAGGCAGTGAGAGCTACGATAATGACGGCGGAACGGTAGGGCGATGCTGAAGCACGAGACTCGGAGAATGCCCCTTCTGAAAGTGTGTCAGACAGGGGTGTGCCTGGAGTGTAGCCTGAAGAAGCTGTCAAACTCTCTAATCTTCTAATCTCTTTCGTCGCTTGTATGCCGTCCATAACAGGCATTTGAATGTCCATCTGAAATAACGCATCAGCTCGATGAATTTGTCGTACGAGGGAACATCATACCAAAATTAAGTGAAAACCGCCATTCTCCCACTTCTGCACCGCCTCTTCTCCATTCTTGGCCACGTCATACTTAATCTTTTTCCTCCTCATGAAGGTTGACAGAATGGTCTGATTAATTGGATTATCTGTTCCAACCGATTAGTGCGACGCATGATAAGATTCGAAGCCCATACCATCAACGATGAGCACGCTAATCGGAGGTATGATGCTTGTATCAGGTTGTCCCTTGCCTGCTTTCCCCAACGCAGCGGGGGGTTGTCGAAGGTTTTGTGTCATGCGTTTGCCCGCCTTCCCGGTCTTCGCGCGAGCACATTAAGTTGAGAGTCCGGCGCTACTGGAGAACTTGGAGGGGAAGAAGCCTTCCTTATATCGACCGCGCTTGTGTTACGCGATGGGGGAGATAGCGGTGATGAAGGGGCAAGTTCATCTGCCTGGGGGGAGGTTGCTCGTTTCCCCTTTCCTTTGGGTGTAGTAGAGATTGAGGGTGAAACCCTCGGTAGGAGATGCTGCTCGCCGAGCGGGAGGTGCATTGGAGTGCAAAGATGCAAACGAGAGTGGCAATTGACCTTGCTTCTTCTGTTCACCGTCCGATGGGCGGCGGGAGGTCCCCCGTAGCCGTTCGGAACTGGATAGTAGAAACTGCGGCTTATCCCGATCGACTGCAGCACTATTGGGTGATGGTTGAGATAGGTTTCGTGGATTTTGCACGCGGTTGGAAGATAATGCCTGTTGGCTGTCCGTCGGGGCTCGAAATTACAAGTCCGGAGGATGGTGTCTGACCAAGCCTTACAGGGCTATGAGTTTCAGGGAAATACTCCATGTTATCCGCGAGACCGAGGGGTGATGGAGGTGCGTGCGAGTGATGTTCACTTGTACTGTCCCTTGCAGATCGCGTAGATTTCTCGGAGTTGGATCGTGATGAATTCGATGGACGAGAAGAAGGGGATTTGGGGCTTGTCTGAGTTAAATTGAAGAAGGGAGAACTGTGCAAACCAGGGCTCAGTGGTGAGGTAGCAATTGGGGCAAAGAATGGATCGACGATAGGCTTAGTAACAGCAGTGTGCAGCGCAGTGAGGAACCTGCGTGGACCCGCGGGCTTAGGAATAATCATAACTTCGGGTGGACATGCTGGATAGGAGTGAGAAGCGAGATCGAATTGTATGATCTCCTTGACCAATTTGTAATTGGCTAGGCTGGTGAAGTGAACTACTACTACGGGTGTTTGTTGCGGTGGGGCCTGTGATCCGAAGCCTAGAGTACGGGCTACTTGTGGCGATGACTTTGGGCGGTGGTGAGCAGCTAGAGATGGTCGTTTCCGAGAGTGAATGCTGAGAGGTATTGGCTGCTCTGCTCTGTACTTGCGCAACCTCTCCCGAAGAACGGAGACATCGTCATCGATCATTACGAATGACAACGACGGAGCTAAGCGTGGAGTGCCGTTCGCGGATGGGGCTCGAGGCTCTTGCGATCCACGCTCTCGGCATGGAGGGGCAGGAGCTTCATTAGCGCCTGGACTGCCATCGACGTCAGCCTCTGACGATAAGTGACTGACATCCAACCCCCAAGCAGTGAGATAGCTCGTCAGGTGATGTGCAAAGGAGCTTGCGGTGCTTGCATACAAGGTGACCTTCTTTCCGCGCAAAGTTTCAGCGAATTGAGCAAGCTCTTCGAGAGACGGCTCCGTTCCTAACCGAACCCCACTAAGAAGCGCATGAGATTGTTCGGACATTGCAGAATATTTAGCAATAATCGCATCTGGCGAACCGCGCTGAAGTTCAAGCTTGACTTCATACGTCCTTCTTGACGTTTATGTCATCAGGGACCTCGGATGAAAGCGACGCGCCGCATCGAAGAAGTAACCTGCGGAACAGCATTGAATCAAAGGTCGGCTCTCGGCGCTCTGGAACCCCAGAAGGGCTTGTTTTGGTAGGCGTCGTGACATCCGTTGGCACATCCAGCGAATGAAAACGGTGATGGATTTCGAACGTGCAGTGCAAGGTTTCACCCTCATCTATGGGGATGGGCGAAGAGACACCACTGGCTGTCGAATTTGGTCTCTCTGTGGAGGGTGACATATTTAAGCCCAAAAAGCTTGACGAAGCGATACTAAGGCCCAAGTCAATCGAGTCACCATGCCATGCAGTATTGATGATTTGACGGACGACCTGTAGGTTGTGAGACTGGTACTTGAACTGCAACGCGCCCACTCACATGCGTTAGCACGTTAGATATTCCACACTCTACCCCCCTTGACCGCAACGTGCCTCATCCCGACGTCACCATGGAATAAGACCAGATCTACACCAACTTCAGCAGCCCTCCCACTCGATGCATCTCCAACTCCTTGCAGCATCTCCCCAATGTCAAAGTCGGTGACTGCAGTAACAGGTGGTCCAGGCAAAGTCAATCGGCGGGCTTTCAAAGTAGAATTGCTGGAATGAGCAGGGTTGAACGTGTCAGCACATAGATCTGACATATTCGCAGAAATGTAATTGAGGTTCTTCATCGTCGTGAATACGGCAGACATGCAGGCGGTGGGGACCGAGAGGGAGCAAGCTGCAAATTGCTCTTTCGCCGGGTCGAGGATTTGTGTTGGCGAGACTTGTAAAAGCGTCTGGACGACCATCTGAACAGAGTCCGCGAGTTCCAATGAAAGTTCGTGGAACCGAGAGGATTCGACGGTGGCATCTGTGGGAAGGGCTTGGCTAGGCTGTTCAGGCGAAGTAGGCGCGGTCCTGCGGGGATTTTTTTAGATGTTCTAGCTGTGATGGCAAAGGCATGGAGGTTGCACGAGAAAAACGTGGAATAATCGGATTTTCATCGTGGTGGTGAGGCCCAGCGAGTTGCTGAAGCCGAATGCGTTGGCTCACCGAACTTTCAAATTCGTCAGAAAGCTCGGCCGGTGATTGCTTCTCTCCCAACGAGCAGATATCTTTCTCTGAAAAATCAGATTCCCCGTCAGATGAACTGAGGACAACTTGGCGCTCTGCAGCTTGTACAAGAGGTGCAAGTACAGGAGGGGGAGGTTCAGCAGACCACGTTACCGCAAACTTGCTCGGGCCAATGGCTTCTGGCGCTATCAGTCCTTCTTCATTGACAAGAACGGATACCGGTAGACGATGTGCAATAATAGGTTTGGCCCCACTCATTGATGATCACGGCGCCGTAGAGTCAGGAGTTGTGCAACAGCACCCGACTTGTAGTCCAAGTTTCGAACTGGGATGCTTGTGCAGAAGAGACACAGAAATAGGTACTTTACGAGACAAGGGAGTTAATAAGCCAGGGTCAGGCAAGGGTCAGGGAGGAATGCTACAGTGCTACACTAAGCGCAACATTCGTCCTTTTTGAGCATGACCCTTTTTGGGCTTTCTAATTTGTTTTGCGATCTCTCGATACTCAATATTATAAGTGCTTGCCACGCTCTATCCAGTGCACGAGTTCCTCCTCGGCGCTTCTGAGGAAGACGCTTCCCAACATGCGACATAATCACCAAAATATATTGCGAAGCGTAGAGAAGTTATATCACGTATGCATCATCACATCAGTAAGTCAACTCGACATCTCCTTCAGCAACCGAGTCCATGTCGTGGTAGCTGACCTTCTTGCCCCCAGCAGCCCTGGGATCTTCCTTCGCATCGGGTGGCGGAGGTGGTGGTGGACCTGAGCTCGTGGCTCCTCGACGACCTTTCCTACCAATATCCGCCGCAGGCTGACCAAGGTCCATAGTAACTTGTGGCTTAGCGGGAAGTCCGGCATTAGCGGGAATTGTAACCTCCATCGGCTGCTCCAGATTGGGGGCATAGCCGCTAATACGATCACTGAGCCTGCGAGCGGTGGTCGCTTCATCCCTTCGGATAGGTGGAGGAGTTGGAAATAGACCTGGAGGCCCGTATTGATATCCGAAATGATCCCAGTGACCATTGTTTCCATAGGGTGGCGGAGGGAACGCAGCAGGATAAGTAAGATATGGATTCGGCCGGCCAAAGTCGGGAGGCGGGTATACCACCGCGTGTCCTTGAATACCGAACGCTTGGGGGGGAGGCTGGTTGTTCCCGCTGATAGGAGGTGGGTGTGTGAACGGCTGGATTCTATGTGGGTCTAGCGCGAAACTATTGAAATAAGGGACCTGAAAATCCGGCGACCGTGAGATGCCGAAAGAAGACGAGATTAAACATGCTTACCTCGTCGAGCTGTTTCACGAGTTCAGGGTGCTTGTTCGCGACATGCTTCTCGACAAACGAGGTAGCCTTGAAGAGCTTCTGGCAAGTCTTGCACCGGAACCTGCCCTCATCTTCCTGCTTGATGTATTGCTCAACCGCTTTGCTTAGCTCCCTGCAACGAAAATGACATTTCCAATCATCTGAGATCAAAAGAGGCACGCACTCGTCGTAACTTTTGCCACCATATTCACGCGGGTCCAGGTCGTTGCGATTGATCAGCAGTGCAATCTTGCTATCAAACCACTCCAACCAGCGCTCATCTGCTCCACGTAATTAGCCAAACTGACTTTAAAAAATGCCGGGGGCTTACCATTGCGCTTCCAGTCTCTGTTCTCGGTCGGCTTAGGGGGCAAAGGGGCGTCACTTTCTTTCTCATCGTCCCTTTCCTTTTTTTCTTTCTCAGCCTCAGCAGCCTTTACCTCCTCAAGCAGTGACTTGGACAGAGGTTTCCTCACGTGCTGCAAGCACTTACGCTGCAATTCTTCAAGATGATCGGTCACAACAGCGCAGTAGTAGCATGCGTGAAACGCTGCTCGAAGGTAGGCAAGATATAAGTCCAGGGAAATAACAGCCTAAAAAAAGCCAAGAGAGCGAAAGTCAGTAACAATGAAGTAGAGCGTATCAGATCACTCATACTTTCTTCGCCTCCACGACTTTTTCATCAACCGCTCCCTGGTCACGAAGGTCTGCCATAATCTTCTCTATCCTCCGTTCTATAGCCTCAGATCCGGATTCTTTTGGTTCCTCATCGTCCTCATGGTCTGCATGTGCATCACTCATCACAGCATCCACGGGTTTTGCATCTCCGTTCGTTGCCGAGGACTCATGCCCTGCTGGATTAAAATGGCGTAGTGCTGCAGCTTCTTCCTCTAAAATAGAGGCCAAGAGCTTTGCGTTCGCAAGGTCTTTCTCGATGCGGTCTGGCTTACTGGCGACTTCTGGGACATAGCGAATTCTGTTTACAAAGGGCTTAACAGTGTGAGCAACATGAAGCTTGAAGCCTTCGATCTATCACGTCACGTTAACGAATGCCACGCGGTACGGAACAGAGATCTTCACCTTTTTATCAGTCAATTCAGTCATAACAACTGTCATATCAGCATCGTCACAGAACTTGATCCAACCAGCACGATAGTAGTTGCGTTTCTGAAGGGGGTCGCCGAGCGCTAGATACATGTATCCTGGCACCTTACTACATGCCTACAAAGCCCTAATGAGTTCCTATAATCACCATAGAACGACTACACTTACCTCCTCCAGCTTCACACGACCGATATCAGGCGGAATAGTCCGAATCATGACCTGATTGCCTTCCGGAGCGACAGCGATCTCTTCGCCACGATTGTTTGCGCTTGTTGTCATTTACAGTTTTCCCGTTGGCCTCAGCACGGCTGGGCTCCTGTTCACCAGCATCGTCCTCAGCGTCGAGGTTGAACTGCATGTCATCATCGCCACCAGTCTTCGTATCCTCACTAGCCTCGACTGTCTCCTTAACGGGAGAAGTTGTGTCTGTCTCAGGCTCGCTCAAGTCAGGATCAAACTTGCCCGACTCGAGGTCTAGCAGAAACGTGTTTAATCGCCCTCTCCAACCTTCCTTTCGAACACGACGGCGTAGAGCAACGAATTCCGGAGCTGGGTCATACTTCTCTGCAAACCACGGGGACTTCCTATGGTGATCAAACATGGTCTGCAACTACATACATAACAAAAGACGTTCAGCTGCTGCTTCACAAGACTCATGACGGCAAAGGACACAATATGCCACGCAGTACACATAGTACGCTTGAGAGATTGACGGCGACTAACCTGAGTTGCGACAAAATCCTTCTTGTATTTCTCCCAACGAGAACGAATGCCATTGCGAGGCTTTGAACCATCGCCGGCTTCTTGCTCTGCTGCCTTGTCGGCAGCATCCTCATCGGAAGCTTGTTGAGGGAAGGCGTATCTAAACCATTCGGCATATTGTTTCAGAGTTGCTGGGTGGTCGAGCGTACGCGGGTCCGCGGGTGCCCTGCGAGGAGGATACGGGGGCGCAAATTGAGCTCTGGGAGGAGACCTATAGCTGTATGCCCGCGAATGCGCATCTAGATTGAGGTCAGAAAAGAGAAAACGATTTGACGCAGCCGAAACACCATAATCATCGCCATAACGCGGGCGTGGGTCATATCGCTCCCTTTCCCTGTCGAAAGGTGAAATGGACCTGCGACGTTTTCTGGCTATACGAATTGGGCTAGTCAATATGCTGTCATGAAATAAAGTATAAAGAAATTTTCGTACTATCGTCCGGTGGCGGACTGCGGCTTCTGCGACGAGTGTGGTCATATCCGGTTCTATCTCGCTCATACTCGACCCATGCTCTCTCCCTATCCCTCTCATGTGGATCCCAGCCACCTCCACCTCTGTACTGGTCCGGAGGATACCCAGTGTCTGGATATGGTGGTCGAGGATGACCACGAGGAGGGGAGCGAGAACGCGAGCGACGAGGCGGAGGGTAAGCAGGAGCAGGCCAGGAAGACATTATAATATCTTTAGAAGTATTAAAGAACTGAGAGAGAAATCAGAGACGATATTCCACGGCAAGGATGGAGGTTTGAGGAGAGAGCCGAGCATGATGTAGAAGGACAGACAGACCTCTTGGATCGCGAGACTGTGAGTTTTTGAGACCAACCGTGCCAGTTGACCAACTCAAACCTTTGTCGACAATGTCGCGATGTAAGTCGTTGCTTCCGTCAACCGTGTTCTGTTCCTTTCCCCATTCACGCGCCGATTAAAATTTATACCATGCCGTCGGCTGGCCCGTGCACTAATTGAACTCATATTAGACATTAACCTTGCAATGTTGCTACAATCAACTTGGTATGTAGCTTGAAACTAAAATATGCTACCAAGTACACTATTAAGTTGAGTATCATCCGTGTACTTCAATCTTTTTCGAGGCTCCTCTTCTTTACTGACCTCAGCTGGGCGCTTCAGCTCAAGTGGCCCCAAACCCTTTTCCTTTCTTTTTTCATTACGCTTGTCCAACACTCGTGCGAGTTCTACATTCTTGAGGTAATCGCGTTGTTCCGTCTTCGACTGCGCAAGCTCAACGCGCAGCTTAGCAGTATGAATAGCAGCTTCATGTGCTGAGGTTGCAATGAGTTTCCCGCGTGTTCATGCATGAAGTAGAAACACGCACCTATTTGCTCAGTCAACATGTTCCATTTGAATTTGGGGAGGTACTTCATAGTCCACACATCATCTCGCCAACGAGTGCCCTTCTTACCGCCGATCGGCTGCGCGTTTAGCATCTCAGCCACAGATCTTGCGACCTTTTTATCTTTGAACTCCACCCAGCCTTCAGTGAAATGCGGCTTTTTGGTGGACGTAAACTTTCGGCGGAGGTATGCACGTTTGGCGTCTTGACAAAAATCCAATTAGTGTGCAATAGCATTGTGAAGAGCAGACACACCTTCTTGTTGGAGATACACTCTCCCCACTTCACCATGGGCACTCATTAAATGCCGTACTTTGGCAGGACGCATACCAGGAGGTATTCGTGAGATGTAGATTACGCCAGTACGAGCTTGCGCAGCATTGAATTTTGCCAGCGCCTCAGGCGTTAAAGGCTGGACTATCTTCGGACCAGCGAACCCCTCAAGTTCCATTCCCTGGCTTATTCCGTGATCGTCATCCTTGTCAGATGAATGTACCTTTGAGGAGGAAGCGCCATCGTTGCTATTTGATTCTTCGTCTTCACTAAAGGTAAACCGGTGATCTGGTGATGGTTTAGATGTTTTCATCTTCACCGAAGAAAATAACGTATAATGGGATTCGGGAAGCTCAACAAATACCCAGGAATTGGGCAGTCGACTGTCTATATGGGACTCCGCGGAGCCGTGTCAGTGTCTTTCGGCAGTTTCCGGCCAGCCCAAAGTCTGTGACACTGCCCGTCCGGCATCGATCCACTTCAAGTTATCCTGCCGTCGTGCCCGCCTCTCCACAACCAGCGAGTACCAGCAACAGCTAGCCACACAAGGTGTGGGTCTGTTCCCTCTATCTAGTACTCCGATATTTCCACTACCAACAACTGAGTCGTGCCCAACGGATGTTGGCGCGCCTTACCAACACATTACGAGCTTGCACTCTGAGATGAGTCGCTTCTCGACCTTACTCGCTTCATGCGTCGTACATACTTACTCAAGTGCAAAACGCACAGCATGTCAGACTTCGGTCGCGTAGTTTGCAACTTTGCAACAAACTTTCAACATGGTGCTCTGCTGGTAATTTATCTCTACTCTGAGCTTCGCTCATTCCCGGTCCAATTGGTTTCAGTTCTCTCATTCGCCAATCCCCTCCCAAGTCCACCGTTGGAATTTTGCCCTACACAAGTACCAGTACAACATGGTCGCTAATCAACACGTGATTGGACAAGACCTTCTTGAAGACAGTAAGCAACAAGTGCGCCCATATGTGGTTTAACATCTCAATCTTGCCATTAGGTTTTTGCCGGTGTTGTGTCGTCCTTCGGTGGCCTCTTTGATATCACTATTAGTGGTGGCCCTGCAGGTTTGACAGCGTCGAACCCCGGAATTGTCAGGGTCCTCAGCAGTCTCGTATTCCCCGTCAGACTCGTTATGTACTAGTAGGTCCTGGCAGCATCAGTACCGTTGGACCATGGCTGCCTTAGTATTGTACTCCAGGGTCTTGATCTGCTCACGAACAATCTTATGGTAGGCAGTTTAGCGTTTGTGTAGACCACTTCCCACCCCTTACAACTTATAGATATTTTCCATCACGTTTGGCAACTTAGTGTCACGGAGCCCGAATTCGAAGTAGAGCAAGGAGCTCTTGATGCAGCAGTCGAGGTTTGTCACTGTACCTTACTACTTTCTGCCTGTTCAAAATTTCAGACCGTCGTAAGTACGAGTGCCAACGTCAAACGCCCAGGCAGTCCCTTCATTTCGCACAAGTCCCGTACTACTAAATACTAGATGTTCTATATACGCGCGAATGATTATATGCCGGTTGCAACTTAGTCTATTAATATTAGCTAAAGCTTGCTCAGAGCGGAAGATCATGTGATTTGTGAGACACATGCGAAATATCACAACCGCAGAAATTGAGGCGATAACGAATAATAAAACATAACAAAATAGGTTCATCTTCTGGATATACAACGCTATATCAGATCGTGCATGTTGTGCATGCGCGATAGGCTGATTAAACCGTCGTCTCGGTACGAAAAATGACGAAAGAATCACGTGAACATTGTGGTCTCAAATCCTGAAACGTTCTCGCTATGAGCTCATTAGCTGAGATCAACACAGCCCTTGCTGCACTACAGGCTGGCCAAGCCACTGCAAATCAGAGGCTTGACACTATTCAACAGGACATTCAGGCTTTACGGGACGAACAGGAACAATCGCAACAGGTGTTCGAAGGGCTACATGATGAGGTGCAGAATGTCAGCAGGACAGTTGAGAAAATGTAAGTACATGTGCCTGCCAGCATTACTTTTGCTAATCTCTTATAGGGACAAGATATCTGTATTGAGAATGCACAACTTAACGCTTTCAGTGGGGGCACCACTTACCTGGCCGCAAGACCTCAAAGTCAAGCTTCCTGTTGGCTTCCCAGCGACTCCTGCTGACTTACAGCAAATGACGAGTAAGTTTATTCTGATTGTTAAGGTGCTCGTCTCACTCTTCGTGCCCGTAGTTCCGATGTGTGATGGCATTTCTACAGCACTCGGCCTGCCTCCTTTCCCTCCTCATGCCTCGGTTGAGCAACGCTGTGAACGGATAATCATCCATCTTGGCTACTTGCAGCTCATCCCTAATATCAATATTGAACCATAAGTCAGATGTTATTGGCGTATGTCGTGTTCTTGCACCCATGTGCAATGTCTTCTTCAAGTCGATCTTCTTGCCGTGTGAACTGTACCTCCCCCTGCACGTCCCATCACCTACTGTACAGTTCCTTTATTGTATCACCATCATCGCAAGTCACTTATTAGTCATAATAACTTTACAACACTTTTTTTTGCACGTCTCTTGCAGTCACACCTCCTGAGAGTGTTGTTCACACTCCCACTGAACCAGTCTCTCCCTTCTGAGTACTTAATGCCATAGCATTGTTCACACTCCCGCTGAGCTAGTCCCTCCGTTCTAGTCCATCAGGTTATGAGCCCTTGGGCTCCAGCCAGGCCCAGACGAACAGACCACATATGTAATTAGATCTAATCTAATAGAACTCACGAATAACATGCTCATTTTCATTCAAACTCGCCAGAAGTTCGAACACATCAAGGACGGGGCGGTGCTTACGCATCTTGCATCTCTCTTGAAACCCGCGACCTCCGAGTCATTACTGGAATTAACAAGGTCCTCGTAGATACCATCATAAAGCCTATCCCTTAAACGACCTTCCAAAACTATACCCAGAGTAAGCATAACATGCCCCCCAGCTCTTTGATGCATCGCGTAGACCGTGCATATACTCTCCACTTTATGTGGCGCTCACGCACGACCGTCCATTTCATAGATATCCAATCAGCGGCGATCACAGAATCAGTAATCCGCATTGACTTATTCCACAAAACTGTTCCGTAGTCCGAGTCATACGTGCAGGCCTTCAGTTCAGTCAGACGAACGGGATCGCCCTAGTAGTAGCTTCATCCGAGTCCATTGCTGTAGTCCTGCCGACTCAATATCAGTGCACTTATTCGTCTTCTGGAATTGAAGCCATACATATCATTAACTACCGAACCGGACGCACCCGCTACCGTGTACTGACTTGAAGCCCGCCGGCATCTACCCAAGCAAGATCATATGACTTTGGAAGGAGGCCGGAATATTCTCTGGCGCGCATCTTTTCTGCCTCAACTTCTATGCTTTCGTCTCCAGCGGTATCGTTCTTCGTCTTCCTGGGTATGAAACGGAGGAAATACTCCGCGTGTATACAGTGTCATAGAAGACTCGCGACTCTTTTTAAATTCAAGGGACGGAGTCAAACACCATAAATGCGATCAACGTACCTTGCATGACTCTCCGGCTGCACGGTGATCGCTTTCAGAGGAGCAACGACCATCTCGGCTGAGTTTCAGCGCATAGTCAAGCCAGTACCATTCCTCGAATTCTTCATCTAGCCACGGTGGCTGGGCATCTTGCAGTGAATCAAAGGTGATATCAGCTATAAGACCGTCGAAACACTCATTGAAACAGTGAATCAGGAATTGGCCGCGATATAAGAATTATAGTACAGCTCACCTGAGGGCGCTCTGGCATTTTCCCTTCATTGATAGAGCATCTATGCTCAGGTGCTAGGGGAGGTGTAGGACTCTTGCGAGATATATGCAAAGGAAGCGAGAGGCCGGACTGGGTATTGGCGATCTCTAGTGACGTGGAATGCAGGATACCAATGGAACAATCTGGAGTGAGCGGAGGGGTATTGCTTGATGCCGCAGATGGTAACGACACGATAGGTGGTTCAGAACAAGAATGAGTAGGGGGCGTAGTATTGCTGGGGGAGACACAAGACACTCCAGTCTGTTTGCTGCAATCCTTAGTGACAAAGTTGGTCGGAAAGTAATCCATTTGGAACATGATTTTCATCCCGGTCAGGTCTTCGTCGTTCGCGCGCATGATGGAGCGGTTGTTTGAGTAGCCTGGTACACCATGCTGGTGACTTGAAATTTGATTTTGAAAAATGCCAAGGGCGGGTCGCATAAAGCTGTTCTTCATATTAGTTAACCAAGAGTCAGAGCGAGACGTATCTCGGGTATGGTGTCGTTGAGGATATAGACCCGCTTCCAGATTGCGCAGGGTATCGTCGTCAACATCGTGGTCCATAACCACTCGTACAGTTGCAACTGAATATTGCTCGGTCAAGTTGCGTTCAATTAATTACGAGAATATTCCATTGCATTGACGGGGCCTGACGGTGGCGCTACACCAAGTTGAAATCCTAATGGGATCCGCCGAACACGATTTGGGTGAGGTTGCAATCAGAAGAGTAACTTTTGACAGTTCCAGTTAGCTCGTTTGAACATGTTTAGCATTCGACATGCAGTCTTCAGGTGGAAGCTACGACTGCGCACCACTTCGCCACAGAACACGCTCCAAATGAGCCCTGTAGCAACAGAATAAATTACACACAGTCAATACGCAATGTAAGCGAATATTTTTACACCACTGGGAACTGCTACAAAATGTGCGATGAGCGGTAAGAAGTTCAAGACAGGATGAAACCCCACGTAGAAGGTACTATTCCTTCTCGTTCAAGAAAGCGTCTAGTTCATCATCAAGGTCTTGCTGCGTTTTTTGTGGCCGCGGAATTCTTCTCCCTCGACCCCTCGCTCTGTGCCAGTCTTCTTCAGTGTCAACTAGCGAGTCAGCTAGTCGGTCCGCAAGCTGACCCCTCGCGCGGCGCGGCAACGGCGCAGAAATGCGATTTTTTAGGTCTGAAGAATTGGACGCAGAAGATGTGCGCTCCACGGTTTTGCGTGACCCACCCACATAGTCGGAACGCATTTTGGAAGGTCTATTGGCTCCAAGAAACGCATCAAGATCATCATCCAACTGGTTTCCCACAGTTGGATCATCTCTCCTTCTTCTCTTCTGCGATGCTTCCCCTCCCTTATCCTCTTTCCCGGCGGTTTCTCCATACTTCTTATAGAACTCGCTTTCCTTCTTTGCACCCTTCTTCTTCACGTCATCGACTTTAGCCCAGCGCATGCGTATGACACCTTTCAGCCCTTGACCTTTACCCAGGCTCCTGGTTATTCGCTCTTCTGGCGGCCATATGGTAATTGGAATGGGTTTTGCCGTGATGAAGCCATCTGCATCCAGATCCTCTGTAGCAGACTTTTGGAGGTACCGATGTGCAGTACGCGCAAAGGCAGTTGATTCATAAACGAGGATGCAGCTATTGTCGTCAAGCCATTCAAGGCCCATGGGATGCGTGTCGAAATGGGTGGCATATGCAAAGATGCGGGCGGTGGGCAGGTGGGAAATTGGGGTGCCAGTGAGTAGCAGAGCATTTGCTCTTAGAGTCAGGGTGGTTTCTTATTGGTAGCAGAGAGTAAGTTACATGCCAAACACGGAAGCTAAACCCGTCTTCACCTTCTTCCATATCTACGTCGTCATCGTCGTCGTCCCCCTCTGTGCGCTTGCGCTTCAGGGTCAAGCGGGGACAGGCTCCGGTGTCAGGGTCGTTTTCTGAAAGCTGAAATTGACATACTATTAGCGCACCTTGGCAAATCTTGCCTGGGCAGTGTCAGAGAGAAGGTACACTTTGGTGTTCCCTATGCGGTTGAGTAATGTAGTTCGCTCTGGATCATTGGATGGATGAGTGGGAACTTGTGATTCGTATGGAACGGTTTCATCGTATGACAACGTAGTAAGGTCTGGCGCGGAAACCCCGTCAGGAAAATTGTCCATGGTGTTTGAAACGAAACTGCTCTAAGCCGAACTGATGCTACACGAGGTATACACCGCACCTGTTACCAAATTGGGTAATTTTTAAGCCGAGTGCCATTGACAACAGTGTCACATGTCAAGCTTTCAAGACCTATGTAGCTTACTTACTACGTATTACCGCGACAGCTTCAAGCAATCCTATTTTACTTGCAACAACGATGGCAGTTACTTCAGAGGAGCAACAAGTCTTCAACAAAAACAAGAAGTATCGCAAGGAGAAATGCAAGTTTTCTTTATTGCTGTTTGCAAAAGTATTGGCACCGCCGGTATTTCCAAAAAAAAAGGTGCACGCCACACCAAAAAATACAGCAATAACTTTTGATTTGTTTCTCGACAATAAGAAGAGATATCGCTAAGCTGTAAGAGACAAAGTTGGTCAGAGAACCAAGGCCAAGGTGCGTGCAACAAAAACGGGATGATTTGACGAAGTTCGAACCAAGTCGCCAGTTGACCCCCCCCCCCCCCCAACCCTTTTGTGAATTGTTGTGAGCGAAGGGCAGCATGTGTGAGCTACCAGCGAGTTTCTAAGTACTCAGTGAAGCATGCAGGAGGTGCTAATAATTTGTATCAAGCTATTTCAATACTTTTAGAATGTGTCATAGTCTTAGTACTTGCTTAGCTTATCAAGCAACATCATCTTCAAGTTCCCAACACCGAAAACACTCTTCGAACACGCCAGCATGCGAAAGTTTTCTGAACATCTTTGCGAGGCTATTGTCCGAATGTTTCCACTGCTCGAGATCTCGGAGATCACAGCATACACCGGCGCCAGCAAGCGCACAATCCAGCGAGTTATCCGTTGTTACAAGAAACTGGTCAAGCTTCGCGGCTTTGATTCATGGAAGTAATTACCTTTCCTTTTCCGAGTCCTGCTTTGCCTTTGGCAACTTCATCCGCCTTCGAATTTTCAGATCTATCCACAATAATCACCATGAATGGCTTCTTCAGACGGCGAACCCTCTGCTCGTCGCATAGAATAGTTCCTGCGCCCTGGATGAGCACTAAGAGGTGCTTCGCCATGCTGAGTGCACGAGGTGGGTCAGCCTTCGCATCTGTTGAGAACTTGTATGCAATATTCAGTGACTCCAACGGGGTAAGCATTGCATTGGCGAGCTGAAGGCAGAAATACCCCCATGAGGTGTTGGAGCTAATGACCATAGTGTCGACGACACCCTCGATTGGAACCAGAAGACTAATGTCGAAACTGTCGTCCCCATCCTCAACATTTCCCTCGGTCTCCAATACTGATATTGACACATACTGTCAGTGGAATTCAAGGCAATCATGGTGGCGGGTTGCACCTACCAGCATCGTCGTCATCTTCTACCTCACTATCTTCATCCTCAGGCTCCAGTTGCTGCTCAATCTCAGGCTCGCCGAGTGCCAAGTCATCAAGGTTCGTGAATAAGTTCTCGTTCTCCCCATTAACTGTTCCACTGTCTGCCATCCCTGCAAGTATAGCCGCAGCTTCGTTCTTGGCAGTTTCGAGCTCAATGGCATGCCTGTCCGAGTCAGATGACACTGGACTTTTGGGAGGAAGCACATGGATCCGTTTTGGGACTGCCCGTGGAGTTGGTTTTGGCTTTGCTGCAGGTGCTGGTGAGTCTTCGGACACCACGCCTGCTGTAGATTTTATCTGTTGTTGGGTAGTCCTCGCTGATTTGTTGACAGGTGGACGAAGGTCACGTCGTCGTCGTGTGTGACGAGGGGAGTTCAAGTTGTGGGTACAGTGGTAGTACTGTAGTAGTTGAAACTTCAAAACCTAATTCTTACAAAGCTCCCCGGCTTGATTGACTATGACACATTCTAAAAGTATTGAAATAGCTTGATACAAATTATTAGCACCTCCTGCATGCTTCACTGAGTACTTAGAAACTCGCTGGTAGCTCACACATGCTGCCCTTCGCTCACAACAATTCACAAAAGGGTTGGGGGGGGTCAACTGACAACTTGGTTCGAACTTCGTCAAATCATCCCGTTTTTGTTGCACGCACCTTGGCCTTGGTTCCCTGACCAACTTTGTCTCTTACAGCTTAGCGATATCTCTTCTTATTGTCGAGAAACAAATCAAAAGTTATTGCTGTATTTTTTGGTGTGGCGTGCACTTTTTTTTTGGAAATACCGGCGGTGCCAATACTTTTGCAAACAGCAATAAGTCTTCCTTAACAATCTGTGAACTTGAGCTAAATGAAGATTGACTGTACAGCAGTGAGTCGATTTTGTGCACATTACTACCTTTACCTCCCTGCTACTGTGTGAGCCGCACCCTCTACTGACGTTTCTTCACTGTCCAACAGCACCAAAGAGCCTTTGACGACCGTGCCTTCGACCCAAGACTGCACGGACAAGTGCTCATGCACTGGAAGTTCGAAGGCATGAAGATAAGGACCAACAGAAGAGCCTAATGTGACCTCTACACGTAGGCTACTGTCGCACTCTCTACCGACCTTCCTTCACTTTCCAGAAGCAGTACAAATCAGTCGTCTTCGACAATTATTACCCTCCAGTGTCCATCTGTCGCCCCGCGCTACCTCCAAGTTGTCCAATGGACTTTGAGTCAAGACTCAACATCCTTTTCAATTCTTCCAGACTCGGTTGGCTGCATGCGACTGACTGAACACATCCATTCTACCAGATATCACTGACCTGTCCATCCATTGTGAAGGAGAGCCATGCACGGGCGAAATCATCAGATTTGGATGAGTAGCCATGGTGGGTCTCTCAATATCTTGCATCTGCTACTCTCATTATACTTGCTGATGTCCATGCCCCACGGTGACGATGTGGCATCATGCTGCCCCACACCTGCCCACAGCATCCTCCGATGTCTTCCTGCTGCTTTATCGCTTCGACGGCGCATCCCATACCCAGCAGCGCCTTCGATCCGCACCTAGCATCCCTAATCCACTAAACCACACCCAACTGTACCTTCCAGCGTCTTTTTCTTCACCCAACCGCACCTCCAGCACTGTCCATATGTGCCACTCGAATGTCTGACAACAACAGTGTCTGCGAACCTGGCGCATATTATGCAACTACCACCAGCGTCCACGCACAGTATCGCCCATTCCAACTATCACTCAACCTCAGCAACTCCCAGAGCCGACCATACAACCTAGGAGGCTTGTGAAGATGGAGGTCAGGACTGCAGGCCGAAGGGGAGGAGGAGCTAGGACCCGTGTTTACCAGTCACGTTGCTGGCATCGAGGAGCGTCCAATGCCCCCTCTGGTCCACTCTTGCTATGAGGACTGGTTGAATGAACTGTATAGTGCATAACGCAGTTGCACATTTTTTCATTCCGGTTCTTCTTTTCGTTCTAGTCATTTTGTACATGCTTACTACTAGATTACTGCAATAAAATAGGGCTGTTCATGATTATTTGGAGGTGGATTACCCGCATTTGATGAGACGGGCGGGGATGCCATCAGCGAGGCGCGGGATTCGAAAGGCTAGAATTCTCTACGTGCCTGCCACTTCGTAGATTACCATCCGTAGACTACCATCTGCAATGAAGAATCTTCCAATGGTACTTGATAGAACCACCCTTTAGTTGCCGAGGATAGAGATTTGAGATCGAACCGAGCATGATGATATACATTGCACAACAGCTAGCCTACTGGGAACTTCTGGGAAACACTAGCAGTGTCATACTGAGCTGATACAGTCGGGAACAGTATTTTTCAGGAGGGTTTCGTTTCACCAGTGGTGGAGCAGCGAGCACATGAATGTTTGTTACAGTCCGAACGTTTCTACTGAATACCGCTAGTACTAAACATTTGAATCCTAGGTTATAGTGCGCACTTCGGGGAACAGTCTAAAATATAATATTGCAAGTCAAGATGAATAACAACACAGCAGACAGCAGAAAAACAGTGTATGTCTGGCTCAGCGGCATGGCTGGTTGTGTGCACCGTGAATGCATCGCCAGCCTGACGTGGATGTAACTCTGTATAAAAAGAGATGCCCTTTAAAAAGCAAAGCAAGCTAACGAGGGGGGTACCAGAGGCTCAGCACCGGAACCAGCATAAACACAGTCCATCTTCACATCCGGCAGCGGACCCTCATCGCTTGTCCCTTTGTAAAAGTGTCAACGCAGCATCGTCATGAGCATATAAGTACCCTACCAGCATGACAGTACGGGATTCCATCCTTCTTGTGTCCCCACCACATCACAGGCGACCACTCGTCCACGAGGTTGGCGAGCGTCTGGAGGTGGCCGTATGCAGCAGGCTGGGGACCGCGCGGTCGGCGCAGTGCGACAAAAGTGAAGAGTGAGGCAAATATAAACAGCGCTATGCATAAGTTCCAGATCTGCACGATGGTGTGAGGATATCGTAGCAGTTTTACATAGGCAGTAAATGCGAACCTGGGCAGTGTGAATGATTACCGTCAATCCTCCTTCTACTAGTTCCCCGTCAATGGCGGGGTTAACTGCGGTGAATGAAAGCCCAAACATCCAGTCTGTGATCGTCAAGGATGATGTTCAATAACATCGATAAAAATACTAGACAGGAATGACTCACGCAGGAAAGGCTTTGCGGCGAAAAGTACGAGACAGATTGGATGGATGAAAATTGTCTTTACCGGGTTCGTCGCCGTTCTAAGTCCCTTCCTTCCAGTAGCGCATCTCCACTGTCTTTCGTCTCGAATGACATTCGCAATGAGCTCCGAGCAATGCAACCCAAGTGTTAACGGTCCCTGGACAACTGCCATGTTGACAAAGAGCAGAGTCCACACCTCAAGATTGCTACCCCATAATCTATACTCGATGAAACTGTCCTCGACCCCATTGGGTAAGAACGACCACGTTTGTAGGGTCAGAGCACTGCCGGACCCCAACACTTCTGCCGAGTCGGGATGATGAAACCTGTCCCAGATATACATGACGAGTGTGGCCCATCCAGCGTATGCTGCAACGATCACCCAAAGAGAAATCACAACTTTCCGGATGCTAGGGTGGGCATGCCACGAAGAGGGCTGCATGTCTGATGGCCTCGCTGGACCTCCATACGTGTCTAGGTCAGACACACAATGCATGCACCGCAAAGTAGCAGGGTTCAATTGCGTGTGGTGGACCAGTGCGGCGGTCAAGTTGAAAGGTGAGGAGCTCCACGTCAATATTTTGACAGCACGCATCCCTGACAATGCGATCATCACCTGGAGGAGGAGTACGACGCCCAAAATGAGGAGAGGTAAGCCTGCGATGGCAATACTGATACCCTCCACCTCTATGGGTGCCATTAGTATTTGAAAGTCGGAACATACAACGAATGAGGCCAAGCTGTAGGATATAATGAGGAGGGCAGCCGAGATGCTGTTCAGCAGGGTGCCGTTAGGATTATACCATCCACGAGCTGCGGCCAGAAGGCGCAGATTGGTGTTGAAACGAAGCCGAGATTCTGAGGCTAGCGCGGAGCGCAATGAGATGCCGTGTATGAACCCTATGGACTCGGTGCATAACGTGACGATTAAGTTAAATGCCAGAGGCACCATCTCCTCCTGCAGGAACAACTGAACATACTTGTCAGGATTGATCAGGTTGACCACAGCTACTGTCGAGATTCCGTGATTAGCTAAAGTGATGATGCCTGCAACGATGCATAAGCAGCTGAAGATACTTGAGCATGCCACTCCGACAAGGGCATATCTGCGACTCGTCAGACTGCGGTCGTAGAAATCAGTTCTAGTATCAGCAGTGGACATCGCATCAGATATCATCCAGTCAAAGTCCTGGTCATTCGGGGGGGTGTCATATGAATGCGAACTTTCATCTGTCGGTTTGGAAGAAGCTGCCATGGGAGGCAGAGACATGAAGGCCAGTCTCTAATGAAGAGAGGCTCAGACTAGAAGGAAGCGAAAGGATAACTCAGTCTTTGGATTGAGAGACTCGTGGCCTACTACGGCAGTGCATACCTAGAAACGAAAGGAGAACTATGTAGGTAGTGAGAATGAAAACATGTATCGGTAAATGCTAATACTCACCTCAGTCTTTGGACTCAGAAACTGAGGGGAGATCGTTCTGGGGATGCAAGAATAAAAGAGACCTGTTGGAACGGAGAACGACCGGCACATGTGCGCATCATTGACACACAGATTAATTAAATGTATTTCACTTATGACCATAGCATCTGGTGTATGATGTGACTTTGTGATGGAAACACGGTATGTAGCATGGTGCGGTATTTATCAGGCTATAGGCATTAAAACAGGGCAAGCGAATGATGCGCCAAGAGCGGTGTAGTAAGCAGTGGTTGTGCTGAGTAATACTCTCACGGCCACTTGAATCAAGGGTTACCTCGTGTGCGACCTTGAAATGAGCAAGCATCTGATTCTGATACTGGTCTCTGTGTCCTTGCCACTTCCCGCGCAAGCATTAAATTATTATTATTGATCCAAGTCTTTCCGTTCACCTCCTGGTCAAGCCTCGACACGCGAGTGCGACTACAGATACCCGATGGATGCCCATAACAGGCCGACATTCAGTAGCAATAGGAACTTCACTAAGGCGCGCACTCAAAGCCCGCAAGGGCATAGATGATAGCTCCACCGAAGCGCGCTAATCTCCCCGACAAGGATTTCTACTCCTTCAGGTGTCAGTTTCTGAGCGTGCTGAAAGACACGGGGCAGATAATTTCAAGCCAGAGTTAATAGAACCCAGGGGCCAGGTCTGGAACGGTCGAAGTCAAACGCAGGAAAGATTTGACCAGCGTCACTTTAGAATGCCCTAGCACATAGGTATGGCGCATTGTGCCATGTTCAGCTTTCAGAGCCTCCGTTGATGATTTTGCTGGGCAGATGAGAACCATCTTTTCAATGGGACTGAACAGCCGGTGAGGGAGTATGATTGTGTTTCAATTTATGATGAGGAACCTAGTAAGAGTGAGTAACCTTTCTCTTGTATTTTGTTGGATCTAGCTTGTGTCACTGCTCTAGACATTCACTCTTGAAAAGGTAGAGTGCTTCATGGGCTTTACATACGACAAGAAAGTCTCTTCTTCCAGCTCCAGCTTTACTCGAAAGTCTCGTAAGCCGTCTACCCAGTGCTTGATCGGGTATCGTCATTCATGCTCGGTAACTTCCAGCCTTTGCAACAACTCCCCCTGCAGCACAGCCTAAAAACGCGGTAGATTTGGAGAAAGAGCTAGAACGTGATCTTTTAGGGCTCTCAGATGCTAATGGTGAGGTCGTGGATGATATCGATGACATTTTGGCGAAGGTCACGGGGCAAAGGCAAGAGGAAGAGGAGGAAGAGGAGGGCGAAGAGGGCGAAGAGATTGAAATACCTCCTCGTGAAGCTCCTTCGCTACCTCCGCCACCTTCAAAACCTAAAGCGCCTCGCCCTGCTGCTCCACCTCCAAAAAGCACGAGCCCGAACCGAAGCCAAAACCCAAACCCAAGGAAGTGCTGAAGGCGAAGAGAGAAACCAATTTGTATAGAGAAGATTCCGACTTAGAAGAGGTTCTTGATTTTGATCGCCCCGGTCGCCCTTCAAAACGTCCAAAGCCGCCTGTGTCAACCGGACTAGCCTTGCCAGGAACAACGTCTTCTTTCGTGCCTCCTGCTCCTCCCACAAAGCCTGCAGCAGCAGAATCGGACTCTGAAGAAGACTGGGATGAAGTCACCCACAATGATCTGGTGGAAGAAGAGATAGATCTTGACGCCTTCGGGCGGGAGATGGATGCAGAACTCGAAGAAGAATCTGACGATGATATATTGATGGCGGTAATGTCTCCAGATCTTGAATCAGTGGCGAGTGTCTCTGGACGACCCATGTCAGTCAGTCAATTCGCAGGCGGTCAACTCAGTGCGGATGAAGACGATACATCATCCAGCGAGGATAGTGATGAAGATTAAGCCCATTCCTTGCAGTACGTTATATCATCGTTGTACAACTCATGCCCTATGAATATTTTAGTTATACCACGCACGGCTGAGTCTGGGTTCTCACCATCAGTTTTTTTGAGTGCGTATGACTCTCTTCCCACTGAAAATGAACTAATTATATATATATATATTTTGAATCATTGTTTATTGTCCGGTGGGGCGAAGCCCTATGCTGGACAGTACCTACTGTATGTACTTTGTTTGTTCTGCTTATGTGCGGTGTTTGCTATGTGACTGTATTATTGGTCCAGGCTTGCGCGAGGACGATGATTGCCTTCTAACTAATTATATGCTAGTCACTATCCAGCTCTGTGATACACCAGTTGAGCCCTTCAATGAGTGGCAGAACCACAGTCTTTGACAATTTGCCAGTGTCTCCTGCCTTAGCATCTGGAAGTGCTGATGTCAATGCTTGCTTTCCCTGCGGTCATGGGAGGTATACTTAATCCCCCCTGCATCGCCATGCTTTCACTTAAGGCGTCTAGGATCTGTCTCCGCACTTTGTAAAGGTGGTCAATGGTGTGCACAGACGGGTGAAAGAGGTAGAGTTGAATGAGTAGCCATGGTAGGTCTTTCAAGTTTTTGCATCTGGTACTCTCACATTCTACTTGCCGCACCCTCTGATGTCCATGCCCTACCGTGACGACGCGACATCCTGCTGCACCCACACCTGTCCACAGCATCTTCCGACGTCTTTCTACTGCTTATCGTTTCGATGGTGCTTCCCGTGCCCAGCAGCGCCTCCAATCTGCACCTAGCACCATCCATTCACCAAACCACACCCGACCGTACATTTCAGCATTTCTTCACCTAACCGCACCTCCAGCACTGCCCACATGTGCCACTCGAATCTACAAACCCGGCGCACATTTTCAACTACCACCAGTATCCACGCACAGTATCGCCCACTCCCACCATCACTCAACCTCAGCAACTCCCAGAGCCGACTATACAGCCTAGGAGGTTTGTGAGGATGGAAGTCAGGACTGCAAGCCGAAGGAGAGGAGGGCTAGAATCCCCACGTTATTGGCATCGCGCAGCAATTCTGCCATCCGATGTCCCCTCTGGTCCACTCTTGCTACGAGGACTGGTCTGTATGGTGCAAAACGGCGTGCTTTCGCTACTGTGAGCGGTTGCACATTTTTCATGCCGATTCCTTTGGTTTTTCTAGTATTTTTGTACATGCTTACTACTAGACCACCGCCGTAAAATAAGGCTGTTCATGATTGCAGGTGGCTTACCCGCATTTTGTGAGACAGGTAGGGATGTCATCAGCGGAAGGGTGGGATGGGATTGATGTCGTCGAGACGCAGGAAGGGCGGGGATGCCATCAGCGAGGCGCGAGAAAGGCTATGTAGAATTCTGTACGTGCCTATGTAGCACTTCGTAGATCACCATCTGCAGACTGTCATCTGCAATGAAGGATCTTCCAATGGTGCCTGAACTTGATGAAACCGCACTTTAGTTGCCGAGGATAGTGATTTGAGATCCAACTGAGCATAATATACACTACACAACAGCTAGCCTACTGAAAACTTCTGGGAAACACCAGCAGTGTCATACTGAGCTCGGAGAGTCGGAGACGATATTTTTCAGGAGGGTTTCGTTTCACCTCAGTGGCGGAGCAGCGAGCACAGGCATTTTGGAGAATGGTCGTTAGAGTCCGGATGTTTATACTGAACACGTTCGTGTCTGGTAAATATTTGAATCCTAGATTATGGTGCTCACTTCGGGCGGAACAGTCTAAAGTATAATTTTGCAAGTCAACTATACGACGTGTCATCGACCAAGATCACAACCCTCCAAGACTAGATAATACTGTCCTACATAGTAGAATCTCACGGGAAATCGGAAAAAAAAAAATTCACAACGTTTCAGCAATTGCTTGAAGGTCGAAATGAACGTGTCTCTGCTAAAAGTTGTCCCAGATGTGAATGGTATAAGAACAAGACGAATTACTTGCAACGCAACAGACAGCAGAAAAATGGTATATATCTCGTTCAACAGCATTGCTGATTGTGTGCACCATGAATGCCTGATGTGAATATAGTTCCTCTATTTAAAAAGAGAAATCAAGAAATGCCGTTGGGAAAAGAAAAGCAAG
Source organism: Suillus subalutaceus (assembly GCF_016647625.1). Lineage (NCBI taxonomy): Eukaryota > Fungi > Basidiomycota > Agaricomycetes > Boletales > Suillaceae > Suillus > Suillus subalutaceus. Next base: position 32,456 of record NW_024540285.1, on the reverse strand, counting down.
TACCTCTCACGAGAGTACCAGAGACACAGCATCGGACCCAGCATAGACGCAGTCCATTTTCACATCTGGCAGTGGGTGGTTGCTCGTCCCTTTGTAAAATGTCAAAGCAGCATCATTGTGAGCATATAAGTACCCTACCAGCATGACAGTACGGGATTCCGTCCTTCTTGTGTCCCCACCACATCACAGGCGACCACTCGTCCACGAGGTTGGCGAGCGTCTGGAGGTGGCCGTATGCAGCCGGCTGAGGACCACGCGGTCGGCGCAGTGCGACATAAGTGAAGAAGCAGGCAAATATAAACAGCGTTATGCATAAGTTCCAGATCTACACGAGAATGTGAGAATGTTGTAGCAGTTATATATATGCAGTAAGTGCGAACCTGGGCAGTGTACATGTATATACCATAAATTGATACTTTCCCGCGAATGGAATCTTCGGTTATGTTGAGTGCAAGCCCAAACATCCAGTCTGTGATCGTCGAGGATGATATTCAACAACACCTATAAAAGGTACTAGACCAGAATGACTCACGCAGAAAAGGCTTCGCGATGAAAAGTACAAGACAAATCGGATGAGCGAAGATCGTCTTCACCGGGTTCATCGAGGTTCTAAGTCCTTTCCTTCCGGTAGCGCATCTCCATTGCCTTTCGTCTCGAATGACATTCGCGATGAGCTCCGAGCAATGCAGCCCAATTGTCAATGGTCCCTGGATAACTGCCATGTTGACAAAAAGCAGAATCCACCACTCAAGATTGACACCCGGCATGATATACAAGATGCAATTGGACATATTGTAGGGGGACAACGTCCACGTTTGTGAGGTTAGCGGGGGGATATCTCGTCTCATATACTTGTCCCAAATATACATGACGAGTGCGGCCCATCCAGCGCATGCTGCAACGATCAACCAGAGAGAAACAACAACTTTCCGAATGCTAGGGTGGGCATGCCACGCAGAGGGCTGCATTCCTGATGGCTTCGCTGGACCTCCATGCGTGTCTAGGTCAGACACACCACGCATGCACCGCAAAGTAGCAGGGGTCAATTGCGTATGGTGGACAAGTGCGGCAGTCAAGTCGAAAGGTGAGGAGCTCCACGTCAATATTTTGACAGCCCGCATCCCTGATAATGCGATCATCACCTGGAGGAGGAGTGCGACGCCCAGAAAGAGGAGAGGCATCCCTACGATGGCAATACCGGAATCCGCATATGTTACTATCCCTTTTACTTCTGGCCCCTATTTGAAAGGTGGCAGAACATACAACGAGTGAGGCTGAGCTGTAGGATATAATGAGGAGGATAGCCGAGATACCGTTAAGCAGGACGCCGTTAGGGTTATACCACCCACGAGCTGTGGTCAGGAGGCGCAGATTAGTGTTGAAATGAAGCCGAGATTCTGAGGCTAGCGCAGAGCGCAATGAGATGCCATGTATGAGGCCTATGGACTCGGTGCATAACGTGACGATTAAGTTAAGTGTCAGGGTGGGTATCTCCTGAATGGACAACTGAGTATTGTCTATTATATGAAGATTGGCCGCGGCTACTCCCATGACTCCGTGATTGGCTAAAGTGACAATGCCTGCAACGATGCATAAGCAGCTGAAGATACCTGAGCATGCCACTCCGACAAGGGCATATCTGCGACTCGTCAGACTGCGGTCGTAGAAGTCGGTTCTAGTATCAGCAGTGGACATCGCATCAGATATCATCGAGTCAAAGTCCTGGTCATTCGGGAGTGTGTCATATGAATGCGAACTTTCATGTGTCGGTTTGGAAGAAGCTGCCATGGGAGGCAGAGACAGGAAGGCCAGTCTCGAATGAAGAGAGGCTCAGACTAGAAGCGAAAGGATAACTCAGTCTTTGGATTGAGAGACTCGTAGCCTACTACGGCAGTGCATACCTAGTAGAAACGAAAGGAGAACTATGTAGGTAATGAGAATGAAAATATGTATCGGTAAATGCTAATACTCACCTCAGTCTTTGGACTCAGGATCTGAGGAGAGCTCGTTCTGGGGATGCCAGAATGAAAGAAACCTGTTGGAACGGAGAACTTGAACGAACGGTGCATGTGCGCATTATGGACACTCAGATTAAATGTATTTCACTTATGACCATAGCCTCTGGTGTATGATGTGATGAAAACACGGTGGCATGACGCTGTATTTATAATTAGTGTCGTTCCAAGTGAGTAGAGAGTGATGCAGCAGCGGTGCTTAGCAATGGTTGCGTAATTAATTTACATAAATCAAAATCCTGTCCTAGGGTTACCTCGTGTACGACCTTGAAATGAGCAACCATCTGATTCTGATGCTGGCTTCTGCGTCCTTTTCACTTCCCGCGCAGATGGTTGCGCCCATATTCTACAGCCAGTGTTATCTATTGGATCTTGGTCGGTTCTAAATTTTGGAGTCAGTACTAGTAAGTATGCCTAAAGTGAACGTTTGAACTGTGACGACAACTTGAACCATGGGTACCGCTCTCGCCCGTAGTTAGCTATAGGTGAGGGAATACAGCTCTTCGATTTGAGCCAAGTTTGAGGTTACCGAAATTCTCGACAGAAGTCTCGAATGATATATTTTAGGACGCGTGCCTCTGGATCTACAGACGCGCTGCCTCTAGATCTACAGACACGATCGCGTTATATGCACAGCTACATTTATCCTGCTATGTAATTCCTGCTACGTGTTGTTGGCGGGAAGAATGCCAAGCAGGTAGACCTTTAAATTCCCTTCAATTCGAGGGTAAGCTTTTCATAACACTCAAAACACTCTACTTCTCTTATTTTGCCGCACTCTTCATCCCTCTGGTGTGTCACGGTCTGGCATCCGTCTCCAAAAGAACAGTGCTGACCTACAGTATGGTAAATCCTTCCATCCTTCAGACATCCTTATGCCTCTCGATACTTTAAACGTGGATCCAGAGGCCTTCTTCTTTCGAGTAGAACGAAGCGGCCAGCTCCATATGCGGAGTTGTGAAATGCCGTCGCGACCTCCTTCGTGCGCATATCAGACACTCAGAGTTATGCCATTTCGCATTTGTTGAAATTGTCCATGGACCCGAGGGTCGTTTGCTTGTCCCTACGGGTGGGACCGCTATCCATCAGGTCTAATAATTTCTGATATATCACCTTCAAAAGTTTTCTGACGGACACTGTTTTGTACTAGTAAGTACTTTGTTGTACAATTATAGCGAGATTGTATGGTAGTGTATTATACGTACCAATAGATATCCAGAGGGAGGGGGCTTCGAATCGGAGTTCAAGGATAGCTATCGCGCCCGTGATGGTGAAATGTATATGATTTTACTTTGTGTTGATGCTATTCCTGTTCTTGACTGTTGGGGTCAACGCCGCATGCCCTGGTGATTAACTAGTAGAAGCGCTGCATTTTGACGATCGATAATAACTCGAATCCGGCGTAGCGACGAAACTTTTCGCTACGAGTTCGTGAGATTCTCGACAACGAAGCGTTGCGTTTCATCAAACGCCTGCACAAAATGCACTTGGCAATTGCTTCTTGATTGACAACGCAATACATGCCAAGCCTCCTGATTGAGCAATCATTAATGTCAGAACGAGTTGTTCAAGATAAGTAGGCGGAAGTTCCGCTCAGCCTGGTTTGTGAAGCCTTCCACAAGCCTGCTAACATTCCCTTGGCTGCATATGCTGAATCGCTACGCGCAGATTATTGTGCCTGATCTTTCTTGCAGTCGTAATTCGGGACTTACCACTCTTTGCGGAAGTGAAAGTTGATAGTGTAGAACAAAGTAGTAGAGCGATATGAAATGCGAAACGGATACAGGCCAATAGTCGAGGACGAAATGAACTTTGAACTCGGTTTTCTGTCTGAAATAGCGAACGCGGAAACCATGTCTTGCTTTCTTCAAGATAGGGAAGTAACGAGAACATTGCCAACTTGAGGCTTGCTGGAGGATGACCGCCATGAACCTCTTCAATCACTTGTGCTTGTACGAACGAGACCTCTTGTCCATGCTTTCGCCCATCGATAACTGAAACAAAGGACCACGGCTGGCATATATTCGAGATGGTTTCCGCCGACAACTGAACTATCACCAACGACTACCGTTTTCAGCCTGGTTGGAGGAGCTCACCGCACCAGTACCTAAAATTTTAGACGAGGGCTGCGACGATCGCGCCAATCGCGGCCGTGACGACCCTAGGGGTCCCTATCCTTATCGCGATCGGAACGGCGATAATCGTGGTCACGATGAGTCGCGGTGGTAAGAGTCGCGGCCTGAGCCTGAGTAGGTGTCCCTAGTCGAGCGACGATGTCCCATATACTCGCCAGGGGTTGGTGCGTGCGAGACAGAATAGTGCACCCGAATGCGACATCCATTCAGTTCATATGAAGGAGATCAGCAAGGAAAGCATACACATGAAGGGAAAACGTACAACTCCCTTGAGTTCCTGAATGCAGCGAGTAGCTTCTTCAGTGCTGGTCATTCTTATAAAGCCGAAACCACGACTGGTCGCAAACGATTGTAACTTTTTCGACTCCTCCGAAGCGAGAGAACTCGTCTAAATCCCGCTCTTGTGTCCTAATACTTAAACCGAAGACCCCAAAACTTGGGACGGGTTGGGCGCCTTCTTTGCCCTATAAGCGCCTTGCAAAACATGAGAATATGTGGAACGCACAATTGGAGCATGTATTGGCCTTTAGGAGGCGGAGACCTACGCGTTTGAGGGAGGACTAAGGTAACCGGTGCTGCGGACTTCTCGAACGAGAACGACCGCGTGATGGGCCGGCGTCCTGGTCTCTGGTTTCTGATGTAGTGGTAGCGAGTGCTGGTGCATTGTACGCATCTGAGTAAGGGTCAGCTGAAGGAGAAGTTGGTTCTCCGTATTGATTTGGCGTTGTTTGTCACTTGTCTCAAGATGTTCTTCAGCGATATGAATCAATACTAAGTCATTTCAAAACTTTAAACCAGTGACCGTGGCGTACCTAATCAGATTCCCCAGTACCACTACTATCGTCCCCAGGATCAACTCCTACGTGAGACATATTACAACGATGATTTCATCTTTACCTTCTGTTTTAGGTACAGATCCATCGTCCTGCATTCTAGATGCCTTCCGTATTGCTATCGCAAAACGCATATCGGATGCGCTGCCGCCGCTTACCCTCGAGCAGGCTTATACCGGTGTCGATTATGGAAAGAAGGGTGTAGATTTCACGGTTGCCCTTCCCCGGTTCAGGCTACCGGGCAAGCCTAACGACCTAGCACAGAAAGTTACAAGTGACGTGAGTTGATCAATATTTTAAATGTTATCCTTTCGCGTTGCGAGCATAGCTTCTGATATTTTTTTCTGCCAGTTCCAACCTGATGACTTCATCTCATCAATAACCCACGACAAGCAATTCCTCCATTTCCAACTCAACACCGCTTCCCTCATCCGCGAAGTCCTGAACCAGATCCACACCCTTACCTACGACAGCCCCACGGGCAACGCGTCATACGGTACAAACACCTCTGGCACCGGCAAGAAACTCGTCATCGAGTACTCGTCCCCCAATATCGCCAAATCATTCCACGTTGGGCATCTTCGAAGCACGATTATAGGCGCGTTCTTAGATAATCTATATAAAGCATGCGGATGGGAAGTAATATCGCTCAACTACCTGGGCGACTGGGGAACTCAAGTGAGCTTTTTTTTTTTGCTTATTTCTGAGAGCTAATCTGATTTGGTAGTTCGGTATGATCACCACCGGATTCGAAAAATACGGCTCACAGAAGGAGCTCGAAAAAGACGCGATCAAACACCTGTACGACGTCTACGTTAAAGTCTCGAAGGACGCCGATTCGGATCCGAACGTCAAACTCGAAGCCGCCAAATGGTTCAAGCGGATGGAGGATGGCGACGAGTCTGCGCTTGCGAACTGGCGAGTGTGGCGGGAGATGAGCGTCAAAAAGTACACCGAGGAATACGAACGACTAAACGTCTCATTCAAAGTCTACACGGGAGAGAGTGAGGTCGGCAAAGAGTGGCAGGATCGGGCTCTCGAACGCCTCGAAACAATGGGTCTCATCAGTGACGCTGACGGTGCTAAACTCGTCGATCTCGAAAGATGGAAACTCGGAAAGGCGGTACTCCGCAAAGCTAGTAAGTCTGCAAAAACTAACTACCTCATACACATTCTTGATCTCCACGCGTAGATGGCACCTCAATATATCTCACCCGTGACCTTGGCGGTGCCATAGAACGATGGGAGAAATATCATTTCGACAAGATGATTTATGTCGTCGCATCACAGCAGGACCTGCACCTGTCGCAGTTCTTCAAGATGCTATCATTGATGGACTTCCCATGGGCAGACCGCCTTGAGCACGTTAACTACGGCTTGGTGCTCGGCATGAGCACTCGGAAGGGAACCGCAGTTTTTTTGGATCAGATCATCCGCGAAGCCTCGTCAGTCATGCACGAGCAGATGAAACGGAACGAGGTGAAGTACAACAACATCGAAGACCCTGAGATGGTCGCTCGAGAAGTGGGCATCACGGGAATCAAGATCCAGGACATGGCTGCCAAGCGGTGAGTGACATTGTTTCATCGAATGCTGTAGCTCATCCACTACCAGGATCAATAACTATACCTTTAACTGGGACCGCATGCTTTCCTTTGAGGGCGATACCGGACCATATTTGCAATATGCACATGTCCGGCTCACCTCCATGGAGCGGAAAAATCCCGAGCTCGTCCCACTGCCACCTCCATCCCAGATTGACACTTCCTCTCTCGCTTCCTCCCAACATGCACGCGACATCGCTATCCTCCTAGGATCCTACCCCGACGTCGTGAAGACTGCATTGAAGACGCACGAGCCTAGTGGCGTAGTGACTTTCGCTTTCCGCCTTGCTCATGCGATTTCAAGCGCCTGGGAGACGCTCATCGTCAAAGGAGAAGAAGATACTGAGAAAGCTCGCGCGAGGCTGTGGCTCTACCTTTGCGCGAGGGATGTGTTAGGTGCTGCGATGCGGCTTCTGAGCATTAGGCCTTTGGAGAGAATGTAGTAGGTGTTTCTTTGCGTCCGCAGTTAAATTGATTGATATAGAAATGATGGATTGTGATTATACATAGAATGTTGGGCATACTCACTTCGACAGAAATTCTTGTTTTTACTTATGTAACGCCCTGCACAAGGCTGACGTTCAAGGTGAAACAGCCCATTAACGATCGAAGGCGACAATGGTGTCTACAGTTGAAGTGGTCTATCTAGTGATCATGAGGAACAAACTGACTTAATACATAGGGCTCTTGCACAACCAACCAACCTGTGACGCCTCGTGAATATGCAGTGACTAGTGTGACCCGAAAGAACGACTCGGAGTAAGAATTGTTCTACCTCCTTATCTAAAAGCAGAGGTCTAGACCGGACACCAAGAACGATCTGATGGAACGATGAAACAGTATGTGGTCACACAACTTTTCATCCTTGAGTTCACTGTTGTATACAATCAGCCGTCTTTCGTGTGCACAAGTGCCACGGCAAGGTTAATGATTACTGAGCGTTAACGAACACTAAGTTATCTTTGAATGAATTGCTGATAGATGGATGTGAGTTTACCTGATCCTTGCAAGACTTCATATCTTCTGCCGGCTCGCAACTCCAACCGCAGATCTCCCGCAGTTTCCTTTCTTGACACTGCTCATCTCTGGAGGCCATACGCTTCTACTTTTAGCTTCATCTCTTACCTCATTCCAGATCCTTGCAACAACAGCAGACGGGAGTATTGGACATGCGTTTGACAAGGCAGCTCGAGCACTTGGCCTGTCCTGGAGAACCAGATGCCCTGGTACAGCACTAGAGGAGCTCTGCCGCATGACAAACGATGAACTGGAATCCCTACCCGACATTCAACCGTTCACCGTGCCGATGCCGGGAAAATTTGTCTTTTCCTTTGCATCCCTGCAATCTTCAGTAGACCGCTACATTTCTCTCGCGGACGAACCTCTATCCAGTTCACATAAAATTGCCTTGACTCGTGTATTCCAGACAGCCGCGGCCCGTCAACTCTGTGCCAAGCTTATGTTGAGCTTTCAAAATCTCGAGCTGAAAGGCGAGTGTCAGGGATGTCGTCGTTCGGCGGGGTCGCCAGTAACATCTTTTTACGCGAAAGGCGAGTTTCTAAAGCTCGATTTTCTATCTCGTGCTCAGTTTCCGTAGGCTCCGAGCAGCACTGGATGAGTACAGCTCTGATGAGTGCATATCGCTCCATTCCTCCTCGCTGTAATTATGCACAGGTTAGCGTTTCAATATGCTGATCAATTCACAGGGTTTGAAATTCAATACAGACAATGCAGCGATGATTGCAGGCGGACGATACATGATACATGCATACTAGTACTGATACATCACACTGATGAGAATGAATTCGTCTCCACCGTCACCTCAATGGGCCGATGTGGCTAAATCGTGACAGTCAGTGCTCTTCCATCGCCAGTAACGCAACTACTAACCATGGCAGATCGGCCAAGATGTTTAAATATATTTTTCCAGGATCCCTGTAATTCCTCCTCTTGGGACGCCATAACGTTCAGCTCTGGGTGGTAGATGTCATGGCGCATGTGGACTTCAGAGAAATGGTTAGTTTCTGTGGCGGGCTGGAAGTAGTGTCGCGCGTTCAGGAGTGCGAAGAATGAGTTGACGTATACTGAAAAGGAACCAGTGGTCAGCATAACATTTTGAGAACACTTTGGGTCATACATCCAGCCACCAAAAAATCAACGCCGAGGAAAATGAAATTGTGCGGCATCACTGCGCACTGGAAGCATCTCAGAGATGAGATGGGTAGTACAATCATTGGAAGCTTACTGTAATCATAACTGTCAGTGAACACATGCTACATGGAATATAAGTCAAGATGTGGACTAGTCTGGAAGGAGGAATACCTCGTCAGACAGCCCGTGTTGATAATGTAAGCCATGAGCTTTGTTATCATGGAATCGGTGCTAAGTACTTCATGTTGGTATATCAGGTCGCTCGGCATGAGCAGACCGCTCCTTACCTAGAGAATCCAGTCCGGGAAGTAGCGAGAAGATAGCATAGCGATGATGCGATAATGAAATCGACAAAGGTAATCGTGCCCAGGGCCAGAAATGTCGCCCACTCGATGTTAGTCAGATCTGAGAACACATGGCACTGATAGCTACTCGCTATCAGTAATTCGTATAGTTAGGCAGCACGTTGTTTCACTCACATGGCCCAAATAAGGGCTGTCGTTGGATTACAATGATGAGCCAACCATTGTCAAAAGTGCCGAGGTTTTGAACTCCCACCGATGGCAACACCTTAAGAAATTTTCAAGACCGAGCGAAGAGGAATACCAAACATGAACTCACCTGAACCCAAAGTTACGATAACGCCCTAATATTGCATCATCAAAATCCATGCTATAATACATGATCATCGATTTAAACCCACCACTGCTATAGGAAGAACTCTTGATCGGCCCGTTCCGACTGGTACATTGCATCAATCGTAGAGACTCATTGGCTCGATATGGAAACACCTACCTATCCATATGCGATGAAAGTACAGACTGCAAACCAATAAAAGCATCACTTGAATCCTTCAAGTCGTAGATAATAGTACACTTCCAACTTACAGATGTACCCCGTAGACAATTATAACCTGCAATGGATGCGTGGGCAGATTGCAGTGCATTGAAAAAAACCACTTACAACGATGACTATTTGAAGCTGCGCGAGTCCGTCAGTATCATAGTAGAGGCCGCGCGGAGGCCCAAACTCAACTCACTTTGAAACTCCACACAATTTCTGTGAGTGCACTCATATCCGCGTAGTGGGCCACTAAGTAATAATAGACACAGTGCACTATCAAGAACAGGTGTAGAGCATCGAGTATCCTAAAATTTCAAGGAAGGGCGTAAACTCGCTGCGCTCGACAATGGCAACTGAAGAGTATACATACCAAAGCCAGGCGACCTAATGTAGCATCAACAACCGAACTGAGGGAAGGAAGCATCAACGTACAGTTAGCTTAGGGAACGACATCCCTGTGTCCCTGTGCGTCTGAAAGTAGAAAAAAGCTTGAATGTTACTTAGACCAAAGAGACTGTTCCGTGAAATATGTTAGGACGACAAGACTCGATGAAGCCCTAAGCTTTGCGAGCAGGTAGGTTACTAACATTGCTGCAAAGACGACCCCAATAAACAGTGCTCCAAATGTGTTCCCGAGGTAAAGTTGTGGAATGAGGTCCTGCGTTGCGGAAGACATTAATGCTGACTGGGGCTTGAGCCCATTCCAAGTAAAGCAACGTTTGCGCCGTACTATATATCCTGCAGCCACAAAAGGACACGAGACCAATGAATGGCATAGATCTAGATCTGTTATGTGATTCGGACTTTATAGCTTCTGCGCAGATAAGTATGCAAGTGGGAGCATACCTTTCAAACACAGCCTCACAGTGCCAGAAGGATGATGGAACACTGCTTTGGAAGTTCGAATCGTGTCACATACCACCATAGTCTTCCCATCGTTAGCTATCATTAGCCTACTCGGACTGCCTAGACATGTACAAGTTCCAGGTCTATGAAAAGAATTAGCAACAAGTTATGCTGGCGCAAAGTGAGATCAATGGCAAATTGGGCAACCCACAAGCTGAGAAACACGAGTTGCATTTTGTGCCGTACACAGCTTTCGGTAGAGGCACGGGGATTCATCATGGCTGAACCCATGATGGCCCCAGCATCCAACAATCATTCGCAAAAGGAAGTACTGGTGTAATTTGAGGGGTCCGAGTCTATTCCAGAATCCACGACCTTCACTTAGTTGGCCTTAGCCGGTCATGGTAGTGCCCGAGGCCTGTCGCGCATCGATTAAGTTAATACTAACTGACATCATGATGCATAGATGAAACTTATGACTAGTAATACCACCTTTCTCAGCGTCACTGCAGGTCCTCTTGACAACATTAACACGCCTGTTGAGTGTGAAAAATAAAACTGAATATACAACGTTGCAACACCGAGAAGATTACAATGGGTCCGAATTCCGGAAACGTGTTAACCATGATGAAGGTCATTCAAAAGTCACTAGTATCGACAGCGCTCAGTATAAGTATGGATCAGTCCAGTAAGTGCTCCGAATCTCACTCACCGAAATTTCACTCAGAGTCCCTTTATATCCCGATATCCCGATATCCCCAATTCTTATTCCACCGTTCCGCCCATCCTTGTTCCTCCGTGTCCTTTGTCGTTCTGTCGAATTTTCTGAAGCCTCAATAGACGAGCCTCGGAGCTAGGGGACGGGCACCCGGCCTTTCTCGAGCGTTTCTACCAACGTGGCGACATCAACGACATCAACTGTGCTTCAGCGTGAATCACGTTGGCTACGACAGCATAACACGGGCTGCGATAAGTTGGTTCCTCGCTGGTGACTATGATGACAGTGCACCTTCGTGCCAAGTGGAGCATTGAAAACAAGTGACTTAGAGCATGAAGCTTTGAAGTGTCTTGCAGGTGTGGCTAGTCGTATGTTCTTGAAGCTGGCACTCCTCGGAGCCTTCGATTACACAAGGACCAAACAAGGTCGACTCAAGCATGTGATCCGAAATATTCAGCTCGTGAGCAACATATGATTCGAGCTTGCGATCGAGTTAAGACATTTGGTCATGCCATGGGGCAGTATGTTGTATTACTGACAGTGTAAAGACTTGGTTTGGAAGGTCTACCTTAATCGAACTTATCCTGTCCAGAACGAGATAGTACTGTCCTACATAGAGTCTCGCTATGAATAGACATAAAATCAGAAAAAAATCGCAACGATTCAGCAATTGCTTGAAGGTCGAATTGAACGTGTTTCTACTAAAGTCGTCCCAGATATGAATAGTATAAGAACAAGACAAACTACTTGCAACGCAGCAGACAGCAGAAAAACGGTATATGTCTCGCTCAGCGGCATGGCTGGTTGTGTGCACCATGGATACATTGCCAGCCTGATGTGGATATAGCTCCTATGTTTACAAGAGAAATCAAGAAATGCCCTTTGAAAAAGAAAAGCAAGTACCTCTCACGAGAGTACCAGAGACCCGGCACCAGAACCTGCATAAACGCAGTCCATCTTCACATCCGGCAGCGGGTGATCGCTCGTCCCTGTGTAAAATGTCAATGCAGCATCATCGTGAGCATATAAGTACCCTACCAGCATGACAGTACGGGATTCCGTCTTCCTTGTGTCCCCACCACATCACAGGCGACCACTCGTCCACGAGGTTTGCGAGCGTCTGGAGGTGGCCGTATGCAGCCGGCTGGGGGCCCCGCGGTCGGCGCAGTGCGACAAAAGTAAAGAAACAGGCAAATATAAACAGCGCTATGCACAAGTTCCAGATCTGCACGTGGGTGTGAGGACATCGTGGCAGGTTTATGTAGGCAGTAAGTGCGAACCTGGGCTGTGAACATGATTACAAACGACCCATCTAGTTCCCCGTCAATTGCGGCGTTATATATGGTGAATGAAAGCCCGAACATCCAGTCTGTGATCGTCGAGTATGGTGTTCAATAACACCTATAAAAGATACTAGACGTGAATGACTCACGTAGGAAAGGCTTCGCGACGAAAAGTATGAGACAGATCGAATGAGTGAAAATCGTCTTCACCGGGTTTGTCGCCGTGCTAAGTCCTTTCCTGCTGGTAGCGCATCTCCACTGTCTTTCGTCTCGAATGGCATTTGCGATGAGCTCCGAGCAATGCAGCCCCAGCGTCAATGGTCCCTGGACAACTGCCATGTTGACAAAGACCAGAATCCACACCTGAAAATTGACACCCGGCATAACATACGAGATGAAATTGACTTCCTCATTCTGAAAATTGGGGATGAACGACCACGTTTGTGTGGTCAGCGCATTGGGGGACATGTACCCCGTGCCACCGCACTTGGCCCAGATATACATGACGAGTGCGGCCCACCCAGTGCATGCTGCAACGATCACCCAAAGAAAAATGACAACTTTCCGGATGCTAGGGTGAGCATGCCACGCAGAGGGTTGTATTTTGAGTGGCTTTGCTGGACCTTCATCTGTGTCTAGGTCAGACACACAACGCATGCACCGCAAAGTAGCAGGGGTCAATTGTGTGTGGTGGACCACTGCGGCGGTCAAGTCGAAAGGTGAGGAACTCCACGTCAATATTTTTACAGCCCGCATCCCTGACAATGCAATCATCACCTGGAGGAGGAGTGTGATGCCCAAAACGAGGAGAGGTAACCCTCCAATGGCAATACCACCCTCATATGTGAGTGACGGTGTTTGAACGTCGAAACATACGATGAGTGAGGCCGAGCTGTAGGATATAATGAGGAGGATAGCCGAGACACCATTCAGCAGGGCGCCAGCACGGGTTACCCGCGGGTATATCGGCGGGTTTTGAGTATTCTGAGGCATGGTCCTTCATTCTGGCTTGAAAACAAAAAAAAATTCATGCAAAATGGACCAGGATTGGGTGAGATATGGCTGGAACAAGTTTTAAGCAAAACCCTGCAAAGCTCCTCCCTCCACATCTGAATCTTTGAGAGAGAGTCAACCAATTTGCGAGGTTTTTGAAAAAATTCATGCAAAATGGACCAGGATTGGGTGAGATATGGCTGGAACAAGTTTTAAGCAAAACCCTGCAAAGCTCCTCCCTCCACATCTGAATCTTTGAGAGAGAGTCAACCAATTTTCGCCAAAATGCAAAAACCTCGCAAATTGGTTGACTCTCTCTCAAAGATTCAGATGTGGAGGGAGGAGCTTTGCAGGGTTTTGCTTAAAACTTGTTCCAGCCATATCTCACCCAATCCTGGTCCATTTTGCATGAATTTTTTTTTGTTTTCAAGCCAGAATGAAGGACCATGCCTCAGAATACTCAAAACCCGCCGATATACCCGCGGGTAACCCGTGCTGATCCCTAGGCGCCATTAGGGTTATACCATCCACGAGCTACGGTCAGAAGGCGCAGATTGGTGTTGAAACGAAGCCGAGACTCTGAGGCTAGCGCAGAGCGCAATGAGATGCCGTGTACGAGGCCTATAGACTCGGTGCATAACGTGACGATTAAGTTAAGCACCAGGGCCAGAATTTCCCTCTGCTGCATCATAATGTTGATAGGCTCCATGGTGAACACGATTACTCCGAAGACTCCGTGATTGGCTGAAGTGACAATGCTTGCAACGATGCATGAGCAGCTGAAGATAATTGAGCATGCCACTCCGACAAGGGCATATCTGCGACTTGTCAGACTGTGGTCGTAGAAATCGGTTCTAGTATCAGCAGTGAACTTCGCATCAGATATCATCCAGTCCAAGTCTTGGTGATTCGGGAGTGCGTCATATGGATGCAAACTTTCACCTGTTGATTTGGAAGAAGTTGCCATGGGAGGCAGAGACAGGAAGGCCAGCCTCAAATGAAGAGAGGCTCAGACTAGAAGTGAAAGGAGAACTCAGTCTTCGGATTGAGAGACTCGTACTACGGCAGTGCATACCTAGAAATGAAAGGAGAACTATGTAGCTAGTGAGAATGAAAATATGTATCGGTAAATGTTAATACTCACTTCAGTCTCCGGATTCAAAAATTGAGGAGTGTTCGTTCTGGGGATGCCAGAATAAAAGAAACCTGTTGGAACGGAGGACGAACAATGCATGTGCGCATTATTGACCTGCAGATTATGTAAATAAGTTTCACTTATGACCATAACCTGCAGTGTCTGATATGACTTCGTGATGGAAAAGCGGTCGTGTGTCGCGGTGTTTATCAGGCTATAATGTCGTTCTATTGCAGGCTAAGCGTAAGCTTATTAGTATCGGAGTGATGCAAGAGCGGTGCTAAGCAGTGGTTGTGCACTTGTCCGAGGTGAACATCTTACCATATATGTACCCTTGAAATACTATTTATGGAGGGATGATCGATCTGATGCTGGCTTGGACCGGTTAACGTCTATTTCCTTTTTTCTGTTGCTTATCAGTCGGACCTTATATACTCAGTTCTTTCGGGTAACCCTCGGACACCACCTGCCTCTTCACTCTCCCTCCGACGCCTTGTTTGCACAGTCGTTCCAATATTAATTCAGCACCTCCATTATTACGCGGTTTTCGCTGCTTTCGACTTCGTACCTGCTCTCATTGACCGGTGCTTTCCTTTCCGCGTTCATTTATTTCCGCTAGTGTGTAGGATCGTTTCGACGTCTGCAGCTGTAAATCAATCCTACTTCCTATCCCTGGACGAAATCACATCAGCGATTCGAGCCCATCTGATCATGCCCAATCACGATGTCCGATGCTACCTTCGTCCTCACTTTCCTCTGTCGTAGAAGGTCATGAGTTGTGGCAGAGTGGTACAGGATTTGATGGTAAGTCTTTTCAGTCACACATAAAAACTACAATACTCGGGCTAATGCAGGGTTACGCCTTGCACAAATATGTGCCGTATTCAAATTGCCCTCCCGCTATGGCAAATTCCCTAACCTGCTCGTGTACATCGAATGATTTTGCCCTCTACGTGATCCGCAACCTGCGACCAACTCGTCTTGTATCGACTTGCCTGTTCAACTGATAACAAACGGCGTTTCGAATCCGTCGTTAGCGTCAAAGACCTTTTGCAAGCAGGTCATTTGACGCTGAGATTTAGATCAAACAAGGTAGATGCGCTGTGAGCCAACGGTGATGTTCTCGAGCTTACTGACATCAATCCTTGCATTAATTTCCACTTATTTGATAACATGTGTAGAGCGCATATGGCACAGCTTGATATTCAGATCGCCGTTTAACAATGACTTCCTCGTATCAGATCAGTTCCCGTTGCGAAGAGAATTGGTGATAAGTATATTACGATAGTAGGAAGTTATTTTTGCACTCTACAAGCGCACTCTGAAACAGCAGCAGAACAATGAATTTTGACTTTGAATCTCAATATTTGTGGGAGATTTTGAGGAGATCATGACCGTTTCAGACAATTCGCAGTCTTGTTTTCATGGACGTTTAAATTAAGGGTATCTCATGGTCCTCCACTTCTGGTCAAGACCGCAGTTGATATCATTGCGCACTCAGATATCAGATACATAATTGATGATGATTTGTTCGTCGATCACTACATATAGACCAACCACAGGACTTACCTACCACAGCATGTAGTATGTACTATATGCAATACGATCCTACCAAGACTCTGATTATTTAATGTCGGCCAATTTCACTGGTATTCACAGCCCACATGTACACTTCCGATTCATATTCCAACTCATTACATCCTCTACAGCTCATATATATTCGTTCATTCATCCATCATGGTATTATAAAGCCCGAGCTGGAGCAATATCAAGACGAACTACTTACAACACAGCAAACCAACAGCAAACAGCATAAAAATCTTGCGTGTATCATTGAACGGCATGGCTGGTTGTGTGCCCGTCAATGCATCGCCTGCCTAACATAGATATAGCTCTGTTTAAAAAGAGAAACCAAGAAATGCTCTTTAAAAAAGTAAAGTAAGTACCTCTCACGAGAGGGGTACCAGAGACCCAGCACCAGAACCAGCATAAACGTAGTCCATCTTCACATCCGGCAGCGGGTGATCGCTCGTCCCTTTGTAAAATGTCAACGCAGTATCGTCATGAGCATATAAGTACCCTACCAGCATGACAGTACGGAATTCCGTCCTCCTTATGTCCCCACCACATCACAGGCGACCACTCGTCCACGAGGTTGGCGAGCGTCTGGAGGTGGCCGTATGCAGCTGGCTGGGGACCGCGCGGTCGGCGCAGTGCGACGAAAGTGAAGAAACAGGTAAATATAAATAGCGCTATGCATAAGTTCCAGATCTGCACGAGAGTGTGAGGATGTTGTAGCAGTTTTACATAGGCAGTAAGTGCGAACCTGGGCAGTGAACATGACTACCGCGAAAGTTACCTCCTCAGAGGTGGAGTGACCGGATATCCTCAATGAATACCCAAACATCCAGTCTGTGATCGTCGAGGATGGTGTTCAATGACACCTATAAAAGATACTAGATAGGAATGACTCACGCAGGAAAGGCTTCGCAACGAAAAGTATGAGACAACTCGAGTAAGTGAAAGTTGTCTTCACTGGGTTCGTCGCCGTTCTAAGTCCTTTTATTCCGGTAGCGCATCTCCACTGTCTTTCGTCCCGAATGACATTCGCGATGAGCTCCGAGCAATGCAACCCAAGTGTCAACGGTCCCTGGACAACTGCTAAGTTGACGAAGAGCAAAATCCACACCTTAAGTTTGACACCTGGAATAGAATACACGATGTAACTGGACGACTCATTCGGCAAGAACGACCACGTTTTTGTGGTCATCGGGATGTCGTAGGGGAGCTTGTGCGATATATATGTGACGAGTGCGGCCCATCCAGCGCATACTGCAACGGTCGCCCAGAGATAAATGACAACTTTCCGGATGCTAGGGTGAGCATGCCACGCCGAGGGCTGTATCTCTGATGGCTTCGCTGGACCTCCATCGGTGTCTAGGTCAGACACACAACGCATGCACCGCAAAGTAGCAGGGGTCAATTGCGTGTGGTGGACCAGTGCGGCGGTCAAGTCGAAAGGTGAGGAGCTCCACGTCAATATTTTGACAGCCCGCATCGCTGACAATGCGATCATCACCTGGAGGAGGAGTGCGACGCCCAAAATGAGGAGAGGTAACCCTGCGATGGAAAGACCCTCATGTGTCAAATAATAGTTCAAACATAAAACGAATGGAGCCGAGCTGTAGGATATAATGAGGAGGACAGCCGAGATACCATTAAATAGGGTGCCGTTAGGGTTATACCATCCACGAGCCGCAGTCAGAAGACGCAGATTGGTGTTGAAATGAAGTCGAGACTCTGAGGCTAGTGCAGAGCGTAATGAGATACCATGTACGAGGCCTGTGGACTCGGTGCATAACGTGACGATTAAGTCAAGTACCAGGGTCATTATGTCCGCCTGCAGGGGCATCACATTAACACCTGGATTCGCTGTGGGCTTGATGATCACGTTGGTCGTTCCGAAGACTCCGGTATTGGCTAAAGTGACAATGCCTGCAACGATGCATGAGCAGCTGAGGATAATTGAGCATGCCACTCCAACAAGGGCATTTCTGCGACTCGTCAGACTGCGGTCGTAGAAATCGGTTCTGGTATCAGCAGTGAACTTCGCATCAGATATCGTTGAGTCGAAGTCCTGGTCATTCGGGAGTGCGTCGTATGGATGTGAACTTTCATTTGTCTGTTTGGGAGAAGCTGCCATTGGAGGCAGGAACAGGAAGGCCAATCTCAAACGAAGAGAAGCTCGGACTAGAAACGAAAGGAGAACTCAGTCTTCGGATTGAGAGACTCATAATACTACGGCACATACCTAGAAACGAAAGGAGAACTATGTATATAGTTAGAATGAAAATATATATCAGTAAATGCTAACACTCACCTCAGTATTTGGATGGAGAGACTGAGGAGAGTTCGTTCTGGGTATGCCAGAATAAGAGAAACCTGTTGAAACGGAGAACCAAAAGTGCATGTGTAGAACACGAGTAGCAAAGAGTGATTGTGTATGCAAAGTGAAATACGCACGACGGACGCATTTTGATACGATGATCACGCAGGTTACATCTTAAAGCTTCTGGTGCAAGTGACTTCGTGATGGAAAAGTGGTTGTGCGACGCAGCATTTATACATATCGGGTGCACTGTTGATTATCGCATTGCAGTGCGATAATACTTAAAGTGCACATTTCAGGATGGTGATCATTGAAAGCCAGTCAAGCCTAACCTCCTTATACTGCGCACATATCCTTGCAAGATGCACAGACCGGCCGTTGTCTGTCAATTAAGTAAGACCAATGAGAAACAGGATCAGAAGTCAGATAAGTTTGCAGGTGAGAGTCATCGGTATCTGGCTGCATGTACGTGAATTGCGCAAATACGACTTCAATGCGACTTTCAAAATGCTCACCTTGGTAAGAATGTCAAGCTGATCAATTAATTACTAATTATTAATGTCGGCCAGCTCACCTGTGCCCCTCCCAATTCATATTTCAACTCAACGCATCCTCTGCAGCTCAAGTGAATTTGTCCATTCATCCATCATGGTTTCACAAAGCCCGAGTTGGAGCAATATTAAGACGAACTACCTACAACGTAGTAAGCAGGATAAAATTGTACACGTATCATTCAATAGCATGGCTGGTTGTGTGCCTGTCAATACATCGCCAGCCTAACGTGGAAATAGCTCTGTTTAATCGGGGGTAAAACTTGTTTTCACAGGTTTAATCTGTGAGACGATTTCAACGGCCGTGACGGCGCATCGGCATAGCTCTGTTTAAAAGGGAAATCAAGAAATGCCCTTTAAAAAAGTAAAGTAAGTACCTCTCACGACCAGAGACCCAGAACCAGAACCAGCATAAACGTAGTCCATCTTCACATCCGGCAGCGGATGATCGCTCGTCCCTTTGTAAAATGTCAACGCAGCATCATCGTGAGCATATAAGTATCCTACCAGCATGACAGTACGGAATTCCGTCCTCTTTGTGTCCCCACCACATCACAGGCGACCACTCGTCCACGAGGTTTGCGAGCGTCTGGAGGTGGCCGTATGCAGCTGGCTGGGGACCGCGCGGTCGGCGCAGTGCGACGAAAGTGAAGAAGCAGGCAAATATGAACAGCGCTATGCATAAGTTCCAGATCTGCACGAGGTTGTAAGGGTGTCGTAGCAGTTTTACGTAGGCAGTAAGTGCGAACCTGGGCAGCGAACATGTTTACCTTCAATGAGTCCAGTGACCCCTCTATGGCGTTGTCTCTTAAGTTGAATGCAAGCCCAAACATCCAGTCTGATTGTCGATGATGTTCAATAACACCGATAAAAAAAGGGAGGCATGAATGACTCACGCAGGAAGGGCTTCGCGACGAAAAGTATGAGACAAATTGGATGAGTGAAAATCGTCTTCACCGGGTTCGTCAATATTCTAAGTCCTTCTCTTCCGGTAGCGCGTCTCCACTGTCTTTCATCTCGAATGACATTTGCGATGAGCTCTGAGCAATGCAGCCCAAGTGTCAATGGCCCCTGGATAAGGGCCATGTTGACCCATGAGAACAGCATACGACCCGACGACTTATACCAGATGTAAGTGGATTTTTCGTTGGGGAAGAACGACCACGTGTGTTGGGTGAGAGCGCTGCCGGACCCGAACACTACATCCGTGTCGGAATGCTGAAACCTGTCCCAGATATACATGACGAGTGCGGCCCATCCAGCGCATGCTGCAACGATCACCCAAAGAAAAATGACAACTTTCCGGATGCTAGGGTGAGCATGCCACGCAGAAGGCTGTATCTCTGATGGCTTCGCTGGACCTCCATACGTGTCTAGGTCAGACACACGACGCATGCACCGCAGAGTAGCAGGGGTCAATTGCATGTGGTGGACCAGTGCGGCAGTCAAGTCGAAAGGTGAGGAGCTCCACGTCAATATTTTGACAGCATGCATCCCTGACAATGCGATCACCACCTGGAGGAGGAGTGAGACGCCCAGAACGAGGACAGGTATCCCTGCGATGGCAAAACTACAATGTCTTAGGGAAGCATCGATGCATATGACGAGTGAGGCTGAGCAGTAGGATATAATGAGGAGGACGGCCGAGATACCGTTAAACATAGCGCCGTTAGGGTTATACCATCCACGAGCTGCAATCAGAAGGCGTAGATTGGCGTTGAAACGAAGCCGAGACTCTGAGGCTAGCGCAGAGTGCAATGAGATGCCGTGTACGAAGCCTATGGATTCGGTGCATAACGTGACAATAAAGTTAAG
This sequence comes from Suillus subalutaceus, assembly GCF_016647625.1. NCBI lineage: Eukaryota > Fungi > Basidiomycota > Agaricomycetes > Boletales > Suillaceae > Suillus > Suillus subalutaceus. The sequence goes on along the minus strand of NW_024540285.1, from coordinate 11,645 downwards.
TGCCAGAGACAATGTCTCCGCCTGGAGGGACGATTGAGTATCACTAGAAGGAACCATGATGATCGTGGTTACTCCGAGGATTCCTTGATTGGCTAAAGTAACAATGCCTGCAACGGTGCATAAGCAGCTGAAGATACTTGAGCATGCCACTCCGACAAGGGCATATCTCCGACTCGTCAGACTGCGGTCGTAAAGGTCGGTTCTGGTATCAGCAGTGAACTTCGCATCAGATATCATCGTGTCAAAGTCCTGGTGATCCGGAAGTGCGTCATGCGAACTTTGATCTGTCGGTTTGGAAGAAGCTGCCATGGGAGGCAGAGACAAGAAGGTCAGTCTCGAATGAAGAGAGGCTCAGACTAGAAGCGAAAGGATAGCTCAGTCTTTGGATTGAGAGAGTTGTAGCCTACTACGGCAGTGCATACCTAGAAACGAAAGGAGAACTAAGTATGTAGGTAGTGAGAATGAAAATATATATCGGTAAATGCTAATACTCACCTCAGTCTTCGGACTCAGAAACTGGGGAGTGATTGTTCTGGGGATGCCAGAATAAAAGAAACCTGTTGGAACGGAGAACGAACGGTACATGTGTGTATTACGGACACGAGATTAAATGTATTTCACTTATGACCATAGCCTCTGGTGATGATGATTTTGTGATTGAAACACGGTAGCATGACGCGATATTTATCAGGCTATAGACATTAAAACAGGCTAAAGCAAGTAAAGAGTGATGCATGATGCGGGAAGAGCGGTGCTAAGCAGTGGTTGTGTACGTAATACTCGGAATCACTTGAATCAAAATCCTGTCCTAACGTGAATATAGCTCCTTTATGTAAAAAGAGAAATCAAAAAATACCCTTTAAAAAGTAAAGCAAGTACGTGAGTCACGAGAGGGGTACGTATACCAGAGACCCGGCACCAGAACCAGCATAAACACGATCCATGTTTACATCCGGCAGCGGGTGATCGCCCGTCCCTTTGCAAAAGTGTCAAAGCAGTAGCATTGTAAGTATGTAAGTACCCTACCAGCATGACAGTACGGAATTCCGTCCTCCTTATGTCCCCACCACATCACAGGCGACCACTCGTCCACGAGGTTGGCGAGCGTCTGGAGGTGGCCGTATGCAGCCGGCTGGGGGCCACGCGGTTGGTGCAGTGCGACGAATGTGAAGAAACAGGCGAATATAAACAGCGCTATGCATAAGTTCCAGATCTGCACAAGAATGTGAGGATGCTATAGCAGTTTTACATAGGCAGTAAGTGCGAACCTGGGCAGTCAGCATGCCTACCCGCACGCCTTCTAGTTTCCCGTCAAAGGCAGAGTCAATTATCATGAATGAATACCCAAACATCCAGTCTGTGATCGTCGAGGAACGGTGTTCAACAACATCAATGAGAATACTACACGCGAATGACTCACGCAGGAAAGGCTTTGCGACGAAAAGTACGAGACAGATCGGATGAGTGAAAATTGTCTTCACCGGGTTTGTCGCCGTGCTAAGTCCTTTCCTCCTGGTAGCGCATCTCCACTGTTTTTCGTCTCGAATGACATTTGCTATGAGCTCCGAGCAATGCAGCCCCAGTGTCAATAGTCCCTGGACAACTGCCATATTGACAATGACCAGAATCCACACCTGAAAATTGACACCCGGTATAGAATACCCGATGTAATTGAAATTCCCGTTCAGCAAATTGGGGATGAACGACCACGTTTGTGGGGTCAGCGCATCGGGGGACATTATACCCTGGGGGGCATACTTGTGCCAGATATACATGACAAGTGCGGCCCATTCAGCGCATGCTGCAACGATCACCCAAAGAAAAATGACGACTTTCCGGATGCTAGGGTGAGCATGCCACGCAGAGGGTTGTATTTTGAGTGGCTTTGCTGGACCTTCATCTGTGTCTATGTCAGACACACAACGCATGCACCGCAAAGTAGCAGGGGTCAATTGCGTGTGGTGGACCAGTGCGGCGGTCAAGTCGAAAGGTGAGGAGCTCCACGTTAATATTTTGACAGCCCGCATCCCTGACAATGCGATAATCACCTGGAGGAGGAGTGCGACGCCCAGAGCAAGAAGAGGTGTCCCTGCTATGGCAATGACGATCTTAGGTGCTGATGACGTTTGTGACGTTTGTGAAATCACAGTATCGACAACTACGATGAGTGAAGCCGAGCTGTAGGACATGATGAGGAGGACAGCCGAGATACCATTAAACAAAGTGCCGTTAGGGTTATACCATCCACGAGCTGCAGTCAGAAGGCGCAGATTGGTGTTGAAAGAAAGTCGAGACTCTGAGGCTAGCGCAGAGTGCAACGAGATGCCGTGTACGAAGCCTATGGACTCGGTGCATAACGTGCCGATGAAGTTAAGTGCCAGGGCCAATATCTCCCCTTGCAGGGGCAACAGACTACTATAGTCATAATTATGCACGGACAAGTTGATTGCGGTCACTCCGAGTACCCCGTGATTGGCTAAAGTGACAATGCCTGCAATGATGCATGAGCAACTGAATATGCTTGAGCATGCCACTCCGACAAGGGCACTTCTGCGACTCGTTAAACCTGGGTCGTAGATATCGGTGCTAGTATCAGCAGTAAACTTCGCATCAGATATCATCGAGTCGAAGTCCTGGTGATTCGGGAGTGCGTCGTATGGATGTGAACTTTCATTTGTCGGTTTGGAAGAAGCTGCCATGAGAGGCAGAGACAGGAAGGCCGGTCTCAAATGAAGAGAGGTTCAGACTAGAAACGAAAGGATAACTCAGTCTTCGAATTGAGAGACTCGTACTACGGCAGTGCATACCTAGAAACGAAAGGGGAACTACGCAGGTAGTTAGAATGAAAGTATGTATCGGTAAATGCTAATACTCACCTCAGTATTGGAATTGAGAGACTGAGGAGAGATCGTTCTGGGGATGCCAGAATAAAAGAAACCTGTTGGAGCGGAGAACGAAAAGTGCATGTATAGAACATGTAAAGCAAAGAGTGATTGTGATGCAAAATAGAAGTCCATACGACGAATGCGTTCTGATAGCCAGTGATGGACACCGGATTAACTCTTATGACCATAGCTTCTGGTGCATCAAATTTCGTGATGGAAAAGCGGTCGTGCAACGCGACATTTATGCGTATCCGGTGCACTGTTGATCTACATCGCATTGCAGTACGGCAATACTAAATTTTAAGTGCACACGTCAGGATGGTGACCATTGAAAGCCAGTAAAACCTAACCTCTTTGTACTGAACATATATCCACGCAAGATGCACAGACCGGTCATTGTCTGTCATTTAAGTAAGGACAATGAGAAACAGGATCGGAAATTAAATGAGTTTGCAGGCGTGAGTCATCGGAAAGCAGTGATATCTGGCTGCACGTACGTAAATTGTGCAAATGCGACTTCGATGCGACTTCAAAGATGCTCAGCCTAGTAAGAACGCCAAGTTGATCAATTAATGCATCCTTGGCGTGACATTTGTTTAAACTCTTGCTTGGATGGTCTAAAAACTCACATGGGACGACTACTGGCATTCAATGAGCTCCAAGGCGACGCTAATACATCTCCTTATCGCTCTCACTTTCCTCCAGGAACATTGCACGATGCACTGGTGACTGCTGAGGACAGTGGTCGCCAATGATGGGAAGCTGAATATATGCGACCCTCATCGGAGAAAAAGCCCTCCTCTAATGGGTCGGAGGATTACACCTAGTCAGAACTTGATTTTGGATGCGACATTTGATGGAGAAACAGGCAAGAATTAAGAACGAATCATGTGCTGAGGACCATGTGAAAGCTGCGTTGACTGTTAGCGGCATGAATCATTTATGTAACGAACTTCGAACCTCAAACCATCGTGGAGCTCCTTCTGAGCTCCTTCTGTTCAGTGTGAAGAGCTCCATAATTTTGCCAAGGGCATCAAGATTACCAATAAGGTGCTTGAGGGACCAGATCGAAGAGTACTTCTGCCCAGTACCAATTTAGAACTGCTGAAAATGGTATAGAATTTGCTGCGAAGCTGGGGAGCCATTATGTAACTGCATTGCATTCGGCAGGGAGGGGAAAGATACAGTAAACATACGACATCCTACTTCACGAGCACATTGCCCCTGCACGATGCGTCAATGAGAGTTACCCGATGTCAATGTCGCACATACCTATTGATCGCAGCTTATTTGTGTACCAGCTCTTTGTCAGTAATAGCTTTCCTGTCTCCATTACAGCTGTTTGCATAAATGATGACAGTACGCGACTTTTTGAGAAAGAAGAATAAATAAATAAATCTTACACAGCAGTAAATAACGCGTCCCGCATGTATGTGAGTTATGATTGAGTCGAAAATGACAAACTCGATATCCTCTGATTCTATGGACTCTGACGACGATTCGATAACGGCGGCTGTCAGGGACCAGTATGACATCTCTCCAGGGGATGAAACAATTGTCGTGGAACCCACTTCCGAACTAGAATCACCAGAAAACGAAAAACGCGGCCCTGGTCGCCCTCCCAAGGGCCAAGCCCAAGGAAGGTACAATTGTTCGAAGTTCATTGACCATTGATTCTTGAATACCTGAATGTGAGATTTTACTCAGTACCTCCACCACCACACAATGTCTCGATCTCGTACACTCTCATAGTGTATTCATACTCAGAAATGAAGAAACCAAGAAGGCTACAGGTGGGGCTAACAACGTTGCCTGTCTTGCGCCAAAGTTTAAGGACACGCCAGAAAGTACTTTCCGAGAATCCAACACAAGCGAGAATGTCCTGAAGAGAAAGGTGTTGACGCTCGTAGAGATTGACGGCAGCGAGTTTGACGTCGCGACTGATTTTTTGATACATCGATGTTGATTGCGGTTGATTGTTGCGGCGCAAGACGAAGTGCCACACTAGAATATTTAATTTTTCTTCTTTCCCAAAAAGTCGTGTACTGTCATCATTTATGCAAACAGCTGTAATAACAGCGATAATCTCTCGTGCTAAACGCTCCTCCACCATCTTCCCACTATTGTTTATGCTGGCGGACAATCCAGCATGAACATCCACCCTTATGTTTCTGTAAGCGTGGCAAGTCTCACAACGTTCTTTCCTGAGCGCTTCTGTGATAAGCACTTGACAGCGGGGGAAGCCGTGGTGAGAGCATGGCAGAGGATAGGTCGTGACGGCGCGCAGGTAAGAACGTGAATATAAAGGAGGGTGCGGGAGACGATGCGCTCTGTCCTTGTACGCTTTCCATGATTAAGCAGGGAAGATGCAAGGAAATAAAGAAGGGGGTCGGATACTGGCAGAATGAGCATTTGAGAAGCGTAGCCGGGGGGAGATAATGGTGATGAAGTATTCGAGTCGAGGGTTGAAGACCCCATTAGAGAGTCAAGTAACACTAGGCACTCTGGTTGAGTGTTCGTTCAGCGGCAGTAGAAAAGCGATCGACAGGCAACAAAATCCCATGGAGGACCGAAAAAGTGGCACCGACTGAGTCTTGAGATGATGCCCGCGACTGTGCAGTCACTCGTTTAGAAGAAAGAAGAATAACATTGTATGCGGAAGAATCAAACCACAATGCAATATGAAGCAACAAGGAAGACAGTCGAAACAAAATATGGGAGACCTGACTTGAAGGAGTACTTGTGTGAATCTTGCTGATATTTGTGAGCGTGTATGTAACTGTAAATCGGTGCACGCTCGAAAGCACTGGGAGGTTTCAGTGATTAGCAGTACTTAGGTGTAGCTGATGCGCAATCACCATTCCTTCAGTTTCGCCACCGCCCATTCCTGTCAGACTCGAGTCAATCAGTACCCGTATGTGGGATAGTGATTTACTGAAGTCATCGGAAGATGGTGCTTCACATGAAAGGAGACTAGGGCTACCATAAGATTCGAAGATGGTCGTCTCGGTATCGATGGTCACCCAGGCTTTGAAGGGGTTTTGATCATCGACTGATACGACAGTTTGTAAGAGCGATCATCACGCAACCATGCCCGCTGAGGGAACCATTTGACCATAGTCCTCAGGATATGCTCGGACGAACTCAGCCGTAGCATTTGGAGTCATGCTCAGTCAGTTTTCGGCGGGGTACTATCTCACCTGATCAACTTCAAATTTAAGCTCGGTGCCAGGCACAGGATTGACATGAAACAAAATTGTACACTCGGTATTGCTACAATTGGATCATCAGCGAGTATGGCTAGAAATATTGATTTAGTAACTGTGAGGGACGGTTAAGGCTAAGAACTCACAAATCTCGGCAATTCGACCAGTGTTCTCCATGAGCCATGCGACTCAAATCAATATCTAGCCCATTGGGTATCACGAATACAGTTCCAAGATAATAAAATGGTTGTTTTCGGGAAGCAGGCGGTACCCAGAAAAGTAGCCGATGATCGGGTCCTACCATCCATCCATCATCTTTCAGCGAGACAACATCTTCCAGCAAGACGGAGGTTGAATTAAGATCATGATGAGAGGTGCCCTTGAGCAGCTCAGCAGGGTTGTGCAGTGCATGCTTCAAGCTTGATGTGAACCAAATGACGCGATTGTTCGGATTATTGGTCAACACGATGGTCTCCCGTGTGCGAGGTGCGGTGGGATGTCTATCCAACGAGAATGCAGAGGAGTGGATTCCAGTGTGCTCCTGGAATTGTTGCGCTGTCGCTGTATTCCACAGCGAGAAAGTGGAATCCTTTGAACCAGACACGATGCAAGTGCCATCGGGCGAGAACGAGACTGACGAAACCCAATCAGTGTGCCTTCGGAAGGGCTTACCCAATGGCAACCCCGTCGCTGTATCCCACAGCCGGACGGTGGAATCATAAGAACCAGACACAATGCGAGTGCCATCGGGCGAGAACGAGACTGACGAAACCAAATGAGTGTGCCCTCGCAAGGGCTCATACAATGGCAGCCCCGTCGCTGCATTCCACAGCCGGACAGTGGAATCCAAAGAACAGGACGCGATGCAAGTGCCATCGGGGGAGAACAAGGCTGAGTAAACCGAACTAGTGTGCCCTCGAAAGGGCTCACCCAATGGTAGCCCTGTCGCTACATCCCACAGCCGGACAGTGCAATCCCAAGAACCAGACACGATGCGAGTGCCGTCGGGGGAGAATGAGACTGACGAAACCGAATGAGTATGCCCTCGGAGGGGCTCGCCCAATGGCAACCCCGTCGATGCGTCCCACAGCCGGACAGTGGAATCCAAAGAACCAGACACGATACGAATGCCATTGGAGGAGAATGAGACTGACTTAACCGAATGAGTGTGCCCTCGCAAGGGCTCACACAATGGCAGCCCCGTCGCTGCATCCCACAGCCGGACGGTAGAATCCGAAGAACCAGACACGATGCGAGTGCCATCGGGGGAGAACGAGACTGACGAAACCAAATCAGTGTGCCCTCGGAAAGGCTCACCCAATGGCAGCCCCGTCGCTGCATCCCACAGCCGGACAGTGCAATCCCAAGAACCAGACACGATGCGAGTGCCATCGGGCGAGAACGAGACTGACAAAACCCAACCAGCGTGCCCACCGATCACGGTCTGAATAGTCGTCCAGTTCAAAAGACGTCCATGTATCAGACGAAGAGTGTTCGGAAACCTTGCAGTAAACTTTGTAGCTATCGTGGACTCGATAGGGGAAAATGGCAGTGCTGATACATACAGGTGCGGCGTGCTGTGCAAAATCATCTCATTGAAGACTTGGACGAATCTCTGCACATCCATTGCAGTGGACAAGATTTTTTGGTATCCGGATTGGCCCTACGTTCGCGCGTAAGCACTTCACCTGACACCAGGTGACTTTGTTCTCACCTTCAGCCACTGGGAAATGAGTGGAAGCACTGCAACGGCAACGTTGAGTGCATTGAGAAGGCCGAGTGATTCAATCCAGAACAGCAGCCGCTCGTTGTCGAAGAATGATCCTACTTCCTTTGCGAGCTTCGTGTCGAAGTCCGTTGCTCGGACGTGTGTAGCCCAAAATCGACAGGAATAGGACAGATGCGAGGGAATGCATGTTGCCACTCGAGCCAGCAGCCCGATGTCTCGGCTATTGGGGAGGTATGAAGATTTTAAATTACACATATTGAAGCGAAGGTCGTGTTCCATCACTCCAAGTGAAGCAAAAGCAAGATCGCGTTGCGCGTTCGACATCTCCACGAAAAAGTCTCCGCTGGATGATTTGTCTGTCAGGAATTCGCGGAAGGATGCGTGAAGGGGTCGGATGGGGCTGGATGAGTTGGTGGTGCCGCTCAGCAGGGATCCCATATCTGCTAACACGACTTGCACTTCGTAATGCTCCCTTTGGTCCGGCAGACAGTGCCGCATAATATTCAGCACATCTACAGAGAGGGGTTCTGCTGAGCCAAGTATTTGTCCCATGACGGAATGAAACCTTGCTAGCGCTGGCTGATACCCGATTTCTGTGCTGTCCTTCCCCATGTTTTCTCCTAAAATGAAGCTATACATGCCATACAACAAATTTTTCCGCTTTCCATGATCGTGGGACACGACAGCATTGAAGCGTTCAATTGGGTATGAGCCGGCATAAGGTTTTTGGATGTATTCGCATGCAAGACGTGCCCACTCGAATAGTTCATCAGCCTTGTCAGCGAGGACTGCGAACTCTTTGTCTCCAAGACCAGACACCTTGTTCAGTTCGTGAGACACAAAAGTACGGATATCTCCCTTCGAGTCTTTTTCTGAAATGTCGTCCATGGATAACCGTAGAATATGTGGAGCATCCCGAAATTTATCGTCGATATCATGAAGCGGGCGAGAGGTGACGAGAATCCGAAAGTTGGATGGGAGTTCGGTGATTTTGGGAAAATCTTCGCCCTCCAATGGACCAGCAAGTATGCGGAGAAGGTCACGCCGCGTCTCCATTCCGCCGCTCTCATCCAGCGCTTCGATCACAATCAAGACAGGCCCCACATCCGTCACATCCGTCACATCCGTCACATCCGTCACATCCGTCGCATTCGTCACATTCGTCGCCTTCGTCACCTTCGTCCCAGATACACCCTTTAACGGTTCCATCAACAGCTTGCGCCACTGCTGGATGATATCTGTCGTGTTCTTGAGCGCATTTGCATCTTCGACTGCATTTGCCAATCTTCGTTTCATCACCGGATCACGGTCAGCGAGGTCGCGAGCGATCGTGGAGAAGACTTTTTTGTGACGCTTGTCGGCTTTAAGATCCCGGTCGAAGCAGAAACACGAACCAAGCCCTCCCAGGTCATTGAGCCAGTTAGCAATTGTGTGAGCGATAGCTGATTTGCCCGTGCCTGCTGGGCCAGATAGCCACAGCACACGTTGAACAGTATCTCCACTGTCGTTGATCCAATCACTGATCTGGGAGAGAATGGCCTTGCGCGTCTCTGGTAGGCATTGTTTCGTGGTATCTAGTCCCGCGCCTGCTGCGTAAGGCATACTGCTGAGATCCAGCTTGTCACCCAGTTCGTCACCTGAAGGAGTATGAGTGAATGTAACGTCAAAAGTACATCCAAATCCTTACTTGTACACCGGACGAGATCAGCTACGTCCCGAATAGCTTGGTCTCGAAATTGTTGCATAAGCTCATCCAAAGCATTGTTGTACCGTGTAACCAGATCATTCGTATGCGAGAGAACATTTTCGCCGAGTCTCTTCCCTGTGACAATAGTATAAGATTCACAATATGCGGAGTCCAATAGTTTGATGACTTACGAAAACTCTCCTCCGAGTAGTCCCTGATGAAACGAGCGCACTCTAGGATCTGCTGGGCGATCCGTGCAGCGATATTGCGCTTGGATGAAATCCGGCCAAGAGTGTCGTCTTGTGACATGAAGCGGTAAACGTCTTCTAATTTCTTGAGAAGAGATTGTACCGATTTGTCGCGTTCTGTTTGGGCGAGAATAATCTGCATAGAGTCAACAACTGCGGAACAGGAGGGCGAAACTACACATACTTTGGATGCAGCAGACAGCATACCAAGCACCACCTTTGCGTAAGGATGTACCTATATAACTTAATTAGCTCGCTTCCAACATAGGACGGTGGCCCATACATTCGCAAGATCCCTAATGACAGTGTCAAAAATTCTGAGTGGTTGAAGATATGTGGTCTGGAAATTGTCTGCGGCATCGAGATCTTTTGGGCCATCCTTGGCTGCGGATGCCACAGAAGTGGCATGTCCCCCGAGTAGTCTCATATTTTTCATGCGTTCACGGGCACCCCGAAGTTCAGCATCAACCGATTGGGTATCAGGAATTTCTTCCACACCAGAAGGGGCGTCGAAAACCTGCACGGCCACCAGAAGAATTAGAGATGAAAACCAGATTGTTTGGCCCAAGTACCTTCGAGGCAGGTTCTCCAGGCGCTCCTTGGTTCGCAGAGTCACTGAGATTTTCAGATGTGGCGGGCTTGTCACCATCGATATCGGAAGGATGCAGACGCGACGCATCCTTGCTGGGCCTCAGACAAGTTCAAGATGAAACTAATGACCACTTACCTCAATATTCTGATTTGATGAAGCACCTTCACGATCGGCATTCTGGCCAGTAGGGGTTTGCTGATGGGAACGCTCGAAATGTTTCTGCACAATGTCAGGTATATTCTAGCTCCACCAACATTCACGTCGACGTACAGAAATTTTTTTAGTCGCATTCTTCTTAAATTTCCGCACGGCCTGACGGAATCCACTCCGGAGCTGGCTCTAGATGAGGGATGTATCAGAGGTAGCGACGATACTATTAGCGCTCGTCAATAGTGGTCTCACAAGGGCACGTACCAAGCTCTCGCCAGCAGTTGCTTCTCTAGATGCAGAAGGCTCTGGAGGAGGTTTTGGCCTATGGTCTTCGGTCATTGTTAACATCAAAGAACAGTGGGATCAACCTGAGGGAAATGTATGTAAGAATTAGAGTGAAGTGAGAGCACTCGGTAGAACCAAAGTTTAAATAACACGCACCCGAGTACTAAGCCTTGAGGGAGCGCTAATCATTCAGCCGTGTTCGGCCGCGTTGCAGGAACATGCATGGGGCCGTGCAAGCGCTAGCGAAACGAAACTTTGGCATCGTTCATTATACAAGAAGCTTGATTCACAGGTGCGGGTAAGTTACTTATACATGATGGTATGCATCATAAGGGCTGCTTAATTCTAAAAATTCGAGTTCACTTGGCCGGCCCATCTACAACTTTAGCCGCTCTCGATGGGGGGCCCTTGACTCTGTACCACCACCACCATGGTAAGAATTTCCCACGCATGAAAATGCTGGCAAGGCCGAGCTACCATAGCTCGCAGTGAACAACTGGCTCATAAAACCTCTATCAGAACTAATACAAAGAACGTTAAAAACCACAGACCCCTTGGAAAGCCTGAAGAAGCCCACCAGCGGCAACACCTCGCCTCCCAACACACACCCAACGTCCCCAACACGCAAGGACTAACCAACACACCAACTAGACAACCATACGAGGACGAGAGAATGAACAAACACGCACCATAACCCAACATAAAGTGACATAAGGAACTGGGCTGCACCTGAACGTAAAACCAACAACACATGAACAACACCATGGCCATCAGTGAACTTGTGAGGAAAGTAGATAGCAATAAATAACAATACATAGTACACAATCACCAGAACTAGCATAATTCTGCTATCGACAATCACA